>NC_090436.1:249207780-249508708 GCF_031143425.1 Pleurodeles waltl
TATATGTATATATATTACCTACTGGCAGTTGCCAGTACGTAGTTATGGTTTAGACCATGTATCTATAGGAAAACAATTTTTTGACTTGCCTATATCTTTGGCGTCATTTGACAGATCTTCATGAAAGTTTCCCAAAAAAGTGTGCCCGTAATTCTTCTTGCCCATGGAAAGTTTTGAGGTGATCCCTCACGTGGAGGTTGAGCTAAAACGGGAGCCAAAAAAAGTGTGTTTCCCATGTTAATTTCCAAAGGAGTTTTTGAACACAACTACCGCCCTCAACCGCTGGACGGAATTACAGAATTTGGCAGAAAGCTAGATTTTGTTCCGCAGATTGTGCTTATTGTTATTTGGTGTAAATCTGTTGAGTAGTTGTTGAGAAATTTAAGGAAATCCAAATTTGTATATATGGGGCAGCGGATCGTCCCCGACGACTTTCCAAAGAATAACAAGCTTGTGCACGGAAATGCAGAGCTCTGATTGGCAGCCATCTTGGGACTCAGCTTCAGACGTCACAAAATTGAAATAAAACTTGGGGGGGGGGTGGCTCGGACCCCCCCACCTGGCCTGAGGACCACCACCGTCCTGGGGCCAGTCCGTGAAAACAGTAGGCCCTAGAAATGGCTCTGGGGACCAACAGGCCCCAGGGCCTATTCCTGGTATGTCCCAGGGTGCCCACCTCCAGGACATAGCTGTTTGCTCTGACAGCTCCGGGTGAGTCAGAGCAAACCCTCTCCTTACAGGGGGAGTGAGCTATCAAAGTGCCCTCACCTGCTCTTTCCCTGCCCTCAGAGATGATCAGTCATGACATAACTTGTGCCCTAAGTCAACTATAACTCGTGCCCTCGCCATACACAATTTTCTCATCAATAATTATGTTGCAAATGTTGTAGTGAAAATATTAATGATGCCATAGAAGGTGTCATCCTTGATATAATGTATGGAGTAATTAGCTGCGCATGGCAAAGGTGTGAGTTATAGATACATTAGGGTGCGAGTTCTAACTACTCAAAATAACTCTAACTGTAACTGCTGAATTTTTATGGTTTTGTATGAGTAAATTCAGAACCTAACTATAATGTCCCTGTAACCTTTGGCTTTTTCAGTGAATTTCTATAATTTTTTTAACGTAAAGTAATTTTACTTACTATATGTTACGATATGTTAATCCAACCACCACCTGCGGCCAGGCCATGCAAGCAAGCCCTATAACCACCCAATCCCGTGCCGTGCATGGCCAAAGGACATGCATGGTTGGAGTTGGCAACAGGGCCTGGTCTGCATATGGGCTTTGTGGCCAAGCCCTTATAACTCCTGCAGCCAACCCCTATAACCATCCAACCTCGTGTCGTACACAGCCTTTGGCCACGCGTAGCAGCGGTTGTCCACAGGCCCTTATAACCTCATGCCGGGCATGCCCTTCAGCCTTGCACGGCTGTTGCCCACAGGTCCTGTCTCTGTGAGTGGATCTGGGCGTAGGTGCGTGAGTGTCTGAGTTGGTCTGAAAGTGAGTGTGTGAGTCTATGAATGGGTGTATGATTATCTGAGTGGGCGCATAAGTCTCTGAGTGCATCTATGTATGAATGAATTAGTGTTTGAATGAGTCTGTTAATGTTTTTTTAAAGTTTTTGGCTTATTCATGACTTCGTTGCAACCGATATTCGCTAATTTGTCACGACATTGCATGGTGGGGACCTGCGGAGCGTCATTATGTGTTCCTGAATCTCATGCAGATTGGAAAACCTAATTTTAAGATCATAATTTGACCCTCAAAGACCCTTTATCACACCCCTGGGCTCTGTGTACCTCTACCCATGATCACTTATGGTACTTTTATTTTAGTTTTTCAGTCCTGGGGGACGTGTCCTGGGATCTTAAAATGGCAGCTGCAACTTTCTGGTCAGGTTGTAGACAGCCAATCACAGCATTCCTGGTGGAGCGCGCATTCACAACTACACTGCGATCACAGTGAAAACGTTGTGACAGATCCACGGCCCTAGATATACAAATTTATTTTCCTTTTAATATCTTGAAAACTACTGAACGGATTTACACCAAATAACAGAAAGTGCAATCTGCAAACCGAAAGCTACCTTTCTGCTAAATTTAGTGTCATTTCGTCCAGCGGTTCAGGCTGTAGTCGTTTTCAAAACTCCTATGGGAATTAACATGGGAAATGCATGTTTTTGAACCCTTCCTTGTTCTCTGCTCCTGCTTGACAGAACACCCCGAAAGCTCCCATGTGCAACAAGAATCACTGGCCTGCTTTTTTTTGGAAACGTTTGTGAAGATTTGTCAAACGGTGCCAAAGATATAGGGAAGTCAAAAAATGCTTTATCTATGGAAACATGGTCCAACAATAACTGCCTACCGGTGGTGACTGCCAGTAGGATATATATATATATATATACATATATATCCTACTGGCAGTCACCACCGGTAGGCAGTTATATATATATATATCCTACAGAGCCCTACACAACCGTGGGCCACAACTCACCAGACACCTTTGATCCGCCGCCCTCTACCTCACTCGCAGTCCCCGCATCGGCAGCACCAACCACAGAGGATGTGTTTTTTCCTACTACCTGCCACCAAAAGCGTGGAATACTCCCCCCTTCCACCTGAGGGCTTCTCCCTCCATCCTGGAGTTCAGAAGACAGCTCAAGACCTGGCTCTTCGACTGAGTCCTCTGGCTGGCCACCTGGCAGCCGACTTGGCCCCTGAGTACCATCATGCGTGTGATAAGTGTGCCCTACAAATCCATTGATTGATTGATAGATTTTTTGACTTGCTATAAATAGCCTGTGCATGTGATTTATTTGATACTTCTATGTTTTAGGATTAATAATCTGTTAGGTGCGTTTGGTGAGAGACATGTTTCAGATCTGAGCATTACATCTGTAAAAAATGTTCAGCAGTTTGAAGGAGTTTATTGTAAGGTTTTTTTTTTTTTAAACTTACTTGGTTGGAGATGCAATCTAATTTTGTTTCATATTTTGAATGTGCAGCATTTAATTTATGCAAGTGGTTGATCGTAATATGGCTGGTAAGGTGTAAATAGCCGCTAAGTAGGCCTTTGAGTCCTCTGACAGTTCCTTGATAGGGGCACACATGGTGAGATCATGTGCAAGCCATTTAGAGTGAGTGGTTGAATTAAATAGCTCTCAACTTGCACAAACACTGTGCACGTGATTCCTTTCAGAGGTATTTGGACTCTCGAGGCTTGTCGTACAATTTGTGAATGCATCGCCATTTTCATAGATAGCGTTGTGGTCTGAGCTTTCGAAGTAATATGCATTTTGACAGCTTGAGAGAGGCTCAAATTGGTATAGTGAGGTTAACTGAAACTGTTTGGTTATATATGAATAGTTTTGTTGATGCAAATTTGATTTAGTAAATGTGGCTAGTTTACCTATTTGAAGGGTATAAGACAGCGACTACTATCACCAGATGATGTCATGGAGGAAATATTTAATAATGCTGTGGAAAGAATTTTGGCACAGATTACTAGTCAAATTGAGCAAAAGTTAGAAATTAGGTTTATGTCCAAACCTTTGGTTCTCAGGAGGAATATAAAAGGTAGATTTTCGTATTAGGAATAACTGAAGAAAGGTGTCCATTAGAGGAAACATATTGAGGATAACATTTCTCAAACCAAAATATGGAGATATGAAGAAGCTGACCATGATTTCTGTCAGTGCAGGTTAAAGGATGGTGCTGTCAGCAGATAAACAGAAATCTCATTGTGATAAACAAATACTTTAAATGAGCATGTTTTTAGAGTGGCTGGCCTAACCAGAGATTGGTTCCCCGCCATGGCCAAGGAATCATGAGAAGTTCATTTTCTTATGGTTTTAGACCCCTTAGTGAAGGCCAATACAGAGCACAAGGTTCAAGCTTTTTCCCACAAAGATGAACAATTTGCAGAAGAGAACCTGTAGTGAACATTGCATCAGAGGTTCCACAGGTAAGTGCAAATCAACACCATATTGCTATCCCTTTAAGGTTAGGAGTGAATTGTATTAGAAATGGGGTCAGATTTTGGGAATCCTTTGTTGCTCGAAACAGTTCAACGATTTCAGATGGATTTTGTGACAGATCAAGTTCAGGATCAATTACCCACGAAAATATTTTGCAGCATGGTGCAGCTGGTTCTAGTATACAATGTAGCTCTAGATTGCATAGCAAAGTCAGCTATAATCAAATTCATAAATAAACAGTAGACTAATAAGCAATATTTACCTTGAAACTTGTAGTAACCTTAAGAGATCTGAATGATTGAGTAGATTACCACCATTGCAAGGTTAAAGGTATACAGCTGTTGAGAAACATTTTGTAAAAAGGAGATTGGTTGACAAGATTGGATTTGAAAATGCTTACCTGACCATTCTGATTTTAAAACCCCATCAGAGATGTCTGCATTTTTGGTGAGGCGGAAAGATGTGGAAATGTGTTTCTCTACCATTTGGGCTACATTCTACGCCTTCTCACTTCACAAAGGCCTTGCATCTAGTGGTGACATCTCACAGAGAGACAATTAATAATAACAGTATATTTAGATGATATATTGATTATGGATCAGGACAGATTGAAAGCACTACTTCATATAGATCTGGCTGTGAGGTTGCTGGGAGCCAAACAAGCAATAGTCAAGTTTAATTACAAGTGAAAAGATCAGATTTTTGGTTTTATGATGGGTGCTGGAGAGGAAGCTCGAAACTCCCAAGAGAAAAGATGAAGAGAATTTGGAAGGAGATACTAAAACAAGTAAGTGTAGATTACATTTCTTTGAGTATGTTAGTACATATTGTGAGTTGTTTTTCTTTGACAATTCAGGGTATTTTCCCTGCATAGTTGAATTACCATGCTTTGCAAAGGTTAAAAGGTGAGCACTTTCAGGGAAATTTGAAGTACTCTCAAAAGATTTATCTGACCATGACGGCAGGGAGAAGAGTTGGAGTTGTGGCTTAGGAGTATGAAGGCTTGAAATAATTGAGCAATTTTGGGGCAGGATTCTGATATCGCTATAGAGTCAGATGCAAGCTTAAAAGGTTGGGGAACAAGATGTGATTCAATTTCAACCGAAGACAGTGATCAGTGGAGGAAAGCAAAATGCATATAAATTGTCAGGAGTTGTTGAAGGGCTGTTCTGCAATAAACACCATGAAATGGTAGTCACTGAGGGTAAACAATGTATCAGCAGTAAGGCATGTGAACAGGATGAGGCGGTGGTGTCCACGGTCAAAATGACTGGCGGATCTTACAAAGGTGTTTTGGAAGTATGGTCGAAAACAGAAATATTTCAGTTCACATGTAGGGCACTGCTGCTTTGAACAACAGGGCAGTGGTTAATTTTCAAGTTATTTCAATGGCTCAAGCGAATGGAGACTGAATGGCTCAGTGTTTCTAGGAATGGAAAGGATCTGCAATCCATTTGGAGTGGATGTATTTGCAAACTCATTGAATGCAAATGTATGGAGGTTTTACAGCTACCACCCTTCATTACTTCAGGAACTGGAGTGGTCCCAGTCCATATACATCTGTTCAATTTCCTCCATTGGCTATGATAGCCAGAGGTACATTGTGGTGCGCAAATTGAAAGAGGCAATGATGTTGGTGGCTCCTCTTTGAAGATCAAAGTCACAGAATCCATTAATGCTGGCAATGTCAATGATTTTCTGGTTCCACTTTCTTTGTTTCAGGGGATTTTGAGATGACTGTTGGGAGAGATTTGTGACCACTTGGTATTAGGAAAGCATATAGATTGGCATGGCAAAATGATTTCACTGGTGTGTGGAAAGGGATTTGGATTTAGTTTCAGTTGGTGAATTATTTATCACAGTTGTTTGAAGAGGGACTGTCGTAAAGCACCATCCATTGGTCTGCAATACCTGCAGGTCTCAATCTAATAAATGGAGTTTCTGTGGATCAGAATATTTTAGTAAGAAAATTGTATTTGGGTGTTAAATCCTCCTGTTTCAAGGTATAATTCAATTGGTGATGTTATTTAAGTGTTGAATTAACCATGTTGTTAAGTTTGGTTTCCTTTTAGAGAGTATCTGAAACAAAAGCTCTGGATATGTCAAGTAGATCATTTACTCCAGAGGGCATTCATTTTTATTTGTTGATAAGGCCAAAAACGAATTCCTCAATTATTTTCTATCCTTATTTAAATGACAATGTGAAGTTATGTGTGGTGCGATGTGTAAAAATGGATACGGAATAAACTGAAACTGTTAGGAGGCTGAGTGTTGACATAGTTACTTATTTAATTAATCCATACAAAACTGTTTCATCTCCTTCTTTAGCTAAATTGGTTAAAGACGTCATGAGGAAAGCAGGTGTGGTTTGGGGCTTGGGTGTCTGGAAGGAGAGGGCTCTCAGTGAAAACTTTAGTACAAGGCAAAGGTTGTACATAGTAGGGGCTTAGGTGTATGTAGGGAGTGGGCTCTCTGTGAAAACTGCACATGGAAAAGGGTTACAAAGTCCCACAGGTCCACATAGGAGTCAGTGCTAGCTTCTGAGGATGTTCCAGCCCTGTGCCCAACTCCCAACGATCATCCAACCCATTCCTCATGCACCCTTCAACAGTGAACAGTGAAGGGATGGGCATAGGTTCTGGTGCTCAAAAACCCCATGGGTGCCATTCCTCCAATGACTCCCACCTTACAATTATGTTTATTTATTTTTAATGTTTTTCATGTTATTATAGCACCCATGCAGTACTGCAATCAAGCATAATAACATTGTTAGCGCTGGCCCAAGCAAGTGTCACCCAATGGAATATTTAAATGCAAATATTTTGAAAATGGCCATACAGATTTACACCAAATAACTTTCTGGCAAATTTGGATTAATTCAATTCTGCGATTGTTTCTGTATTTCTCCCAAAAGTTTCCTATGGTAATTAACATCGAAAAATTTGTAAATTAGTTTTTTGGGCATCACCCCCTGTTTTTTCCACACGCACTTGACTGAAGACCCCAACATTTTCCAAGAATGAACAAAAATGGCTGAACTTTTTTTTCAGAACATTTAGTGAAGATTCATCAAACTGCACCAGTTACTAGTGAAAAAAAATCACTCTTCCTATAGAATTATTGACCTAAATTAAATTCAGGAAACAGGCACTGAGTCACCGTGTCTTGTAATAGCAGCCACAACATTTTTCTTCAAGTTCTAGCCAGTCAATGAGATCATTCACTCTCTTGGGGCCAGTACAAGTCCAGCTGGCCCAAAAAGGCAGACAGGGGAAAAGGCCTGTTTAGTCCATCAGAAACCCTTTTTTTTAAATATAAGGTACCACTGGAGTACTGCAGAATCAAGTGGGACCAACTACTCAGATATACCTATTTTTTTTAACCTTTTCAAGTCCACCCAAGGCACTCAGCAGCTGGCTAGATTTACACCAAATCACAAAAAGCATGTTTTCAGATTAATGTTTGAGCTATCTGACAAATTTGATGTAATTCCGTTCAGCTGTTTTTGCCTGTGTCGTCTCCCAACATTTCCTATGGGAATTAACATGAGAAAATTATGTTTTGGGAACACCCTATTACTCCACCCCAGCTTGACTCATCACCCCAAACTTTCCAGGACAGAGCAAAGGAGGGTGAGCTTTTTTTTGGAAAGTTTAGTGAAGGTTTTGAAATGGTGTCAAAGTTATTAGTGAAACACATTGCCAGCCGCCCCCGTGTTATATATATGTCCTTTGTGCATGCCCTCACAAGCCTCCTGCATCCACACAGCGATGGTGCGCCATCCGGGTTTGAGAAAATGACAAATTTCCAAAAACATTTCTCAATAAAGAAGAATGGGGTGCACTTCAAAACATAACTGCAACATAAATTGTTCTTTAAATCCATAAATCCATGAAGTGAGGTACCCAGCACATTTCAGCATTGCCACCTTTAAAACAGAAACCAACTATAAATACAGTGATACAGTGTCAATCAGTGAGAGACAGACATTCACTATGATAACATTTTCCAAAAGATTGTACTATCTAGTACAGATTGGATGGCTGTTACAGCAATGACAAAAATAATAATTTGACAAAATAACTTAGCTAATTCATCTGATCCAGTGACCACATGTTTAAGACAAAATACTTAGCAATTAAAGGTATTCAAAAGGAATCACAAATATAGCATAATCAGGTCACATGTCAAACATATTGCTAAAATCCTGAAAAATATGTTTGTAAATGAAAACTGCTGCCATACCTGTATTATACCTGGTCTGTCATTTCGGGCTAGACTGACCCCAAAGGAGCAGGGTGAAGAGAGATTTGCATATGGTCGTCTAAACTGAGGTGGCATGGTGTGTGAAACATTTATTTGGATGCGCCATCAAGCAACTACTAGCGACTGAGATTAATTCAAGTATTCCACCCATCACTTTGATTTTGATGCCCAGACGTGAGTCCTGTGCTCACTGTGCCACTGGAACCAAGCTATATCTTGCTGATGAGCCATATTAATGATGAAACCTGGTCTGACAGTGTGGGCTGAACTCTTACCATTGGAGGAGGGTCAAGACTGATTTGTATATGACCAGGTCCAAATTGAGTACGCATGGTGGGTGACTGGATTGGGAATAAGGCCAGGGCGATTGTCAGTGGATGAGATTAGTTCAAGCATTTTACCCATCACCTTGATTTTGACTCCCTAAGTGTGATCAGTATGCCCAGATGTGGGTGCCATGCTCATTGTCCAACTGGAACTAAGCTATACTTGGCTGGTGAACCCTAATAAGGGTGAAATCAGTCCTGGGTTGATTGTATTCCAGTTCAGAGAGGCTCTGGCCTGGCAGTTCGTGTTGGACGGTTGCCAATGGAGCAGTGCCAAGACTGATTTGCATATGGCTGGGTCCAAACTGAGGTGGCATGGTGGGTGAAAAAAGATGGACTGGATTTGGCTCTGAGCGACTGCCAGTGGCTGAGACTAGTTCAGATATTCAACCGATCACTTTTATTTTGAATACCTGTATCATGTTCCGGCCTTAGTGGGCATCTATTTGTCACATAAGCAGTAAATCAGTCATAGAGCTAAATCTCTCCAAGCACATGATGCAAACCATTGCCCAGTTCCCTGTCCCAGGGCCCCTCCATAATATGTTAGATATGAGTTACTCTACTTTAGAATAAGCATGATTTCAATCCACTCTACAGCTCCTGTAGGTTCATACTCTGCAAAATGATAGTAATTATATCCCAAAATAGTCTCATAAATGAAAAACACACGTAACGTATACCCAAATCAGCAATCGATGTACACACATTTAAGAATAGAAATAAATAAAAATAATACAATAATGCTAAATATTACATATTCTTCAATATTCACATGTGTACAAATTGGTTGAGTTAAGTGCAAATATGGCTCCAGTACACCCAGATTACCCAGAGCGGTTGAGGCATGTCCAAGGGAATAGTAATATCTGACTGGGGGCAACTCATGTAACAGAGAAAAACATCAACCATTAGATTTACTTAATGAAAACTTGAGGACTTGCTAATTACCAACAGATACAAAAAATGTCAATGAATGTCTCCAATGGGGGAGAAAAATGTACTGTCATTCATAACATGTAATTTAGATATGGTAAATATATCTACAAAGCAAATATGAAAGAGAAAATTCTTAGTTTAACTGATCCTTGCCCATGTGGTCCAACCAATACTGTGTAACAAAAGATAAAAACATTTAAAACTCTAGAACTATGAACCCCCTAAGATATAAAGGGATGACAGGTGAATAAACAGTATTTCTATACCAAACATACGCAGGTTGGATTACTAGACTAGCCTAAATGTACATTCAATTCGTCATTCTTGTTAAGGCCTTTGGGGGCCTTCTCGCTCAGTTCAATGCAAGTCAAACATTTTGTGATGATCTTCTCATATTTGCGCCTTTGTGGTTTGTAACTTCTCACATTGACTGTTTCTTTAATATTTACATGTGAAGAAACTGGAATACACAGTAGACCTTTCAGTTCTGGAGATTATCCCCCAAAAAAAAAAATTCTTAGTTTGTCAGTGAGAACACATCCTTTTTCTTAATGTAAAAAGCAGCTGCCTGCCCAGAATGTCACCTAGCCTTTGTTTGGTGGTCTACAACTGCCAGCATTTTCTGAAAATATTTCTTAATTTAGGGGAATTGTGATTTGAGTGACATAATGGTAATTTTATTGAAGTGTAGGCCTAGGGATCAACAAGTTTTTCCTCGATATGCCGTTGACAGGGTAAGGGCAGCCAACAATGTCTGATTAGAGTAACCTCTCTCTTTAAATCTAGCCCACGTGATTCTGCATTCAGACTCAAAAGCTTCATCAGTACTACATTTACATCAGACCTTAAGGAATTCACAATATGGGGTGCACTGAATTAGGGTTTTGGGGTGAATGCTATTGGCATTAAGTATGGTGCTCCATGCCAGGGACTTTCTAGGTATACTTCTGGTCAGCTTGTCACCTATTATTGTCATCTTTAAATACAGAAATTCTATAAATTGCAGACACGTGGTCTGTAAATTTAAGGTTAGGGGGGGATTATTTTTAGACAATCCATAAATTCTTTCACCTCTTGATGCTGTCCTTTCATGTCCCAAAAAGATCATGAATCTATCTGATCCACTGGATGTGTGTTGAACTTCTCCTGGGAAGTTGGCAAAACTGGAGGCAAAACAAGTCCCTGGAGTTGTCTTTAATAGCCATTATCAAATATTAAACAATTGTTTTTTAAGCAGAGCCAAATCTGTTTTAGATTAATTTCAGTGTGGTGAAGAAATGACATGGGCATGGCTCTAAGGAAGTGTCTACATGGATTAACCCCATCCTCGTGTTTGATGCTTGGTAAAGGTTTCTGTAGCATCAGAAGGAAATGTGGGTGTAAAAGTGGATTTGGTTTTGAAACAGCTGTGATAAATTCATAGCCATATCTGTAAGATTTATATATAGGGCTACAGTGTAGACATATTCTTGGTATCGCTACACAAGTGTATATATAAGATCAATGGCATTAATATTTAAATTGCTGACAGTCGTAATTTGCTGTCTGCTGGTGTCACTTGCCTCTTTAGTTTTATACCATTGTGCAATTTAAATTTCCTAGTCAAACTATACAGATCAATCCTGCTTTGTGTATAGTTAAATGGAGTAGCAGGACAAAAAGATAAACCATATATCAAAACACTCTGGTCATTCTCATTTAAAGATCTATTAGAAAAATACCACATTTGCCAGTCTGGCCATCTATTGTTTTCACTCTTGTCAGCCTTCTCACTGGGGTGGTATCTTTAGTTTTTCCTTTCTTTCCTTGTTTTCCATCATTTCTTCTTCTTCATTTTCCCTTTCCTCCTCTTCCTTTGTTCACACCTAGATCCACATCTGTTATTGTTTTTTCTTCAGGTTGATTAGCTGAAGTTTCTTTAAAAAATTCACACATTTGTTAACATTCTGATTAAGTGGGCCTGTGGTGCCCACCTCCATGGTGTTGCTTTCACAGTACTCAATAACAGATTCTTTATCTTAATGTTGTGTTACTTGATAGTATTATTTCTCTTTGTATCAATTTTTCCACCTGTGATTTCTTTTTTGCCAAATGTTAGAATCCTCCCTGCTTGGTAATTACTTTGGTCTCTTAAAAACTTCCTTTGTTTCTTCAACTTAATTTCCTCTTCCACTTTGTTGATTCTCTCATTCAAACTACCCAGAAACCTGTTAACATTCCATGCAAACTTGGTACAGAAAAAGTTTCTTCTTTTCATATTTCCTTTATTTTTTGCAAAAAAGTGGCTATAGGGATATAAAGTACACATTAGCCTCCTCACATGTGTGTATGCATAGTATCATATTTACATCATATATAGGTCTATTAATGGAAAGTAAAAAATCAATAATTAATTATTGAATTTTATTCACAATTTTGTGTACACCCAAGATTTACGATTATGGGACTTGGACATGAAATATGGTGTCATAATCAGATATATATGGATACAAAATGGGAATAGATTATCAGAGGTTTCCACGATTGGATTTAAAAGCACTACAGTGACTTTTTGTGATTTTCTAAAATACAATTAACAGTGACCCTAAGGTAACTATAACTCACACCCTGTTAATAACGGAAGATATTACAGCACTCATGTCAACTTCTACAACATCATTAAAAAATAAATGAAGTATTAGCAGTCAATTATTGAAGAAACTGTGCGCTGTGGGGGCGCTACTTATAGTTACCTTAGGGCGCAAGTTATAGTTACTTGAAATAACTGTAACTATAACTGCTGAATTTCTATGTTTTTTTGCAAGTAAATTCAGAACCTAACTATAGGCCACAATTATATGGCCTAAAATAAATTCCCCCCCCCAGGGGAGTGTCCCTTGCCTAAGGGGTCGCTCCCCATCTGTAAAAAAAAAAAAGCCCTGGTGTCTAGCGGGTACTGCCCCCCTCCCTTGGGGGCAGATTAGCCTAATAAAAATAGGCCGATCTGCCCCCAAGGGGGGCAGAGATGGTCTAAAAAGAATTTGCCCCCAGGAGAGTGAATCTTGCCTAAGGGACGCTCCCCACCTCTAAAAAAGTTTTCAAACATTATCCCTGGTGCATAGTGGCTTCTGCCCACCAGGGGCAGATCAGCCTAATTAAAATAGGTGGATCTGCCCCCAAGGGGTGCAGAAAAGGCCTCATAAATAATTGCCCCCAGGGGAGCGACCCTTGCTCAAGGGTTCACTATTCTTCATTGTTTATGTAAAAAAAAAAAAATCCCTCGTGTCTAGTGGCTTCTGCCCCCCCGAGGGCAGATCGGCCTAATTAAAATAGGCATTTTTTAGAAGGCCTTTTCTGCCCCCCCTGGGGAGCAACCCTTGCTCAAGGGGTCACTCTCCTCATGCCAAATTCAAAAATTAATAAAGATCCCTGGTGTCTAGTGGGCATTTCTGCAGTCCAATCTTTTCACGATCGGGCTGCAGAAATGCTCAGAAGACATCAAAGGAATGGAAAGGGCTTTCCTTTCCTTTGATGCCTCTCTGCCCACCCCCACCCCTGATCGGAAGAGAAATGCAAACATTTCTCTTTGATCGCGCTGGAAGCTGAGCTTCCAGCTCGATGGGGGCAGCCTCTGATGAGGTCAGCATCACTGGGAGGTACAGAGGGGTCGGGGTGGAAGAGGAAGCAATTCCCCTTCCATCCCTGCCCAGAGTAAACATAATGAGTCATATAGCCTAAATATCACTTAGCAAAAATAAAGACAAACAAATAAAAAAATATCAATATGCTGAAGCTGTTGAATAGTTTATTGTACAGATAATAAAATCCCCTACAAGTAAAACAAAAAACAATCAATGATACGTTTACATTAAATGGATTGTCAGTGTTACGTATGTAGAGTAGGTAAAGCAAGTTCTAGCTTATTATTATATCCAGAAGAACATTCATCTTTCATAGCGGAGAAAATGCACACGCTTACACTGCCACTGATGGGTCAATCAATGGCACTAGAAAGTAATTATTTCATTAGATGCTGAGATAAAATGTCAAGAACCTTGTTCTAGAGGGGCCATTTTCCTGTTTTCCTTGTTCAGAAATACAAGATATATATAGCTCCGACCCACCTCGTTCTCCAGCTTGTGGTGCAGGCTCTCCCAGTGGAGTTAGGGGATCACTGCAGCGTGCAGCGCCTTTGCATGCAGCCCCACAAAGTCCCCAAACTGCATCTCTGGGCTCCAAGAGTATTCCGCTTCCATGCCTCCATGTTGCCTTAGCATGGTTTCCATAGAGTGAGGAAGCATAAGGCCATGTTTACAAAGAGGTGGGGGAGGTACAGCTAGTGGAAATAGAAAAGGGACTATAGAGGCAAAGTTATACCGTCAATACATTAATTCCATGAGCAAGCCTCTGCTCTTGGATCACATGGGCAGGAAAGCCACATCACCCTCAAGGAGGCATCTAAAGAAAAGGGTGCTGGGGGCGGGGAATGTTAACCCTTGCAATCAGCACAGACGAAATAACAAGCCAGTGGTTGCTTTTCAAATCCCCAAGCAGCAGACTGACCATGTGTTTAACAGGGGGAAGGTGGGGCGGCACAAGGCCTATGTGGTGAGTAAACTTGAGCCAAGTGAACCTGCTGAAGACAAGAAGGCTGTCACCACGCCATGCTCACAGAGCTGTACACAACTGTGGCATTAAGGGGGGTGGGAGGGAGGAATCCTATGTAAAAATGTTAGCAGCTAAGGCATTAAAGCTGAACACAGGCTACAGTAACAGGAGCTGGAAATCATCAAAAAAATAGTCCTGTGAAGAGCCGATAAACAGACAAAGTGAAATGTTACTGTATTTGGTCCCTGTTCCGTGGGAAGAACTAGGAGTGACAAAGAGGCAGGACTGACCACTAGCAAGCAATGATTTCAAAATGACACTGAAACAAACAAATGAATTGGCTTCAAGCCCAGAGAAGAAGTATACTTAAAAGTATGCGAGAGGTCGGACGCTTACGCTCGACCCAAAAGGAGAGAGAGAGAGACGTGCAGTAACATAAAGTTGCTCGGAGCAGGCAGAAGTTGGATTTGCAAAAAAACTGAAGGAAATTATTAGCTCTTTTCTATTTCAAATGTATTTAACAAAGGATGGGTCATTCACCCTGGTGACAGCATACGCTCACAAGCTGATTCAAAACTTCTCATTATGAGTGTACCTATGAAAGCGTTTAAAAGGGTCCCGTGCTCACTGTGCCACTGGATTCAAGCTAGCCTGGCTGATGAAGGGTTATAGCCTGAAACCAGACCAAGGATGATTGTTTCTTGTCAAGGAAGGACCTGGCCTGGCAGTTCGGGCTGGGCTGTTCCCATGGGGAGCAGGGTCAACACTGATTTGCATATGGCTGAGTCCAAACTGGGGTGGCATGGTAAGCAAAAGAACAATGGATATATCCTGATCTGTGACTGAGGGTGAGTGTTTGAAAAGTTTCAGCACTCGGTCCATCATCCTGATGTGTTTCTGAATTTTTTTAAAGTGGCATTTCCAAATTGTAACTTAAAATCTGACTTTACCACTAAAGACAATTTTTAATTACAGTTTCTCAGACATCAAACATGAAATGTTTATCTGTTGCCTATCAACAATTAGCAAGTAATAAATGCAAGATAGCAACCCAGTGTAAAGGCAACCCAATGTTACCTTATGTTAGAGGTAGACCTCACAGAAGTGAAAAGCGAATTTAGGAGTGTTCACTACCAGGCAGTGGTCTAAGTGCATTAAAAAAAGTATGGGAACTATGATGCTTTGTACAAGGAGAGGCAGGGTGAGTAAGCGTAGGGGTGGAGTCACAGGCATAGCTAAAAAAAACTAAATATTCTGTAACTTTTTTCCGTCTTTTACCTTCAGGTAATTACATATAAAATAATTAATAAAGAAACAAACGGTCTCTATGGGGGAAGTATAAGCCTCAACTTCCCTGTCACCATGTAAAGAAACCATCAACAGATTATTTTAGTCTGAGAACCAAGCAAATTGTATTTAATACATTTCTTGTAATCCCTCACAGGGGATGTTGTGAACTTAATTTAACGGATTAATTGAAAAACAAGGTGCTCCAAAAATAAGGCGCAGTGCAAGTGTAAAAAGTGAATATAAAGTGTGGAAGTGCTATACAGAAAGCAAATATATACAAGTGATTGGAAGGGTGTCCTTCCAGAAAAAAATACCATATTAAGGTTAAGTTTAAAATTCTTCCCCCTTTGGGTGTGTGCTGTACATTGCAGCACACATACAAGGTGGGAAACATTAGGAGAAATAAAAGCATTTCTCGGTTTTAACTCCTGCTTTCATGTGACAATAATTTTTCTTGCAAACCAATGTAAATACCAATTTGCATTGGTTTGTAAATAAAAAAAGAAATTTGATGTCGGGCCTGAAATAAAAAATAAGGCAAACCCGGTGCAAAACTTTCGTAAATCCGGCCCCAAGTGTTCACCATATGCTGCAAGGCGGACGTCAAATCATGTAGTTCAGATTGCAAGCTACCAATTTGTGCTGACTGCTAAAGCTCTTTTAAAATAGACAGACTACTGAACGGAAGGGGGAAGTTGGTGAGTTAGAGACAACGCTGGCACATTTATATGTTGATAGAATTATTGATCTTGAAGCTAGTCAATAACTGTAAATTCTAACTTTCACCCTATATTTGCCTGTAGCTTGGAACATACATCAGGTGGGTACCAATAAGTGCTACACATATTTGCTGACTATAAGGATAGCCTGGTGGTCATTTTATACTTGGCAAAAAGTCGAGATGGGCAGCTTCTCACAAAACACTATTCTGAAATGATGTTCCTGAGGAGAAATATTTTCATTGGCATTTCCTCCACAAAAGCAGGTTCTATGCCAGAACATCACTAGTAAAAATATCTTATGGCAGGAATGAAGTGTCTTAAATATCGTTTTAACATTTTTTGTTCGAGTGGTTGTAGATTTTCTATCATTCACTCAAATGGGATGATATTTTTAATGATAATCTGGATACAATATTTCTGTCAGACAACATTTTGGTTACAGTGTTCTGGTACCACACCATGGAGGCATGGCCTGAAGGCCATTTTATGATGAAACATCATCACAAAAAAATTACTTTTATCCCCTTATTCCGATTGACCTTTCAGGCACATTGTTTTTATATCCATTTGCCTGTGTGGATTCCTTTGTTCTATTGATACTATGTGAAGGTAGGTTAATACTGTCACAGTTTCACATACTTCTGTAGTCCAGCCATGTAATCCCATCTCTTTTCCACACAGTAAATTAAAAAGGAAAAGAAAACTGCAAGTTATGAAACTGAGTGGAGAGGGGTTGAGGAGGGAGGAGCGTTAAGGAAGGTTAAGAGGAAGGATATGTAATTGAATTTCTAAATGTTCTAGATGTGCACGCTCCTACAATAACATTTTCCTGTCTATGCAAGTGTAGTTGTCTGTTTGCTCTCGCATTTACAAAAGGACCTATTTAATATTCTATTTTATTTTAATATTCTCTTTTAATTTAATTTAATATCCTCATATTTTCTCTCTTCATCTCTCATGCTTCTGTCTGCTGCCCATAATAGAGCCTCCTCTGCTCAGCATTTCCCCAAACCTAGGCCTATCTTCATAATAGAGCTCCCCCCCTTCTGTTTAAAATGCAACATAACATGCTCGGCTCCAACTTAATGTTCTTTCCAATAAACTAAACTACAAGTACTCTATGTAAAGTGGAACCCTGGACCACATACTCAGACCTAACATAAACCAACTTGCCTAGCGAGATATTCATTGACAATTTCCTCCGCAGGACACCCTCCCGTTCCACACCAGGTAGTAATCCAGAGTTTTTTCTTAACATTCTGATACATGCATTCCTACATTAGTTGTAAAGTAAATAAATGTACAAGTTGCAGAACGCAAAGAAGAATCCAGACCTGCACCATGCAGAAGAATATCTAGACTGATTCATTCTGAGAGCTCTCACAGCGTGCCTCTGGTGTGAATAACAGTGTGTGCAAGATTCTCAGTACTCAGTCAATCACTGTATTATTAAAAATTATTTTGGCACATTGGGGATTAGAAGCTACCCAATGTTGTGGTACGTTAACTCAGTAGAATTATTCTCCCCACCTATTCACCTGATAAACTTTTCTCCCATAATGACAAGTGGAAAATGTTATTAATAAATTGCTGATCCCTCCCTCACCATAGGATGAAAAAGTTCACACTTCTGGAAAATGCAATATCTGATGTGCTGTTCCTTACGGAAACCTGGCTCCATGAAGAGTCTGGACCTGACATCACCCAGGTCCTACCATCTGAATACTACATTGTACACAGGTGGGGGATTTAGGGGGCTTGCCCACTGCTTGGTCCTGGGAAGGGCAAGGCCACAGTCTCTTTTGTGGATGGCTTCTCCACTGGTTCTGGAGGGGGCATTGTGTCCAATGTGTTTCATCCTGGGAAGGATGGGGTGAGTGGATGGCTTCTCCACTAGTTCTAAAGGGGGCATTGTGTCCAGTGTGCTTCATCCTTTGAAGGATGCGGTGAGTGGATGGCTTCTTCCACTGGTTCTGGAGGGGGCATTGTGCCCAGTGTGCTTCATCCTAGGAAGGATGGGGTCAGTGGATGGCTTCTCCACTGGTTCTGAAGGGGGCATTGTGCCCTGTGATGCAGATCTTGGGCAGTGGAAAGTCACAGTATCTCACCTGGGTGTCAGACCCACAGGATTTGCAGGGCCCAGGCCGCACAACAGCCCATGGATGCAGGACTTCACACTGTACGCTGGTGGTGACGGCTGCTCAGTGGTGGCAGTGGCGGTGCTGGTGGCAGTGCCAGCAGTGGTAGGCTCCAGCCCTTCCCCTGTAGCCTCACACGGCTGCCCACTGGGGCTGCTGCTGATGGCAGTGGTGCTGGTGGCGGTGCTGGCAGTGGTGGGGGAAGGCTCCAGCCTTTCCCCTGCAGCCTCGGACGGCTGCCCACTGGGGATGCTGCTGATGGCAGCGGTGCTGTTGGTGGTGCTGGCAGAGGTGGGGGGAGGCTGCAGCCCTTCCCCTGCAGCCTCGGATGGCTGAACCATGGTTGGTGGTGGGGGCTCCGACTGAGTCCCAGCACCAGGCCTCTTGTCCTTTTTTTCTTGCAGGTACAGGCCCCTTGCCCTTCATGCCAGCAGCTTGGGATGGCTCCTCGCTCCTCTTGGCAGCAGCTGGGGACGCATCCTTGCTCTTCCTTTTACCAGCTGGGGGTGCCTCCTTGCCCTTCTTTGCAGCAGCTGAGGGTGCCTCCTTGCCCTTCTTTGCAGCAGCTGGGGTGCCTCCTTGCCTTTCTTTGCAGCAGCTGGAGGTGCCTCCTTGCCCTTCTTTGCAGCACTTGGTGTTGGCACCATATCAATTAGGCTGCCTGGTGCCCGGGATCCTCTACCACCTGGTGTAGCTGTGGACACCACTGTGCCCCTGGACTGGGTGGCTGAGGTGCTTGCCTGGGTTCTGATCACCCTGTCCTGACATGAGGGGTGGAGGGTGGGAGGGAGGGCTAGGGAAGAGGTCAAAGGTGGAGAGGAAAAGCTTCTTAGGGACAATGGGGCGGGAAGAGGGAGATGGTTTGGGAGTGGAGGTAGAGGGAGTGGTTGTAGGAGGTGTCCGTCTGCTGTGTTTGAGTGCAGGTGCATGGGCTGGATGCTGCTGTGAGGTGGATGGCTGTTGGGTGTCTGAGTGCTTGCGTTTGTGTACTTTGGGAGGAGGGGGCACAGACACAGTGGGAGAGGACGCAGGGGACATGTGCATGGAAGTGGGGGTGGTGACTGCCAGTGAGGGGTGTGTGCTGATAGGTGTGCTGGTGATAGGGTAGTGAATGAGGATGTAGTGGATGCAGGTGTTAGTGTAAACACAACTAGGCGGGAGGTGGATGACGAGGAGGAGGGGGCCACAGTGGTGGCAGTGGATGTCCGTATGTTTGCTTCTGGATGGTATTTGTGTGAGTGTCTGTTGGATGAAGTGTGGTGCTTGTGTTTGCCATGCCCACTCTTGTGTGTTGTCTTGGGTGCCTGCTCATCTGACTGTGTGCTTGGGATAGGCTGGGGTTGAGGGGAATGGGACTGGGTAGAGGAAGTTGGAGGGGGAAGGCTAGAAACAGGGACAATGGCTGTCATCAGAGTTGAGGCCAGAGCCTGGATTGATCTATTTTGGGCTGCCATGCCAGGAATGCATTTGTATGTTGCATTTGGGCTGCCATCCCCTGGATGGCATTCACAATGGTTGACTGCCCAACAGAGATGGATCTCAGGATGTCAATAGCCTCCTCACTCAGGGCAGCAGGGCTAACTGAGGCAGGGCCTGAGGTGCCTGGGGTAAAGGAGATGCCCACCCTCCTGGGTGAGCGGGCACGGGAAACACGCTGAGGGTCTGCTAGGAGGACTCTGCTGTTACAGGGTGGCGGCTGTACCTGTAGCTGGGGTGGGCACAGAGGTGTCCGCCACCGACAGGAAGTTTCCATCGGAGGAGGAATCCGTGTCCGAACTGTCCCCTCCTGTCTCCGTCGTGGTGCTCCCCTCACCCTCCGTCCCACTGGTGCCCTCACCGTCAGTAGATTCAGCCTCCTGAGCCCTGTGGGATGCAGCTCCCTCTGTTGCTGGTGCCTCAGCTCCTCCGCCGGATGATGCTAATGCACATAAGGCCAGGGTGACAAAACAAAAAGGGGGGGGGGAGAGACAAAGGATACACTTGGTCAATGGCGGCAACAACACCACCATTGGTGTACACTACACACAGGGAACAGCCCTACGCACTATGCAATGCACTACGAGTCACAATGCTAGTCACCAGCCCATGGATAAGGACACCTAATGCCACTTGCAGCATACCTTAGACCCACAGACCCCTGCCCAGTAGTGGATGCCTACTAGCTTGGTTGGAGGTAATTTACATTAGAACCCTGCCCAACATGGGACCTACTCTGCAATGTCAGGCCTGGCATAGGGGCACCCACAGGCGCACATCCCCCACCCGGATACCATCCCACCATGCGCAAGTTGTATATTGGGGCACTATACTCACCCCCTTCTGGCTGCTGTGATGCCCCCAAGTGCCCATCCAGCTCCAGATAGGCCACCGCCAGTATGGGGGCCAACAGGGGGGGTCAGGGTTCAACAGGCACCCCTTGCTCATTGGAAGGCCATCTCTAGCTGGGCCTCCACCGTCTTCTGTGCCCAGCGGCTCAGGTCCTCCCACCGTTTGCGACAGTGGGTGCTCTGCCTGTCGTAGACCCCCAGGGTCCACACGTCCTTGGCGATGGCACGCCATATGCCCCTTCCCATCCCCATTAACACAGACATGGCCCACCATACATGCACCACGCTGCCCAGGCCCCATCCACCAAACCCCCCACATGAGGCCTTCACACACAACACTCCATGCATTCACGCCACATGCATTGTACTCACAGTGTACTCACCTGTTGGTCTGGAGGCCCATACAGCATTCGGTACTGGGGTAGAACCCCATCCACCAGTCACTCCAACTCCGCCGGGGTGAAGGCAGGGGCCGTTTTCCAAGTCACACGAGCCATGGTCAGTTTCAGACACAGGTCACAGCAGCACTTGCAGTGTAGGTTCTCTCCTGTTGAAGGAAAATGGTGGTGACGTCTGCTGCGGTGCATTCCGTCACTACCAGCGTACATCACCATTGGCCACTGTACCCCATAGGGCCCAATGTTAACCAATGAGGAGTTGCACAGCAGTTTTCAATCACCTCCCGCAACGGCGCACAACATCAGTGGAATTACCTCATTTTCACCTGTCCCTCCAAACAGGACAGGCAGACGCCATTTCAAGGGGGGGTGCAGGCCATGGCTCCTAACTGTGGTACAGTACACATTTGCAACATTTGGACCTCTACAAAAAAATACTGTTACAATCACGACATGCTTTGAAGTATACTGTTTGGAAATAAGAGATGCTGACCAGCTGCTTGCCATTTTGCCCCCTAGATTGCAACCGGTGTGGATGAATAGGAGATGGAGACACCCCCGTGTAGAGACCCCTGGTGGACTTGGCAACAATGGAGGACAGGCACATTATCCTCACCTATAGACTGAACAGGGCCACAATCACAGAGCTGTGTGCCCAATTGGAGCCTGACCTAATCTCTGCTATCCGTCACTCCACCGGGATACCCCCTCTTGTGCAAGTGCTATCAGTGCTCCATTTCCTGTCAACTGGCTCCTTCCAAATGACAGTGGGCTTGGCAGCAGGAATGTCTCAGTCAATGTTCTCAAAAGTGCTGACCAGAGTGTTGTCTGCCATTAATAAACACATGTGCAGCTATATCGTTTTCCCCCAAGTGGAGGATTTGGCCACAATGAAAGCTGATTTCTATGCAATGGGACATATCCCCATCATTATTGGGGCAATATCAGGAGAGTCTTATTTCCTGGTGGGAGTCTTGGCAATAGTCTCTGGCTTCTGCCTGGATTTCAGGGAATGTTTGTGGGGTGGTTCTCCTTATGCAGGGGGAGGGGTGCTGGTGGCCTGTTGTTCCTGTGGCGGGGCCTCCTGTCCACTAGCGGCAGTGGAGGTGGAGGGCTGTTCATCGGTTTGGCTAGTGGCAGGGGCCCACTGCCTCCCTCATAGTGTTGTCCATGTCTGCCAGCACCCCTGCAATGGAGACAAGTCCTCCCTGATCCCCAGGTACTGTCCCTCCTGCAGCCGCATGTTCTCCTGCAACTTGTCCAGTATCTGGCCCATCGTCTCCTGGGAATGGTGGTATGCTCCCAGGATCGCGGTGAGTGACTCCTGGAGAGTCGGTTTCCTGGGCCTGTCCTCCCCCTGTCGCACAGCAGTCCTACCAGCTTCCGTGTTGTCCTGTGCCTCTGTCTCCTGAACCGTGTGCCCACCGCCACTGACACCAGGTCCCTGATCATCCTGGGTTTGTGGGGTGTCCTGGGGTCCCTGTAGTGGTGGACACACTGCTGATCGACGTCTCCTGGGGACAGAGGTATGGGCCCGCTGGGTGGGTTCTGTGGCGGTGTTTCCTGAGGGGGGAGGCTCTGTGGTGGTGTGTGAGTGTGCCTGGGGAACAGACTGTCCGGAGATCACTGATGGGCCAGGTTGGTCATCAACATCCAGGCAAGCAGAGCTGCTGTCATCAATGTGGGCCTCTTATGGGGGGGGCTGGATGTTGCTGGAACCTCTTCTCTGGTGACATTGGCTGGGGGACCTGTGGGGATGTAAATGCAGTGTTATTGTTTCTGCGTGTGACATCATGTGCATGGGTGTGTTGCCCTCTATGGTTGTTGTTTCCCTGGCAGATTTGCCTTTGAGAGAGTAGCTATTTAGTGGGCTAGGTGATTCTATCCAGTGTGCATGCAGTGGTGATAGGTGTCTATGCAGGTCTGTGAGGGGTGTCCATGCATTGGTGTTACATGCAGGGCTTGGTATTGGGATGAGTGGGTTGTGATGGTGGGGTATGTGGGAGGTGGTGAAGTGATGGGAGTGAGGGTAGGGGTGGGGGTTTGTGATGGCAAGCAGGTGGGGGGGTGATAGTAATAGAGATTTGACTTACCAGAGTCCAGTCCTCCTCCTACTCCTGCTAGGCCCTCAGAATGCATAATTGCCAATACTTGCTCCTCCCATGTTGTTAGTTGTGGGGGAGGAGGTGGCAGCCCACTGCCAGTCCTCTGTACAGCTAGTTGGTGTCTTGCTGCTGTGGAATGCACCTTTCCCCGTAGGTCGTTCCACCTCTTCCTGATGTCATCCCTTGTTCTGGGGTGCTGTCCCACGGCGTTGACCCTGTCCAGGATTCTCCGCCATAGCTCCATCCTCTTAGCAATGGATGTCTGCTGCACCTGTGATCCAAATAGCGGTGGCTCTACCCAGATGATTTCCTCCACCATGACCTTCAGCTCCTCCTCAGAGAATCTGGGGTGTCGTTGTGATACCATGGGTGTAGTGTGAGTGGTGTAGATGAGGGTGTGTGGGGTGATGTGTTGGGGTGTGTGATGTGGGGTGCGTGGATGGTGTATAGGTGATGATGTTATGTGTCTCTAGTCTTGTCTGTGGTCGTGGTGTCTGTCTCGTGCCAATGGTTTGTATTCGTAAAGGGTTATGGGTAATGTGGGTGTGTATTTTATAGTGGTGTTTGTGCTTGGGTGTGGTATGTGTATGTGTGTCAGGTGTGTGTATTTTGAAGTGTCCAATGTGGTGCTGTTTTGTATGTGTGTGTGTATTTTGAGTGTGGCGGTATGTACCGCCAATGGTTTACCGCCATTGAATGTCCGCCACGGTGATTCGTGGGTCATAATGCTGTGAGCGTAGTTCTGTTGGCGTAACAGTGTGGGTTTTGCTACTGCCAGTTTATCACTGACCTTTGGGCTGACGGACTTGTGTGTGCGGCTGCATAGTGACGGATTGGTATGTGTGTCATAATATGCTTGGCGGTTATCCACCGCGGCGGTGGTATGTTGGCGGCAGTCATCATGGCGGTAAGCGGGATTTACCACCAATGTCATAATGAGGGCCTAAATCATTTACCTTTCCATCAGTTATGGTGCCATTCCGTCCCACCATTCATTTACACATCTTTGTCTATGCATGCATCCATCTAAACATCCATCTGTGCATTCTCTGATATATCCATCCATCAATATATTCATCTAACCATCAATTGACCTTTTTTCCCATCCATTTTTTCACACTCACCCTTCCATTTTCTCTGCCATCAATTGCTTTTTTCAACCGTCCAGCCACTATCTATCCATCCTTTTTCCATTCCATCCATCCATTTATCCTTGCCTCCTAGCATCATACTTAAATTTTCTTACCCTTCCTTCTAACCTTCCCTCCTTTGTTTTTCTATCTAACCATTTTTACCTCTTCTTCTCTTCTGCTTGCTCTTCTGTTTTTTTCATGTCTATCCTTTTATCCTTTTTTCCAATTTCCTTTAAAATATCTTTCTCGACCCTCATTATTGTCATAATGTCTTACAGAGATAGTTACAACCTTTTTTTGCAGTATTGTAGGCAGGAGAAGCACATAAACAAAATGACCCTGCTGTAGCTGCTAAAGAAGGGGATTCACAAAACTAACCCCACTGTAGCTGCTAAAGAAGGGGATTCACAGCGTTCCTGCTCACAGTGCGATCATTGTGCCTAGTGCACAATCTGATTTACTCAGCTGGATCATATCTCTTTAGATAACTCGGGGTAAATGTGAATGCTGTAGAGATTTACATGTAACCTGCAGCTAAGTTCTAATCTTAGTAAGAAAGATAAAAATTGCATGTTTGACTGCCCATTTGGCCAACTTATTCTATCACCTTTGTTTAATCTTGGTAAAATGAATACACTTCGAAGTAATACAATAAAACCATTGTTTCTATAATTATTGGGAAGTACAACACTTGTGTTTGTCTGCATATAACCAGTTTACTAATCTAATACACTCTTTTGAAACTGTATAGAAACTTCTAACTAGCTAATGAACAAATTAAACTTCTTTTTGGACAGAAAGCAAGTATGACAGCTTACATCTCAAATATTCCTCTACAGGAATTTGTAACTATAAAGAATGGCTTAAAGGTCTAATCAGTCCCTTTGATTTTCCCTGCCTTTCTGCAGCCACAGATAGAAAGGTATGTGACTGTGTGGGGCAGGGAGGGAGGAGCTAAAGGAAACGTACCCGTCATCAATGTCATTATTTTTTAAAGTTAGATTACCTGGCACATAGATGTGAACATAGTCGTGAGAGGCATGAGGGTTCTGTTGAAATCATTTCTGCATATATGTATATCTATATATATATATATATATATATATATATATATATATATATATACACAAATAAGGCGCCACGCTGATATACATGAACGCCAATGAATCACACTCTGCCACAGAGTTCTAAAAACGCTTTATTGGCAACGCGTTACGATTGGCACGATCTTCTTCCAAGCCATTTTGGACATTCGTGCCCAACTTGATGTTTATATATATCAGCGTGGTGCCTTATTTGTATAATAGCGGGCTCACCTTTTCCCACGTATCGCACCAGCCCCGGATGGTGGAAGGACCGACTTTAGGGAATCTGAGTTTAATATATCTATCTATCTATCTATCTATCTATCTATCTATCTATCTATCTATCTATCTATCTATCTATCTATCTGTGTGTCTGTGTACTAGTTGTGTTGCCACTAGGCAGTTATAGGTGGGACCTAGTTTCTATATAAAAAGCATTTTTTTACTTGCCTATATCTTTTGCACTGCTTGAACAATCTTCACGAAACTTTCCAAAAAGAATTTCCAGTCCCGGCACCTGCTGTGTGGAAAGTTTCAGGGTGACCCCGGAGGGGGGCCGAGAAACAATGGGAGGTCCCAAGGGACGTTTTCCCCATTAAGTTTTTTATGAGGATTTTGAACAGCCATAGCGCAAAAGCTACTGGACGGAATTACACCAAATTTGGCAGGAATGTAGGTCCTGGTCCGGAAAGAGTACTTTTTTGTATTGTTGTAATTCTGTTCAGTAGCTTTGGAGAAATTAAAGAAAATCCAAATGTGTATATCTAGGGACATGAAGGATTAACAACCCCTGCCAATCTCGTGTAGAGATCTGATTGGCTAATAACACTTCAACAACAGAAGTCGTTGATGTATTGTATGAAGCCGAGTCCCAAAAAAACAAGTAAAAAATAAAAGAAAGGGGCCAGGGTACGAACACCCTGACTCCATTGCTTTGGTGGTAGAGTCCCAAAGGGACCCCCACAGGCCTAAAAAGCATTTTTTTTTATTTTACAAGCGGAGTTGTGGTGGATCCAGGAATCTGCTTGAAAAATAAAAAAGAAGTCTAATGCCCCCGTGTGGGCCATGTCCCAGGAGCTTTTTTTTTTAAAAAGGTGGTGGGGCACCTGGTCTTATGGGACCTCCACACCTCAGGGGCCACCACCTTCCAAGGGCTTCCTCTTGGAGCCTCGGATGGCCCTGGGGTGGCCACCCCCCTGGGCCGGCTCCCGCTATGTCCCAGGGTGCCCACCCGGGACATAGCTGTTTGCTGTGGCTTGGCTGCAGCGCTGCAGATGCAAACAAGCCACAACAAACACTCTGCTGTTTGACAGCGGGACCTTTAAAGCAGGTCCGCTGTCAAACAGCAGAGCTTTCATCTCTGTCCCCTGCACATATGCGTGGGACAGAGATGAAATGATTCAGCAAGCACAGAGCTGCTGTCAAAGCAGCTCCGTTCTTGCTGCAGCAATGTTACTGCAGGGGAAGCCCTGCAGTGCCAGGTAGCCCATAAAGGGCATTTAAAAAAAAAAATCAAATATATAAGGAGGGACTGCAGGGGAGCCCTTAAGGTCTCCCTCACGGTACCCTATAGCCCGTGAGGGCATTTTATTACAAACATTTTTTAAAAAATAAATAAGGAGGGACCATAGGGTAGCCCTTAAGGGATAAAAGAAAATAAAACACCCATCAGTATGAAGGTCGCAGACCTTCACACTGAGCTACATGGGGTTCGAGTCAAGCTGGAGTCTTTTTGATTTTTCTTTTTTTAAACAAAAACAAATTATACTTAAAAAAATAATAATACATACATTTTTTTAAATCCAATAAAAATATCTGATTTTAAGTATATGATATATTAAAGCCTAAAAAAGCTCTTTCTCTCTCACTTTCTTTCTCTTTCTGTCTCTCTTTCAATCAATTCTCCCACTCACACACCCACTCAGACACTTATGTACCCACTCACAGTCCCACTCAGACACTCACGCACCCACTCACAGACCCACTTAGACACTCAGGCACCCACTCACATACCCACTCAGACCCTCATGCACTCACTCACAGCACCAGTCAGACCCTCATGCACCCACTCAGACAGTTATGTGCCCACTCAGAATGTCACACGCCCACTCACGGACTCACTGACACCCTGAGGCACCCACTCACAGATCCATGCACATACTGATGCACCCACTAAAACACTGATGTATTCACTCTCACACCCAGACAGACACTCTGACAGACACTCTTACCCCCTGATACAGCCTCTCACACCTATTCTCACACCCAGAGAGGCTGCGGACAACTTCCGCAGTGCATGCGCAAAGGGCTGTGCACAGCAACGGGCTGGTTGGTTAGGGCCGTTTGCAGCAGGGACTGGCTGCAGGCCAGCCCCTGGAGGCAACCTCTGCTGAGCATGGGTGAAGGCTGTGCATGGTGCAAGGTTGGGTGCTTATAGGGGGTTGGGCTCAGGGCCTGGCCACAGGCCAGGCCCAGTGGCCACCCACCACCACAAACGGCAAAAGGCCATGTGCGGCAGTGGTTGGATTAACGTATAGTGATGAAAATTATTATACATTCAAAAAACCATAGAAATTCACTGAAAAAACGAAAGGTTACTGGGAAGTTATAGTTCAGTGCTGAATTTACTCGTAGAAAACCATGGAAATTCAGCAATTATATTTAGAGTTATTTCAAGTAACTATAACTTGTACCCTAAGGTAACTATAACTCATGCCTTCGCCATACACATACTCCACATGTTATATCATTGATGACATCTTCTATCCCACCTTTTTATATTATCACTGCAACATTTGCAACAAAATTATTGATCAGACAACTGTGCATGGCAAGGCCGCGATTTATAGTTACCTTATAGATATATATATTACCTAGTGGCAGTCACCTCTAGGTAGTTATAGTTAGGACATAGTTTCCATAGACAAGGCGTTTTTTACTTGCCTATATCTTAGGGGCTCGTTGACGAAAATTTCCCCCCAAAATTTGACGCTCCCGTGAGCTGCCGTCTGGAAAGTTTTGGGGTGATCCATCAAGTGGGTGATGAGAAAAAAGGGGGGTCCCAAAACACTTTTTCCCATTTATTTTTTCATAGGGATTTTGAACAGGGATAGCGCCCGAACCACTGGAAGGAATTACAACAAATTTGGCACAAAGATAGTTCTTGGTCCAGAAAGCAACCTTTTTGTTATTTGGTGTAAATCCATTCAGTAGTTTTCTTAGTAATTAAAGAAAATCAAATTTGTATATGTAGGGAAGCAAAAGATCCGTGAACCCTCCCCATCCCATGCTGACATCTGATTGGCTGCCAACACTTCAACAAGGAAGTGTTGGCAGCCATGTTGGTACTCGACATCAGTCTGGTCCCTGAAAAAAAATTAAAAAAATAAAAAAAGGGGCAAGGGTAGAGTCCCTCCGACCCCTTAACTCTGGAGCTGGGGCCTCTGAGGGACTTCCCCAGAGCAAAAAAGCATTTGTTTTTTTTTGGCAGGAGCTTCGGCAGATCCACTAAATATTTAAAAAAAAAACAAGCATGGGCTCTCGTACTTGTTTAACTGTAGCTCCCCGGGGGGCCACGTCCCATGGGGCTTCAAACAATTGCAGCCCTGGGGACTGCCACCTCCCCAGCGCGATCAACTACTCGAACTGGGGGGAATGCTTGGCCCACCCACAGCCCCAGGGACCACCACCTTCTTGGGGCTTCAAATAAATCTAAAGTGGGGGTGCCAAACCAAACTGCAGCCCCAGGACCCACCACCTCACTGGGGCTTTTGACAAATCTAATGTGGGGGGCAACTTGGACCCCCACAGTTCCGGGGACCACCATCTCCCTGGGGCTTTAAATAAATCTCATGGGGGTGCCAGGCCGCCCGCAGCCCAGGGACCACCACCTCACTGGGGCTTTTAACAAATCTAATGTGGGGACACTGCCCGGAACCCCCACAGCCCCAGGGACCATCAACTCCCTGGGGCTTTTAATAAAACTAACACAGGGGCCACCCAGCCCCCTCGCAGCCCCTGGGACCACCACCTCCACATGGCTTTAAATAAATCTAACGCAGGGGAAGCTGCCCAGCCCCCACCCACAGCCCCTGGGACCACCAAATCCTTGGGGCTAATTTTAAAACAAATAGGGGGTCTTTTTCGCACCCCTAGGCCCCAGAGATCACCATGAATGGCCATAAAGGAGTCCAGTTGTAAGTCTAGAAGGCCACCTAGCAGGGCTTTGCCACCATCTACATGCAAGAGTACAAAGGCTTGAACATCTTTTCTGAGGTTGCTGTCTTGGAGCAATGTTTTCATTTTCTTTAGTAGATAGACTTGATACCAGACATTCCTTCATGATGTGATTCTTGAGGGAGGGTAAGAGTCAGTGTCTGGGAGCATTCAAATGACTTTGTACTAGTTTAAAGTTGGGGCTCAAGTCTATCCTATTCATACAACAGAATTAGATTCAGACCTGATTATTTGTTGTTTGTAGTGAATAGGTTCCTACAGAATACATGGCATCTGTGTTGGTCGGCTTTAGCTTTGGGTAGGTACTGGGAATCCAGGTCTGGATGAGGCAGCGGTTGAGGTATGAGAAGTCCTAAGCTGAGGAGACATTCAAGTAGAGCTGTGTGTCTGCAATGCATTGGTGAATTTTTATGACTTTATTGGGGAGTAAAATCCAAGGGGCTCCATATAGAGGTTGAATATGACACTCTACAAGATGGATACCTGAGGAACTCCACAGATGATAGAGAACTCTTGTGAATGCATGTGAATAGACTGGTGTTTCTTGATTAGGGAGGAAATAAGCCATTGAAGGACACTGCCAGTGAATTCTGTTTGAGACTTATGAGTGAGGATAAGCATGGATTGGTATGCTTTCAAAGGCACTGATTGTCGCTGACAGGCACTGTAGAATGAAGAGTCCTGTTCATGCGAGCTTCGCATTGACAGTTGTCATGGGTGCCAGAGTTGTCATGGTTGCAAAGAGCTCACTACTTCAGGATTCCTTCTTTCCTTTCAGAGGAGTGCACTCTGATGCCACCTTGGGGTCCAAGCCCTGGGGAGGTACCACTTGTGGATCAGGGACTCACCCTATCAGAGGCCATCAGCGCTCAGGCAAGTCCAGGTGTACGTCCTGACAGATCTAGGTGCAGCAGGTCAGCTTGGCAGGTGCAGGGAAGCCTCTGGAGTTTGTTGTTGTGAACCTGTAGCTCAGAGCAGGAGGTCAGCCAGTTGACCCTTGGAGTCACTCAACCTAGCCTGGGATGAAGGAAGCAGGACCAGTCTTCCTTCTCTGACAGCAGGATAGTCCACTGGAGAACAAGGCAGGCCTCAAGCAGCAAGGCAGTCCTCTGGTAGTAGCAGAGCTGTCTGTTGAAGAACAATACAGGTCTCAAAGAGCAGGCAGTTGACTTGGGAGCAAGGCAGGCCTTCTGTAGTTCATAGGTTCAGGAGTGTACTGAAGAGTGGATCAGGAGGTCCAATATGTGTACCTGGTGCCAGCCTTTAAAGTGGGGGGCTTACCTATACTACCCCAACATCTGGTTCTGGAAAGCTCTTCCTTTGCCCTACCAAGTCTCCAAGTAGTCTGGGGTAACAAATGGCTGTTGCCAGGTTCTTTTGTGTGTGCTGGAGGCAGCCCTTTGAAATGTAGGTGGGGCAGGGAACAGTTCTGCCTCAACCAGTCCTGACAGGATGTCCCATCCTACCAACACCTAGTCCCCCTTTGTTCTATTATCCGGGATGAATACACAAAGGCCAACTGCCAAGCTATTGACCGTCATTTGACCCACAATATGGGCAGCAGGCACCAAATGGTTAGGACAAGAAAATAATAACTTTAAAAAGTGGAATTTTCAAAACTGTTACTTAAAATTCGAATTTAACATCAACAAGAATTTAAAATTTCAATTCATTTGAGTCCAAACTTGACAGCCCCATCTGTTCCCAATCATAAGTTAGCACCTATTAAATGTAATAAGGTAACCCAATGTTATTCAATGTGAGAGATAGGCCTTACAGTTGTGAAAAACAAATATAGGGGTTTTTCCCTACTAGGACTTGTAAAACCTAAAAACACGTCTGCTTTTTAAATACAATGCACTTTGCCATGTGGGCTGTTTAGAACCTACCTTATGAGTGATGTGTATGTTTATTAAGGAAGGTTTAGGACTGACAAAGATTTACTTCACCAGGTAGAATTGGCAGGTTAGAACTGCACTACAGGCTGCAGTGGAAGGTCTAAGATTTTACTACCCTGAGTGTGTCAAGTACTACAATTAGTTAATTAGGTCCCTGTAGGGAGACAATTGTGGACATATTACTTGTGCAGTCCTCACATCCTGCACAACTAATGACTCAGCTTCTTATAATAGGTTCTCTGCGTGTTGCTTGGAAGGACTTCAGGAGCATGCGGTCTGGTTTTCTTCCATTTTCTTTCCTCTTGACAAGGGCTTTGAATCTTGTATTCTTTTTTGGCAAAGCAAAATGAGAAGTGCTGATGCTTAGAAACGTTCACGGTTCCTGTTATGGAACCCTTTCACCACTTTGGTATGGAAATCTGAAAAGCGACAACAAAGAGTTCATAAGCGTTAGGAAGTCCATAAGCTGTTCCAAATGTAATTCAAAGAATGGATCAAAGAGGCACACGGACTACCTTCCGCAAATTAACTTTAAATATAAGCAAATACAAGCATTGACACGAGGTCATCTTTTTATTGTTGACAATGCTTTAATTAGAAAAGTGCCGGTACACTCAATTTAGAGTACCTAATAATGCATTATCTCACACCCTACCCTCTCGTAGCTCTTGTATGTTGCTTTCTTAACATGTAATTAAAATGTGGCTACGTATGAACAGCGTTACAGCAGTTGCAATTAAATGTCACAGGTTTTCTGTCACTATTCTATTAGCATTTTCGCAGTTCGAAACTTCCCTGGTTTTGCATGCTTTACTCTCGGTAAATCTTTATCAGGGCTGCTATTGATTTCATCCTGCGAGCCTCGTGCAGATCTCCAGGGAGCGGTAGCAGGGCTCATTTATCATGACGCACCGGTAATTGAAGCGATGAACCCATGCTTCAGCAATACACGCCATAGTACGCTGACGCTAACTGAACGTGTTCAGCGTCCAGTTCCCGGGATCAGGCGGACTCATGTTTTTTCATTTTTCACAGTTACTCTATGGATCCGCGAGAGCTAGTCCTATGGCAGACATGTATTTTATTACTTTGGACCATACCCCGACCTACACGGTATGCTTCTTCCAAAACATGCAGCAGAAAAATCCCTTTTAGTGAACTATCGTTTTATATTTTTCAGACTGTATAAATGACGTTTCGTTTTTTACTACGTTATTATGTACAGGTAGCTTTCTTTTTTCAAACATTAAGCATTATACTATACGAAATTCTGTAGTGCATTGCGTTCATGAGCCCTATAAGAAAAGCTCTGTTGTATGTCATTTCGTACAGGCCTGACTTTAGGGCGGTGCGGGCGGTGCGGCTTCACCGGTTGCAGACCTGGATTGGGGGACGCTGACCTCAAGGGGGCGCTGTTTTTAGCAATTACTCACGAAACTTGTGATTTAAAAGCGCCCCTGAACAGTTCCTTGTGCGTCTAACCTTCAGGAAACAATTAAAATGTCCAGATACCTCTTATGAATAATGGTCCTGCTAGGGAGAGAGATGTGAACCTGGCCTTTAGAAGTGCTTTAAAACAAATAAATGTATATGAAAGGGGGGTTATGAAGAGATGAGGGGCACGCTTGGGTGGTAGTGAGTGATTCCGAGGAGGGGTGGGGTGCACCAAAAAAGACTGTTGCACAGGGCGCCACCATAGCTGAAGCCGGCCCTGATTTCGTATCATACAGAGCTAGTGCATGGGGGGAACGGGTGCATGGGGGGAAACGGTGTCATTTGCAGGGTGTTGGCCAAATTTGGAATATACAGGGAGTGCAGAATTATTAGGCAAGTAGTATTTTTGAGGATTAATTTTATTATTGAACAACAACCATGTTCTCAATGAACCCAAAAAACTCATTAATATCAAAGCTGAATATTTTTGGAAGTAGTTTGTAGTTTGTTTTTAGTTTTAGCTATGTTAGGGGGATATCTGTGTGTGCAGGTGACTATTACTGTGCATAATTATTAGGCAACTTAACAAAAAAAAATATATACCCATTTCAATTATTTATTATTACCAGTGAAACCAATATAACATCTCAACATTCACAAATATACATTTCTGACATTCAAAAACAAAACAAAAACAAATCAGTGACCAATATAGCCACCTTTCTTTGCAAGGACACTCAAAAGCCTGCCATCCATGGATTCTGTCAGTGTTTTGATCTGTTCACCATCAACATTGCGTGCAGCAGCAACCACAGCCTCCCAGACACTGTTCAGAGAGGTGTACTGTTTTCCCTCCTTGTAAATCTCACATTTGATGATGGACCACAGGTTCTCAATGGGGTTCAGATCAGGTGAACAAGGAGGCCATGTCATTAGATTTCCTTCTTTTATACCCTTTCTTGCCAGCCACGCTGTGGAGTACTTGGACGCGTGTGATGGAGCATTGTCCTGCATGAAAATCATGTTTTTCTTGAAGGATGCAGACTTCTTCCTGTACCACTGCTTGAAGAAGGTATCTTCCAGGAACTGGCAGTAGGACTGGGAGTTGAGCTTGACTCCATCCTCAACCCGAAAAGGCCCCACAAGCTCATCTTTGATGATACCAGCCCAAACCAGTACTCCACCTCCACCTTGCTGGCGTCTGAGTCGGACTGGAGCTCTCTGCCCTATACCAATCCAGCCACGGGCCCATCCATCTGGCCCATCAAGACTCACTCTCATTTCATCAGTCCATAAAACCTTAGAAAAATCAGTCTTTAGATATTTCTTGGCCCAGTCTTGACGTTTCAGCTTGTGTGTCTTGTTCAGTGGTGGTCGTCTTTCAGCCTTTCTTACCTTGGCCATGTCTCTGAGTATTGCACACCTTGTGCTTTTGGGCACTCCAGTGATGTTGCAGCTCTGAAATATGGCCAAACTGGTGGCAAGTGGCATCGTGGCAGCTGCACGCTTGACTTTTCTCAGTTCATGGGCAGTTATTTTGCGCCTTGGTTTTTCCACACGCTTCTTGCGACCCTGTTGACTATTTTGAATGAAACGCTTGATTGTTCGATGATCACGCTTCAGAAGCTTTGCAATTTTAAGAGTGCTGCATCCCTCTGCAAGATATCTCACTATTTTTGACTTTTCTGAGCCTGTCAAGTCCTTCTTTTGACCCATTTTGCCAAAGGAAAGGAAGTTGCCTAATAATTATGCACACCTGATATAGGGTGTTGATGTCATTAGACCACACCCCTTCTCATTACAGAGATGCACATCACCTAATATGCTTAATTGGTAGTAGGCTTTCGAGCCTATACAGCTTGGAGTAAGACAACATGCATAAAGAGGATGATGTGGTCAAAATACTCATTTGCCTAATAATTCTGCACTCCCTGTATATTGGGAAGGATTTATACTATACAACATTTCTGGAATAAGGAGCATATATATATAAGAAAGTCAAGCAGAGCAGCATTTCACCTTGCTGCCCTGCACAACAGGGAAAGGGGGAATGTGCTGTACTAGAAATAATACTGCGCATTTATGCCCTTTCCCTATGCTGGCTCCTTTTCGGCCACACCCATGCACACACCCATGCACCATGGTGAAAGGGTGCCTGCGTTGTAAGAAGGATTGTTATTGTGTAGGAAGGGGCATGCAGCGAAAGGAAACAACTAGGAGAAATAAATATGTTTCTCTTTGTTACGCCTCACCTGGGGAGTTGTGGCAGTTTTGATGCATTCCCAAGTCTACCACTCTTGCTAAATCTGGGTATGCGTTAAAATCTATGTGTCAAAATCCATGGATGTTCCATGGGAACACCTACGCAACACCCATGAACACCTCCCTGCGGCAGAGTAGCGCAACACATCGATTTGAGCTGTATTGTGGTACGCTGGATTGATCAAGCCGCTCGTGGCCTTGCTTGGCTTGATAAATTACATTTTGGAGTTGCGTCACACATGCACCACGTTGCATGGTGCAGGAGTAAGGCAGCTTTCCTATAAACATGGCCCTAAATGGATATGTGTTGATATTCCAATCTTGATGCTGTTGCCTCCATGGAAAAAAAATAATTGAATGGGATAAGCAGATTGCAGGAACTGTATGATTTTGATATTTGTATATATCATCAAATATTAAACGCCATCAGTCATCCTAGTGTCCTAATGTTTCAGCCTTTCTCAGAGAGTAACACTTGCCATTTGTTTACATTTTTAAGGTGAAAAAGAGTTTGATTAATATAATTAGTGTAATTTCATAAAATGTCAATGTTCCCCTCATATAATTTTAATAGTACTCAGATCACTTTTGAGTGATTTCTTCAATTGTTGGCTGTTTTAGGCTTATATAACAAAAGGAAAAAAAATATTCCACTGCTTTTCCCAGTTTTTAAGTGTCGCGTTACCCAAGACCATGTACTTTTACTAAAATGTTTTGTATAAAAAACTTACCTATATGGAATTTCAGATGATCCTTTTCATCTACTTGTCTATTATTGAGTCATTCAAATTTTTATTCTGCCCACTACAGCATAGGGTATAAGGTCAGCCCTCTTGAGCTATTTGCTAACTTCACTTTGACAGATAGCATTCGTCCCGTTCTCAAGGAGCACATACACTCACAAAGTAGCTCCCTTAAGTGCCAGATACTACTATAGCAATGCAAGCCTTTTTAGACTAATTTAAGTTTTCCTTTTTACCAGTATTTTTGTTATACTGTTGAGAAAAAGGTGACTCTAATAGAGGTTTCCAAATACCATTGTAAAAAACGTATTGAAAAAGTCAAAAGGCTGGAGGCCAATGCTCGTCTAACTGGCTTTACCAAAGCTCGTTTCACTGGCATTGGCATAACAGGCAGGCACCCTTACCACCTTGACTTCAGGGTCGATAGAACCTGTTAATGAGGGTGAGAAGCAACAGGCAAATGGCTTGTATAGGTGATGGAGCAATGAATGACCTGGTGAAAATGGTCAGGAATGCTGAAGTTTTTGTGGATCTCAAGTCAACAAAATTGAAGTGGGGCCTTTCAAAGGGGGAGGACCTATTTCTAATTTTAAAATAACTGCCTGTAGGGAAAGTAGGAACACAGCAGATGCATCATCGAACACTGTCTATTGGAATTGGCCATTTTAGCTGCAACTTAGTTGAGGTGGAAGGCAGTTTTGCTTTAAAATCTATACTCTTTACTGCAAGAGAATGGAGCCCTCAAAATATGTCAGGCTGGGGGAATAGTGCCCCCCGGTCCCTGTTCTGATGAGCCTGGAAGTGGCTAGAAGACTACTGACGTCAGTCAGCATGTATGTGCGCAGTTCTCTTGGCAAGGTGCCAGGTAGCAGTGCAGCTCAGATTGCCACATAATTCAGTCAATGTCTAATAGCATCTGTCATTTATCCTCTACTTCTTCCCCTGTGAGCCATCAAAGCAGGAAGTAGCTACACCTTAGACACTAGATCCATCGCAGATCCATCGCAGTCTAAAATTAGATTAGAAAAGGGGCTGGAGGGGGAGTGTAGTCAGTTGTTAGCTACACCTCCGGTTGGATTACACAGACACACACACCAAGAAAAGAATGTATCAATTTTGATTTCTGGGAGAAAAGTGCATTCTGGGTCACAAATATGCCTACCTGAGCAGTAAGTGGTCATAGCAGAGGGATGTAGCTTTACCCCTATTTGTTGATGTGCACCCCCTCTGCCAGTCCACAATGGAGGATAAATACAGGAGAGTTGCAAGAGCTCCTTAAATCTCTTCCTGTAAAATCAGAAGAAGGACTGTTCTGTTGGGCCCTCAGACTGCACCAACTGTTCTATTGGACACTTAGACTGCACCACAGAAGGCTTGCATTCAGAAGGACTGCACCTGCTGCCCTCACAAGGCTCTATAAAGAAAGGGCTGTGTCTGACTCAAAGGAAAATGAGTGTATTTCCTGATCAGCAACAGAGCTGGAAGAAGTCACATGCCAAGCCAACAAAATGATCACCCCAACTCACCAGCTGGAACTGGAGTTTTCCTGGACTGTGCAGATGTATTCTGAGCATAATGAGTCCTAGCCCCCAAGAGGCAATCCAAAGTCCCCAAACCCTTGGCTGGTGCTATTGTACCCTTGTTTCCCCCAAAGGAACAAAGAAACTACAAGACTTAAAAGTTTGGAAACTTTCTGCAAAGTTTTTCAGAAATAGACTAACTCGACGACAAGAGTCAAGCCATTGACGTCTACTCGCCGATCAGATCGACATTGCTCATTTGTCCTGCGGAAAAGCTCCAGGTAGATCCCATCTCAGTGATGATAGGGAAGCTGTCAATGACTGCTTCAAGACGCTCCTTACCACCAAGGATTTGACACCCGTCTTTTCACCAAGCTGCAGCAGTCTGCCATTGTTGACTCAAACTTCGGATCCAAAAAACCCCGGGACCCACCAATGAGCCCACGGATGAGAGAAAAACTCAGAGAAAAAGATTAAAGTATGAAGGTAAACTATTTACCTCAACCTATCTGACTCACACTCCACTGTGGTGAGCCTAAAACTTTGACTTTGTCCCGATCCAGTGCGACCAGATAGCCATGAATGGCACTTTAAGCTTTTTGGAGCTAGAAGGCACAATTTCTCATTTGGCTGTTTAAAATTCATACCTCCTCCGGATACCTACATTAGATTTTTGTCATTTTGGTGTTGTTTTCAATATAAAAATATTATCTATTTTTATTAATTACTGTTGGATTTTTATTGTGTTGTGCCTTTTACTTATTTATTGGTGGTATTAAATGCTTTACATACACCTCCTTCCTACGTTAAGCCTGACTGTTTGTTTGCTAAGGGCAGAGCAAGGATTAATGTATGTGACTTAACTGGACCTTTGAGTGATTGTGGTATTATTAATAGCTGAGGGTGAATAACCCCACCTGCTAATAACCAACTTTCCTACATTTGGTGTGCAGTGGTGGGATCCAGAACTTGTGTTTAGTATCATCATTCAGTATCTAGGTTGGACAATTAATAATCCTCTAAATTGACCTAGTGCAAAAAAAAATGTGTTGTTTAATTTGGACTAATAGTAATTGATTAATTTTTTGATTTTTTTCTAAAGTACTCTACCTCAATTTTTGCAGAGTTTATGTTTTAAATCCAAGGGATACCATGGAGCTTGATCTAGCTCGGCCACCCACCCTGGACGTAGCAGAGCTTAGGGACCTATGTAGGGCTAGGAGACTACCAGCACTCTCTAATTCCAGGAAGGGGGTGCTTATAAAGATCCTTATGGCCTCAGCCCAGCAAGAGGATCACGTCTCTAATACAGAGGAGGCCCCAGAGATAGAAGGACAGGGGGAGGAAGAACCCCCAGACCTCAGTGACGAGAAAGTTGAACACTTCTCCACACACACAAAGTAACCAGGGTCTTATCTAGAGCTAGTGGTGGAAGAGGATCTACCAGAGGGATAGCCAGATCTGTCCCTTAGGGAAAGAGAGGTTGAGGTGCTGCTGGCTTGTATAGCCCTAAAAGCAGAGAAGTTGACCCTTGCCAAAAAGAAGTGGGCACGTGAGGAGAGGAGAACCACAAAGGGGGGTACAGAGGAAGATGGTGACAGTGAGGAAGAGACAGAAGTGTCCAGGGATGTTGTGTTGGACCCCAGACTCCCTCAGGGGATTAACCCTATGTACCACGAAGGGAATGACATTGATAAATGGCTTTTGAGAGGGCCCTTGTGAGGAGGAGAATGAGCTCTCCATACTGGGGTTCACTGCTGTGGGAACTGATTCCAGTAGCGGGGAGAGATAGGCTCTTGCCCTGCAAGGGCGAGGAGGCTTAATCATATACCCACATGAAGCAGAACTTGATTAGGAAGTTTGGTCTAGCCCCTGCAAAGTACAGTTTAGGGACACCTAGAAAGTCAGTAATCATTCCTGGGTGTAGACATAACTGTCAAGCCACCAGAGGACTGGTTACAGGGTTACAAGGTAAGTACCTGTGAGGGGCAGTACAATTCAATCATGAAGGAGCACATATTGGCCAATTGCCCCTCAGTGAAGTTACACCAGAGTCTAGTTGACTCTAAGCTGTCTAGTCCTAAGGAACTGGGTGAGACAGCAGATAAATGGATTTGCACCAGGTTGACCAAGAGGAGCCAGGGTGGTAATCAAAAGAAAGGAGGACAGGTCTCCTTCCAGGGGAAAGCAATGGGTAACCCAGATAAAAAAGCAAAACATGTGGCAAGCCATCATGGCCATGTGGACGTGATCCACAGTGGCTCCACTTCTTAAAGCTGCAGATAGCAATATATCTGACGATATCAGCCGAATTTCGCACCAGATGACAGACGAAGAGATCGAAGCGATATGCTATAACTAGTGAACAAACTTCCACATCAGTAAAATCAACCTGAAAACTATGGCAACGATCGAGCGGCCTACCCCGAAATGGCGGTGGAACACGTCAAGAATCTCCGCGCAAGCTGAATCGGGCATGGGTATACTCAAACACGCTGGCAGACAAAATGGCGCGCAGGGGGTAACAAGGAACAAGGCAGAACAAGGTCAAAGTATTGATGCCACTAACCAGCGAGGAGAGATCCCGTCATGCCAGCGACTAAAACAGGGAGTACGAGGTGAGATGCCAGCTGTTGGTGGTGAGGGGAGGCCGGGAAAGTGCAATACGCAGAGCTCGCTTGCTGGAAGCCAAGAAGCAACAGATACGTAACTGGAACCAACGGTGCTTAAGTATAGAGGGACAGCAAGAAATAAAGCAGAATAAGGCACGGGGAAAAAAAGGCCTGTCTTGCTGGCGACCCAGATGAGGAGTATGAGGTGAGAGAGTGGCTGCGGGCTACGAGAAGACGTTAAAAAGGCACAGCGTGGAGTGGCTGATTGTCAGAACTTGGGAAGTGACAGATATGGAGAACAGAGGGCAGGGACGATGGGGGCCACAAACAAGCTAAAACGGAATTCCAAATAGTTAACCATGAGATGCCTGACTTAGACATGGTGGTAACCATGCATCTTAGAACCGGGGACTCGAAGATTCACATTACCGTTAAAAAGACAGTAAATCGTAAATATTTGAGAAGGACCCAAAAGTAAGGAGAGAAATCAATGGAAAAGGGGTACATTTAAATATTTTGGGAGAAAATAAGGCGTTGTGATAATTGTAACTCCTTTACATAATCTCCCCTAAACCAAAGGACTAACGGTCAATATGCCACCTAAGAAGAATCACAGTAATTGACTATCTAATTACTTCCCTACAACAACAGCAAAGTCGACTGACGGAGACTCTCCAATTAACGCAACCATGGCTTTCACTAAAGAAGACTTAGGGCCTCATCATAACATTGGCAGTGACTGTTAAAATGCAGGTAATACCACCAACAGGCTGGTGGTAATTACCACTAAATTATAACCATGGTGGTGATAACTCCCATAGACAGCCAATGTACTACACCATCCTCCAGGGCGTTAACAGCACGCACCACAGCGGTAGCCATCAACAGCCGAGCAGAAGACAAAGTACCACCCACCATATCATGACAGAGGAAACCACCACCATTTCCGGGGCAGGACCAATGCCATTAAAAGCCTGGCGGAAACAGAACACAGAAGACCAAAGACTCACCATTGGAGACACAAAGAAGGACAACACCACCATGGAGCCGGAACTGCAAGTCTTCCCCATGCTCTTCTACGCCATGCTCCACCTGGAACACCAACGCTGACGAAGACGACGACGGTGAGTACAGCTGCCTAGCACACAAGGGAGGGAGGAGGGAAAAGGAGAGTGACACACACACACGCACGACACACACACTAGTCACACACACACACCATACATACAAACAGCTGCAGACGAAAAACAATGGCACACAGCCTAATAATACAAGGACAACATGAAGGCAGTAATGTGAATGTATTAAAAGGGAACAGCCACCAAATGAACCAATTCGATAAAAAAGAGATATGTATAAATGTACACAAAGGTCCAATGCCCAGTCCAAAGTACTACGGGCCCACATGGCCACAGGTCACAGTCCAAGATCCAATTTCTTTCCTGACCGCATCTGGATAGAACTCGGCAGGGGCATCAGTTTGCAAGTGGGCAGGCACCTCATGGGGATGGTGGATGGGGGCACCTCAGCCAAATACGGGAACTTGCCCACTGGTTCTGGAGGGGGCTCCATGCCCATTTCCCTCTGCTGGGGAGTGCAAGGTCACAGTCTCTTAGGTAGGTGATTTGCCCACTGGTTCTGGAGCCCATTTATCTCTGCTGGGGATTGAAAGGTCACAGTCTCTCAGGTTGGTGACTTTCCCACTGGTTCTGGAGTGGGCTCCTTGTACAGCAGGCCCTGGAGGGAGGCCTACATGCCCTCTGATGGTGGTGAGGGCTGCACTGTGTCAGCAGGTGAAGGTGCCGCCTGGGCAGCCTCTGCATCAATCATGGGCTGCACTGCCTCAGCTGGAGGTGAGGGCTGCGTGACCACTGGTGGTGGTGTCACCCTGCCAGCCTCTGCTGGATTCGAGGGCTTCTTCCCCTTCATGGCAGGAGTCGAGGGCTTCTTCCCCTCCATGCCAGGAGTTCAGGGCTTCTTCCCCTTCATGCCAGGAGGTGCGTGATTCTTCCCCTTCATGCCAGCAGTCTAGGGCTTCTTCCCCTACATGGCAGGAGGTGTGGGATCCTTACCCCTCCTGGCTGGTGAAGTGGTATCCATCACTGTCTTGCCTCCATGACAAGGAGGTGCCTCCACTGTGCGCATGGTCTGTTTGGCTGAGGTGCTGGGCTGGGTCGTTGGGACCCTGCTCTTACAGGCAGGATGGGGGTAGGGGTAAGGAAGAGGTCAAGTTGGGCAAGGAAAAGCTTCTTAGTGACGGTGGGGCAGGAAGAGGGAGGAGGGATGGGAGTGGAGGTTGAGGGAGTGGTTGTTGGAGTTGTATGTCTGCTGGACTTGGGTGTAGGTGCATGGGCAGTGTGCGTGTGTGAGGTGGATGGCTGTTGGGTGTCTGACTGCTTGCGTTTGTGTCCTTGATGAGGGAGGACAGACAGGGTGGCAGAGGGCACAGGGGATGCGTGGATTGATGTTGTGGAGATGTCTGCTAGTGAGGTGTGTGCTGCTTGGTTTGGTGATGCTGGTGATGGATGTTGATGCAGTGCATGCAGGTGTGAGTGTGAATGTGACTGTGAGGGAGGTGAAGAAGGAGGAGGGGGAGACAGTGGAGGCAGTGGATGTGGTTGTGTCTGCAACTGTCTGTTGTTTGCGTGAGTGCTTGTGGGATGAAGTATGGTGCCTGTGTTTGACTGCGCCACTCTTGTGTGTTGCCTTGTGTGCATGCTCGTCAGTATGTGTGCATGGGACAGGTTGGGGTTGAGGAGACTGGGACTAGGAAGAGGTAGTTGGAGGGGGACGCTAGAAACAGGAACAATGGCAGCCATCAGGGAGTAGGCCAGAGCATCAATCGATCTCTGTTGGGCCGCCAATCCACCGTGGATGCCCTCCTGGAATACATTGCATTACTAAATCTGGGATGCCAGCCCGTGGATGGAATTCATAATGGTTTACTGCCCTACAGAGATGGATATCAGGAGGTCAATAACCTCCTCACTCAGGGCTGCAGGGCTCACTGGGGCAGGGCCTGAGATGCCTGCGGCGAAGGAGATACCCACCCTCCTGGGTGAGTGGGCATGAGCAAATCGCTGAGGGGCTAGTGAGAGGGCGGTGCTGGTACAGGGGTGGCGGCTGTACCTGCAGCTGGGGTGGTCACAGAGGTGTCCGCCAGCACCAGGGAGCTTCCATCAGAGGAGGTATCTGAGTCTGTGCTGTCACCTTCTGCCTCTGCTGTGGTGCTCCCCTCGCCCTCCGTCCCACTGGTTCCCTCGGCGTCGGTGGACTCTGCCTCCTGGGTCCTGTGGGATGCAGCTCCCTCTGTCCCCGGTGCCCCTGCTCCTCCGCCAGACGATGCTAATGCACACATGGACAGGAAGACAGAATAAACAAGCATTTACAATGCAACGGGTCACGCGTTTGCTCATGTTAGAGCTGATAGCGTTGTAAACTCCTAACCCGACTTTTCACCTATCGGCAAAAGTGTATTTATGTACGTAACCCGAAAAAGTGCAATTAACTATGTAAAGCGCTCGACTTCTGCAAAGCGAAATCGCGCTACTAAATTAGAGAAAAAGTAGTCCACGAGCCGGACAGAAAACAGCAAGCCTCGCATGTTTTCTGTACTTGGTCAATGCGCTCGAGGAGGGCTAGCCACAGGAAAAGGCATGACGTATGCATGCCTTCGACTAATGAAAGCAAGCAGATTTTATTAGGCCAGCCCACAAACCAATGAAAAACACTGACGTGATGTCGACAGGGCTCCAAGCCCTTTTCTGAACCCTAAAGCATCTCGCTGCGATACGCATGCACAAGTGCATGCAACGCAGGCTCAACCCTAAAAATGGGGAAAGAGAAAGGAAACACTGGGTCAGTTGCAAGTTGCAGTAATTCTCCACCAACACCACAGTTGGCATACACAGTACCGTCACACACAGGGATCAGGATTGAGCACTGTGCATTGCACTGCTATTGATTTGGCTAGATGCCACGGCAGGATGAGGGCCAAACACCGCCAACTGCACACCTCCTGGGTCCCAATAAGTCCTGACTGACATGGAATGCTAATAAGCTAGGTGACCTGCATTTGCCATACACCCATTACCTTTGAGCTGGATCACGCTGCTATGTCTAACCTGGCATTAGGGGCACCCACTAACTCACACCCACCACCAGGATCCCATGCTACCTACCAATTATTGTTGTAACGGCCACTGTACTCACCCCCTTTTGGCTACTGTGATGCTCTAAAGCACCCATCCAGCTCTGGGTAGGCCACCACCAGTATGCGGCCCATCAGGGGGGGTCAGGTTCCGATGGGCAACCCTTCCTTGGTGGGAGGTTATCCCCAGCTGGACCTCTGTGGTCTTCCATGCCCAGTGTCTCAGGTCCTCTCTCCGTTCCCGACAGTGGGTACTCTGTCTGCCATAGACCCCCAGGGTCCGCACGTCCTTGGCGATGGCACACCATAATCCCTTCTTTTGATGAGCGCTGACCTGCAGAGGTAATACAGACAGGAGGACACTATTAAACATACAATCCAGCCTGTCACACATAAGGCCCACCAATCCCGTGTCCATCACCATTGGCACACATATTGCCCGGCGCACACCATGTACACCGCCACAAGACATCCCCCATGACACGATGCTTGCACACCCATCTCCATGTATCCTTCACACATGCATCATGACCAAGGTGTACTCACCTGTTAGTTTGGAGGCCCATACAGCAGTCCGAACTGGGGTAGGACCCCATCCACCAATCACTCAAACTCCTCCGCAGTGAAGGCAGGGGCCTTTTCCCTGGTCACACAGGCCATGGTAGGTTCCAGGCACAGATCATGGCAGCGCACGCAGTGTAAGTGTTCTCCTGTTGAAGGTCAGGAAACAAGGGGGTCATTACAACCTTGGCGGGCGGCTACTGCCGCCCGCCAGGCGGTAACCGCTGTGCGGCCGCCAATGCGGCCGCACTCGCGCGGCCCCCATTATGACATTCCTGCTGGGCCGGCGGGCGCAAACCAAGTTTGCGCCCGCCGGCCCAGCAGGGATGAGGCCGCAACATAGGAGCCGGCTCCTAATGGAGCCGGCGGTGTTGCGGCGTGCGACAGGTGCAGTTGCACCCGTCGCGCTTTTCACTGTCTGCTATGCAGACAGTTAAAAGCTGGCTGGGGCCCTGTTAGGGGGCCCCTGCACTGCCCATGCCACTGGCATGGGCCCCAGGACACCCCTTACCGCCAGCCTCTTCCTGGCGGTGCAAACCGCCAGAAACAGGCTGGCGGTAGGGGTGTCATAATCCCCAGGGCAGCGCTGCTTGCAGCGCTGCCCTGGCGGATTATCACCGCTGGGGCTAAAACGGCGGGAAACCGCCAGCCCCGGCGGTGCGACCGCGGCGGAAGCACCGCCAGCCTGTTGGCGGTGCTTCCGTCCTATTAGCCCTGGCGGTCTCGGACCGCCAGGGTCGAAATGACCACCCAAGTGAGGAATCTGATGAAAAATGGCAGTCACGTCTGCGGAGCTGATCTCCATTGGCCACTGTACTCTATATACCCCATATTATCCAATGAGGAATTGCACGCCGGTGCAAGACCGCCTTCCGCCACAACGCCCAACGTCGACGGAGTTACCTCACTTCCACCTGTCCCTACATACTGGACCAGTGTTCGCCATTTCATGGTGGTGGACAACTATCATATCAACCTTAACCCCTTCGCTGCCAGGCCTTTTCCCCCTCCTGTGCCAGGCCTTTTTTTGCCTATTTGGGGCAGTTCGCGCTTAGGCCCTCATAACTTTTTGTCCACATAAGCTAACCAAGCCAAATTTGCGTCCTTTTTTTCCAACATCCTAGGGATTCTAGAGGTACCCGGACTTTGTGGGTTCCCTTGAAGGAGGCCAAGAAATTGGCCAAAATACAGTGTAAATTTCGTTTTTTTCAAACAAATTGGAAAAAGTGGCTGCAGAAGAAGGATTGTGGATTTCCCCCTGAAAATGGCATCAACAAAGGGTTTGCAGTGCTAAACTCAGCAGCTTCCTAGCTTTCAGGAACAGGCAGACTTGAATCAGAAAACCCAATTTTTCAACACAATTTTGGCATTTTACTGGGGCATACCCCATTTTTGCAATTTTTTATGCTTTTAGCCTCCTTCCAGTCAGTGACAGGAATGGGCATGAAACCAATGCTGGATCCCAGAAACCTATCCATTTCTGAAAAGTAGACAAAATTCTGAATTCAGCAAGGGGTCATTTGTGTAGATCCTACAAGGGTTTCCTACAGAAAATAACAGCTGAAAAAGAAAAATATTGAAATTGAGGTGAAAAAAACATCAATTTTTCTCTACGTTTTACTCTGTAACTTTTCCCTGCAATGTCAGATTATCGAAAGCAATATACCGTTACGTCTGCTGGACTCCTCTGGTTGTGGGAATATATAGGGCTTGTAGGTTCATCAAGAACCCGAGGAACCCAGAGCCAATAAATGAGCTGCACCCTGCAGTGCGTTTTTATTCTATACCGGGTATACAGCAATTCCTTTGCTGAAATATAAAGAGTAAAAAATTGCTATTAAGAAAACCTTTGTATTTCCAAAAAGGGCACAAGATAAGGTGTTGAGGAGCAGTGGTTATTTGCACATCTCTGATTTCCGGGGTGACCATACTAGCATGTGAATTACAGGGCATTTCTCAAATAGATGTCTTTTTTACACACTCTCCTATATTTGGAAGGAAAAAATGTAGAGAAAGACAAGGGGCAATAACACTTGTTTTGCTAATCTATGTTCCCCCAAGTCTCCCGATAAAAATGATACCTCACTTGTGTGGGTAGGCCCAGCGCCCGCGACAGGAAACGCCCCAAAGTGCAATGTGGACACATCCAAATTTTTGGAAGAAAACAGAGGTATTTTTTGCGAAGTGCCTACCTGTATATTTTGGCCTCTAGCTCAGCCGGCACCTAGGGAAACCTACCAAACCTGTGCATTTCTGAAAACTAGAGACCTAGGGGAATCCAAGGAGGGGTGACTTGCGGAGCTCGGACCAGGTTCTGTTACCCAGAATCCTTTGCAAACCTCAAAATTTGGCTAAAAAAACACATGTTCCTCACATTTCTGTGGCAAAAAGTTCTGGAATCTGAGAGGAGCCACAAATTTCCTTCCACCCAGCGTTCCCCCAAGTCTCCCGATAAAAATGATACCTCACTTGTGTGGGTAGGCCTAGCGCCCGCGACATGAAACGCCCCAAAGCGCAACGTGGACACATCCAAATTTTTGGAAGAAAACAGAGGTGTTTTTTGCGAAGTGCCTACCTGTATATTTTGGCCTCTAGCTCAGCCGGCACCTAGGGAAACCTACCAAACCTGTGCATTTCTGAAAACTAGAGACCTAGGGGAATCCAAGGAGGGGTGACTTGCGGAGCTCGGACCAGGTTCTGTTACCCAGAATCCTTTGCAAACCTCAAAATTTGGCTAACAAAACACATGTTCCTCACATTTCTGTGGCAAAAAGTTCTGGAATCTGAGAGGAGCCACAAATTTCCTTCCACCCAGCGTTCCCCCAAGTCTCCCGATAAAAATGATACCTCACTTGTGTGGGTAGGCCTAGCGCCCGCGACAGGAAACGCCCCAAAACGCAACGTGGACACATCCAAATTTTTGGAAGAAAACAGAGGTGTTTTTTGCGAAGTGCCTACCTGTATATTTTGGCCTCTAGCTCAGCCGGCACCTAGAGAAACCTACCAAACCTGTGCATTTCTGAAAACTAGAGACCTAGGGGAATCCAAGGAGGGGTGACTTGCGGGGCTCGGACCAGGTTCTGTTACCCAGAATCCTTTGCAAACCTCAAACTTTGGCTAAAAAAACACATGTTCCTCAAATTTCTGTGGCAGAAAGTTCTGGAATCTGAGAGGAGTCACAAATTTCCTTCCACCCAGCGTTCCCCCAAGTCTCCCGATAAAAATGATACCTCACTTGTGTGGGTAGGCCTAGCGCCCGCGACAGGAAACGCCCCAAAGCGCAACGTGGACACATCCAAATTTTGGGAAGAAAACAGAGGTGTTTTTTGCGAAGTGCCTACCTGTAGATTTTGGCCTCTAGCTCAGCCGGCACCTAGGGAAACCTACCAAACCTGTGCATTTCTGAAAACTAGAGACCTAGGGGAATCCAAGGAGGGGTGACTTGCGGGCCTCGGACCAGGTTCTGTTACCCAGAATCCTTTGCAAACATCAAAATTTGGCTAAAAAACCACATGTTCCTCAAATTTCTGTGGCAGAAAGTTCGGGAATCTGAGAGGAGCCACAAATTTCCTTCCACCCAGCGTTCCCCCAAGTCTCCCGATAAAAATGATACCTCACTTGTGTGGGTAGGCCTAGCGCCCGCGACAGGAAACGCCCCAAAGCGCAACGTGGACACATCCAAATTTTTGGAAGAAAACAGAGGTGTTTTTTGCGAAGTGCCTACCTGTAGATTTTGGCATCTAGCTCAGCCGGCACCTAGGGAAACCTACCAAACCTGTGCATTTCTGAAAACTAGAGACCGAGGGGAATCCAAGGAGGGGTGACTTGCGGGGCTTGGACCAGGTTCTGTTACCCAGAATCCTTTGCAAACCTCAAAATTTGGCTAAAAAAACACATGTTCCTCATATTTCTGTGGCAGAAAGTTCTGGAATCTGAGAGGAGCCACAAATTTCCTTCCACCCAGCGTTCCCCCAAGTCTCCCGATAAAAATGATACCTCACTTGTGTGGGTAGGCCTAGCGCCCGCGACAGGAAACGCCCCAAAGCGCAACGTGGACACATCCAAATTTTTGGAAGAAAACAGAGGTGTTTTTTGCGAAGTGCCTACCTGTAGATTTTGGCCTCTAGCTCAGCCGGCACCTAGGGAAACCTACCAAACCTGTGCATTTCTGAAAACTAGAGACCTAGGGGAATCCAAGGAGGGGTGACTTGCGGGCCTCGGACCAGGTTCTGTTACCCAGAATCCTTTGCAAACCTCAAAATTTGGCTAAAAAACCACATGTTCCTCAAATTTCTGTGGCAGAAAGTTCGGGAATCTGAGAGGAGCCACAAATTTCCTTCCACGCAGCGTTCCCCCAAGTCTCCCGATAAAAATGATACCTCACTTGTGTGGGTAGGCCTAGCGCCCGCGACAGGAAACGCCCCAAAGCGCAACGTGGACACATCCAAATTTTGGGAAGAAAACAGAGGTGTTTTTTGCGAAGTGCCTACCTGTAGATTTTGGCCTCTAGCTCAGCCGGCACCTAGGGAAACCTACCAAACCTGTGCATTTCTGAAAACTAGAGACATAGGGGAATCCAAGGAGGGGTGACTTGCGGGCCTCGGACCAGGTTCTGTTACCCAGAATCCTTTGCAAACCTCAAAATTTGGCTAAAAAACCACATGTTCCTCAAATTTCTGTGGCAGAAAGTTCGGGAATCTGAGAGGAGCCACAAATTTCCTTCCACCCAGCGTTCCCCCAAGTCTCCCGATAAAAATGATACCTCACTTGTGTGGGTAGGCCTAGCGCCCGCGACAGGAAACGCCCCAAAGCGCAACGTGTACACATCCAAATTTTTGGAAGAAAACAGAGGTGTTTTTTGCGAAGTGCCTACCTGTAGATTTTGGCATCTAGCTCAGCCGGCACCTAGGGAAACCTACCAAACCTGTGCATTTCTGAAAACTAGAGACCGAGGGGAATCCAAGGAGGGGTGACTTGCGGGGCTTGGACCAGGTTCTGTTACCCAGAATCCTTTGCAAACCTCAAAATTTGGCTAAAAAAACACATGTTCCTCATATTTCTGTGGCAGAAAGTTCTGGAATCTGAGAAGAGCCACAAATTTCCTTCCACCCAGCGTTCCCCCAAGTCTCCCGATAAAAATGATACCTCACTTGTGTGGGTAGGCCTAGCGCCCGCGACAGGAAACGCCCCAAAGCGCAACGTGGACACATCCAAATTTTTGGAAGAAAACAGAGGTGTTTTTTGCGAAGTGCCTACCTGTAGATTTTGGCCTCTAGCTCAGCCGGCACCTAGGGAAACCTACCAAACCTGTGCATTTCTGAAAACTAGAGACCTAGGGGAATCCAAGGAGGGGTGACTTGCGGGGCTCGGACCAGGGTCTGTTACCCAGAATCCTTTGCAAACCTCAAAATTTTGCTAAAAAACCACATGTTCCTCACATTTCTGTGGCAGAAAGTTCTGGAATCTGAGAGGAGCCACAAATTTCCTTCCACCCAGTGTTCGCCCAAGTCTCCCGATAAAAATGATACCTCACTTGTGTGGGTAGGCCTAGCGCCCGCGACAGGAAACGCCCCAAAGCGCAACGTGGACACATCCAAATTTTTGGAAGAAAACAGAGGTGTTTTTTGCGAAGTGCCTACCTGTAGATTTTGGCCTCTAGCTCAGCCGGCACCTAGGGAAACCTACCAAACCTGTGCATTTCTGAAAACTAGAGACCTAGGGGAATCCAAGGAGGGGTGACTTGCGGAGCTCGTACCAGGGTCTGTTACCCAGAATCCTTTGCAAACCTCAAAATTTGGCTAAAAAACCACATGTTCCTCACATTTCTGTGGCAGAAAGTTCTGGAATCTGAGAGGAGCCACAAATTTCCTTCCACCCAGCGTTCCCCCAAGTCTCCCGATAAAAATGATACCTCACTTGTGTGGGTAGGCCTAGCGCCCGCGACAGGAAACGCCCCAAAGCGCAACGTGGACACATCCAAATTTTTGGAAGAAAACAGAGGTGTTTTTTGCGAAGTGCCTACCTGTAGATTTTGGCCTCTAGCTCAGCCGGCACCTAGGGAAACCTACCAAACCTGTGCATTTCTGAAAACTAGAGACCTAGGGGAATCCAAGGAGGGGTGACTTGCGGAGCTCGGACCAGGGTCTGTTACCCAGAATCCTTTGCAAACCTCAAAATTTGGCTAAAAAACCACATGTTCCTCACATTTCTGTGGCAGAAAGTTCTGGAATCTGAGAGGAGCCACAAATTTCCTTCCACCCAGCGTTCCCCCAAGTCTCCCGATAAAAATGATACCTCACTTGTGTGGGTAGGGCTAGCGCCTGCGACAGGAAACGCCCCAAAGCGCAACGTGGACACATCCAAATTTTTGGAAGAAAACAGAGGTGTTTTTTGCGAAGTGCCTACCTGTAGATTTTGGCCTCTAGCTCAGCCGGCACCTAGGGAAACCTACCAAAACTGTGCATTTCTGAAAACTAGAGACCGAGGGGAATCCACGGAGGGGTGACTTGCGGGGCTTGGACCAGGTTCTGTTACCCAGAATCCTTTGCAAACCTCAAAATTTGGCTAAAAAAACACATGTTCCTCATATTTCTGTGGCAGAAAGATCTGGAATCTGAGAGGAGCCACAAATTTCCTTCTACCCAGCGTTCCCCCAAGTCTCCCGATAAAAATGATACCTCACTTGTGTGGGGAGGCCTAGCGCCCGCGACAGGAAACGCCCCAAAGCGCAACGTGGACACATCCAAATTTTTGGAAGAAAACAGAGGTGTTTCTTGCGAAGTGCCTACCTGTAGATTTTGGCCTCTAGCTCAGCCGGCACCTAGGGAAACCTACCAAACCTGTGCATTTCTGAAAACTAGAGACTTAGGGGAATCCAAGGAGGGGTGACTTGCGGAGCTCGGACCAGGTTCTCTTACCCAGAATCCTTTGCAAACCTCAAAATTTGGCTAACAAAACACATGTTCCTCACATTTCTGTGGCAAAAACTTCTGGAATCTGAGAGGAGCCACAAATTTCCTTCCACCCAGCGTTCCCCCAAGTCTCCCGATAAAAATGATACCTCACTTGTGTGGGTAGGCCTAGCGCCCGCGACTGGAAACGCCCCAAAGCGCAACGTGGACACATCCAAATTTTTGGAAGAAAACAGAGGTGTTTTTTGCGAAGTGCCTACCTGTAGATTTTGGCCTCTAGCTCAGCCGGCACCTAGAGAAACCTACCAAACCTGTGCATTTCTGAAAACTAGAGACCTAGGGGAATCCAAGGAGGGGTGACTTGCGGGGCTCGGACCAGGTTCTGTTACCCAGAATCCTTTGCAAACCTTAAAATGTGGCTAAAAAACCACATGTTCCTCATATTTCTGTGGCAGAAAGTTCTGGAATCTGAGAGGAGCCACAAATTTCCTTCCACGCAGCGTTCCCCCAAGTCTCCCGATAAAAATGATACCTCACTTGTGTGGGTAGGCCTAGCGCCCGCGACAGGAAACGCCCCAAAGCGCAACGTGGACACATCCACATTTTTGGAAGAAAACAGAGGTGTTTTTTGCGAAGTGCCTACCTGTAGATTTTGGCCTCTAGCTCAGCCGGCACCTAGGGAAACCTACCAAACCTGTGCATTTCTGAAAACTAGAGACCTAGGGGAATCCAAGGAGGGGTGACTTGCGGGCCTCGGACCAGGTTCTGTTACCCAGAATCCTTTGCAAACCTCAAAATTTGGCTAAAAAACCACATGTTCCTCAAATTTCTGTGGCAGAAAGTTCGGGAATCTGAGAGGAGCCACAAATTTCCTTCCACGCAGTGTTCCCCCAAGTCTCCCGATAAAAATGATACCTCACTTGTGTGGGTAGGCCTAGCGCCCGCGACAGGAAACGCCCCAAAGCGCAACGTGGACACATCCAAATTTTGGGAAGAAAACAGAGGTGTTTTTTGCGAAGTGCCTACCTGTAGATTTTGGCCTCTAGCTCAGCCGGCACCTAGGGAAACCTACCAAACCTGTGCATTTCTGAAAACTAGAGACCTAGGGGAATCCAAGGAGGGGTGACTTGCGGGCCTCGGACCAGGTTCTGTTACCCAGAATCCTTTGCAAACCTCAAAATTTGGCTAAAAAACCACATGTTCCTCAAATTTCTGTGGCAAAAACTTCTGGAATCTGAGAGGAGCCACAAATTTCCTTCCACCCAGCGTTCCCCCAAGTCTCCCGATAAAAATGATACCTCACTTGTGTGGGTAGGCCTAGCGCCCGCGACTGGAAACGCCCCAAAGCGCAACGTGGACACATCCAAATTTTTGGAAGAAAACAGAGGTGTTTTTTGCGAAGTGCCTACCTGTAGATTTTGGCCTCTAGCTCAGCCGGCACCTAGGGAAACCTACCAAAACTGTGCATTTCTGAAAACTAGAGACCTAGGGGAATCCAAGGAGGGGTGACTTGCGGGCCTCGGACCAGGTTCTGTTACCCAGAATCCTTTGCAAACCTCAAAATTTGGCTAAAAAACCACATGTTCCTCAAATTTCTGTGGCAGAAAGTTCGGGAATCTGAGAGGAGCCACAAATTTCCTTCCACGCAGCGTTCCCCCAAGTCTCCCGATAAAAATGATACCTCACTTGTGTGGGTAGGCCTAGCGCCCGTGACAGGAAACGCCCCAAAGCGCAACGTGGACACATCCAAATTTTGGGAAGAAAACAGAGGTGTTTTTTGCGAAGTGCCTACCTGTAGATTTTGGCCTCTAGCTCAGCCGGCACCTAGGGAAACCTACCAAACCTGTGCATTTCTGAAAACTAGAGACGTAGGGGAATCCAAGGAGGGGTGACTTGCGGGCCTCGGACCAGGTTCTGTTACCCAGAATCCTTTGCAAACCTCAAAATTTGGCTAAAAAACCACATGTTCCTCAAATTTCTGTGGCAAAAACTTCTGGAATCTGAGAGGAGCCACAAATTTCCTTCCACCCAGCGTTCCCCCAAGTCTCCCGATAAAAATGATACCTCACTTGTGTGGGTAGGCCTAGCGCCCGCGACTGGAAACGCCCCAAAGCGCAACGTGGACACATCCACATTTTTGGAAGAAAACAGAGGTGTTTTTTGCGAAGTGCCTACCTGTAGATTTTGGCCTCTAGCTCAGCCGGCACCTAGGGAAACCTACCAAACCTGTGCATTTCTGAAAACTAGAGACCTAGGGGAATCCAAGGAGGGGTGACTTGCGGGCCTCGGACCAGGTTCTGTTACCCAGAATCCTTTGCAAACCTCAAAATTTGGCTAAAAAACCACATGTTCCTCAAATTTCTGTGGCAGAAAGTTCGGGAATCTGAGAGGAGCCACAAATTTCCTTCCACGCAGCGTTCCCCCAAGTCTCCCGATAAAAATGATACCTCACTTGTGTGGGTAGGCCTAGCGCCCGCGACAGGAAACGCCCCAAAGCGCAACGTGGACACATCCAAATTTTGGGAAGAAAACAGAGGTGTTTTTTGCGAAGTGCCTACCTGTAGATTTTGGCCTCTAGCTCAGCCGGCACCTAGGGAAACCTACCAAACCTGTGCATTTCTGAAAACTAGAGACCTAGGGGAATCCAAGGAGGGGTGACTTGCGGGCCTCGGACCAGGTTCTGTTACCCAGAATCCTTTGCAAACCTCAAAATTTGGCTAAAAAACCACATGTTCCTCAAATTTCTGTGGCAAAAACTTCTGGAATCTGAGAGGAGCCACAAATTTCCTTCCACCCAGCGTTCCCCCAAGTCTCCCGATAAAAATGATACCTCACTTGTGTGGGTAGGCCTAGCGCCCGCGACAGGAAACGCCCCAAAGCGCAACGTGGACACATCCACATTTTTGGAAGAAAACAGAGGTGTTTTTTGCGAAGTGCCTACCTGTAGATTTTGGCCTCTAGCTCAGCCGGCACCTAGGGAAACCTACCAAACCTGTGCATTTCTGAAAACTAGAGACCTAGGGGAATCCAAGGAGGGGTGACTTGCGGGCCTCGGACCAGGTTCTGTTACCCAGAATCCTTTGCAAACCTCAAAATTTGGCTAAAAAACCACATGTTCCTCAAATTTCTGTGGCAGAAAGTTCGGGAATCTGAGAGGAGCCACAAATTTCCTTCCACCCAGCGTTCCCCCAAGTCTCCCGATAAAAATGATACCTCACTTGTGTGGGTAGGCCTAGCGCCCACGACAGGAAACGCCCCAAAGCGCAACGTGGACACATCCAAATTTTGGGAAGAAAACAGAGGTGTTTTTTGCGAAGTGCCTACCTGTAGATTTTGGCCTCTAGCTCAGCCGGCACCTAGGGAAACCTACCAAACCTGTGCATTTCTGAAAACTAGAGACCGAGGGGAATCCAAGGAGGGGTGACTTGCGGGGCTTGGACCAGGTTCTGTTACCCAGAATCCTTTGCAAACCTCAAAATTTGGCTAAAAAAACACATGTTCCTCATATTTCTGTGGCAGAAAGTTCTGGAATCTGAGAGGAGCCACAAATTTCCTTCCACCCAGCGTTCCCCCAAGTCTCCCGATAAAAATGATACCTCACTTGTGTGGGTAGGCCTAGCGCCCGCGACAGGAAACGCCCCAAAGCGCAACGTGGACACATCCAAATTTTTGGAAGAAAACAGAGGTGTTTTTTGCGAAGTGCCTACCTGTAGATTTTGGCCTCTAGCTCAGCCGGCACCTAGGGAAACCTACCAAACCTGTGCATTTCTGAAAACTAGAGACCTAGGGGAATCCAAGGAGGGGTGACTTGCGGGGCTCGGACCAGGGTCTGTTACCCAGAATCCTTTGCAAACCTCAAAATTTTGCTAAAAAACCACATGTTCCTCACATTTCTGTGGCAGAAAGTTCTGGAATCTGAGAGGAGCCACAAATTTCCTTCCACCCAGTGTTCGCCCAAGTCTCCCGATAAAAATGATACCTCACTTGTGTGGGTAGGCCTAGCGCCCGCGACAGGAAACGCCCCAAAGCGCAACGTGGACACATCCAAATTTTTGGAAGAAAACAGAGGTGTTTTTGCGAAGTGCCTACCTGTAGATTTTGGCCTCTAGCTCAGCCGGCACCTAGGGAAACCTACCAAACCTGTGCATTTCTGAAAACTAGAGACCTAGGGGAATCCAAGGAGGGGTGACTTGCGGAGCTCGTACCAGGGTCTGTTACCCAGAATCCTTTGCAAACCTCAAAATTTGGCTAAAAAACCACATGTTCCTCACATTTCTGTGGCAGAAAGTTCTGGAATCTGAGAGGAGCCACAAATTTCCTTCCACCCAGCGTTCCCCCAAGTCTCCCGATAAAAATGATACCTCACTTGTGTGGGTAGGCCTAGCGCCCGCGACAGGAAACGCCCCAAAGTGCAACGTGGACACATCCAAATTTTTGGAAGAAAACAGAGGTGTTTTTTGCGAAGTGCCTACCTGTAGATTTTGGCCTCTAGCTCAGCCGGCACCTAGGGAAACCTACCAAACCTGTGCATTTCTGAAAACTAGAGACCTAGGGGAATCCAAGGAGGGGTGACTTGCGGAGCTCGGACCAGGGTCTGTTACCCAGAATCCTTTGCAAACCTCAAAATTTTGCTAAAAAACCACATGTTCCTCACATTTCTGTGGCAGAAAGTTCTGGAATCTGAGAGGAGCCACAAATTTCCTTCCACCCAGCGTTCCCCCAAGTCTCCCGATAAAAATGATACCTCACTTGTGTGGGTAGGGCTAGTGCCTGCGACAGGAAACGCCCCAAAGCGCAACGTGGACACATCCACATTTTTGGAAGAAAACAGAGGTGTTTTTTGCGAAGTGCCTACCTGTAGATTTTGGCCTCTAGCTCAGCCGGCACCTAGGGAAACCTACCAAACCTGTGCATTTCTGAAAACTAGAGACCTAGGGGAATCCAAGGAGGGGTGACTTGTGGGGCTCGGACCAGGGTCTGTTACCCAGAATCCTTTGCAAACCTCAAAATTTTGCTAAAAAACCACATGTTCCTCACATTTCTGTGGCAGAAAGTTCTGGAATCTGAGAGGACCCACAAATTTCCTTCCACCCAGTGTTCGCCCAAGTCTCCCGATAAAAATGATACCTCACTTGTGTGGGTAGGCCTAGCGCCCGCGACAGGAAACGCCCCAAAACGCAACGTGGACACATCCAAATTTTTGGAAGAAAACAGAGGTGTTTTTTGCGAAGTGCCTACCTGTAGATTTTGGCCTCTTGCTCAGCCGGCACCTAGGGAAACCTACCAAACCTGTGCATTTCTGAAAACTAGAGACCGAGGGGAATCCAAGGAGGGGTGACTTGCGGGGCTTGGACCAGGTTCTGTTACCCAGAATCCTTTGCAAACCTCAAAATTTGGCTAAAAAAACACATGTTCCTCATATTTCTGTGGCAGAAAGTTCTGGAATCTGAGAGGAGCCACAAATTTCCTTCCACCCAGCGTTCCCCCAAGTCTCCCGATAAAAATGATACCTCACTTGTGTAGGTAGGCCTAGCGCCCGCGACAGGAAACGCCCCAAAGCGCAACGTGGACACATCCAAATTTTTGGAAGAAAACAGAGGTGTTTTTTGCGAAGTGCCTACCTGTAGATTTTGGCCTCTAGCTCAGCCGGCACCTAGGGAAACCTACCAAACCTGTGCATTTCTGAAAACTAGAGACCTAGGGGAATCCAAGGAGGGGTGACTTGCGGGGCTCGGACCAGGTTCTATTACCCAGAATCCTTTGCAAACCTTAAAATTTGGCTAAAAAACCACATGTTCCTCAAATTTCTGTGGCAGAAAGTTCGGGAATCTGAGAGGAGCCACAAATTTCCTTCCACGCAGCGTTCCCCCAAGTCTCCCGATAAAAATGATACCTCACTTGTGTGGGTAGGCCTAGAGCCCGCGACAGGAAACGCCCCAAAGCGCAACGTGGACACATCCAAATTTTGGGAAGAAAACAGAGGTGTTTTTTGCGAAGTGCCTACCTGTAGATTTTGGCCTCTAGCTCAGCCGGCACCTAGGGAAACCTACCAAACCTGTGCATTTCTGAAAACTAGAGACCTAGGGGAATCCAAGGAGGGGTGACTTGCGGGGCTCGGACCAGGTTCTGTTACCCAGAATCCTTTGCAAACCTTAAAATTTGGCTAAAAAACCACATGTTCCTCAAATTTCTGTGGCAGAAAGTTCGGGAATCTGAGAGGAGCCACAAATTTCCTTCCACGCAGCGTTCCCCCAAGTCTCCCGATAAAAATGATACCTCACTTGTGTGGGTAGGCCTAGAGCCCGCAACAGGAAACGCCCCAAAGCGCAACGTGGACACATCCAAATTTTGGGAAGAAAACAGAGGTGTTTTTTGCGAAGTGCCTACCTGTAGATTTTGGCCTCTAGCTCAGCCGGCACCTAGAGAAACCTACCAAACCTGTGCATTTCTGAAAACTAGAGACCTAGGGGAATCCAAGGAGGGGTGACTTGCGGGGCTCGGACCAGGTTCTGTTACCCAGAATCCTTTGCAAACCTCAAACTTTGGCTAAAAAAACACATGTTCCTCAAATTTCTGTGGCAGAAAGTTCTGCAATCTGAGAGGAGTCACAAATTTCCTTCCACCCAGCGTTCCCCCAAGTCTCCCGATAAAAATGATACCTCACTTGTGTGGGTAGGCCTAGCGCCTGCGACAGGAAACGACCCAAAGCGCAACGTGGACACATCCAAATTTTTGGAAGAAAACAGAGGTGTTTTTTGCGAAGTGCCTACCTGTAGATTTTGGCCTCTTGCTCAGCCGGCACCTAGGGAAACCTACCAAACCTGTGCATTTCTGAAAACTAGAGACCGAGGGGAATCCAAGGAGGGGTGACTTGCGGGGCTTGGACCAGGTTCTGTTACCCAGAATCCTTTGCAAACCTCAAAATTTGGCTAAAAAAACACATGTTCCTCATATTTCTGTGGCAGAAAGTTCTGGAATCTGAGAGGAGCCACAAATTTCCTTCCACCCAGCGTTCCCCCAAGTCTCCCGATAAAAATGATACCTCACTTGTGTGGGTAGGCCTAGCGCCCGCGACAGGAAACGCCCCAAAGCGCAACGTGGACACATCCAAATTTTTGGAAGAAAACAGAGGTGTTTCTTGCGAAGTGCCTACCTGTAGATTTTGGCCTCTAGCTCAGCCGGCACCTAGGGAAACCTACCAAACCTGTGCATTTCTGAAAACTAGAGACCGAGGGGAATCCAAGGAGGGGTGACTTGCGGGGCTTGGACCAGGTTCTGTTACCCAGAATCCTTTGCAAACCTTAAAATTTGGCTAAAAAACCACATGTTCCTCAAATTTCTGTGGCAGAAAGTTCGGGAATCTGAGAGGAGCCACAAATTTCCTTTCCACGCAGCGTTCCCCCAAGTCTCCCGATAAAAATGATACCTCACTTGTGTGGGTAGGCCTAGCGCCCGCGACAGGAAACGCCCCAAAGCGCAACGTGGACACATCCAAATTTTGGGAAGAAAACAGAGGTGTTTTTTGCGAAGTGCCTACCTGTAGATTTTGGCCTCTAGCTCAGCCGGCACCTAGGGAAACCTACCAAACCTGTGCATTTCTGAAAACTAGAGACCTAGGGGAATCCAAGGAGGGGTGACTTGCGGGCCTCGGACCAGGTTCTGTTACCCAGAATCCTTTGCAAACCTCAAAATTTGGCTAAAAAACCACATGTTCCTCAAATTTCTGTGGCAGAAAGTTCGGGAATCTGAGAGGAGCCACAAATTTCCTTCCACCCAGCGTTCCCCCAAGTCTCCCGATAAAAATGATACCTCACTTGTGTGGGTAGGCCTAGCTCCCGCGACAGGAAACGCCCCAAAGCGCAACGTGGACACATCCAAATTTTTGGAAGAAAACAGAGGTGTTTTTTGCGAAGTGCCTACCTGTAGATTTTGGCATCTAGCTCAGCCGGCACCTAGGGAAACCTACCAAACCTGTGCATTTCTGAAAACTAGAGACCGAGGGGAATCCAAGGAGGGGTGACTTGCGGGGCTTGGACCAGGTTCTGTTACCCAGAATCCTTTGCAAACCTCAAAATTTGGCTAAAAAAACACATGTTCCTCATATTTCTGTGGCAGAAAGTTCTGGAATCTGAGAGGAGCCACAAATTTCCTTCCACCCAGCGTTCCCCCAAGTCTCCCGATAAAAATGATACCTCACTTGTGTGGGTAGGCCTAGCGCCCGCGACAGGAAACGCCCCAAAGCGCATCGTGGACACATCCACATTTTTGGAAGAAAACAGAGGTGTTTTTTGCGAAGTGCCTACCTGTAGATTTTGGCCTCTAGCTCAGCCGGCACCTAGGGAAACCTACCAAACCTGTGCATTTCTGAAAACTAGAGACCTAGGGGAATCCAAGGAGGGGTGACTTGCGGGGCTCGGACCAGGGTCTGTTACCCAGAATCCTTTGCAAACCTCAAAATTTTGCTAAAAAACCACATGTTCCTCACATTTCTGTGGCAGAAAGTTCTGGAATCTGAGAGGACCCACAAATTTCCTTCCACCCAGTGTTCGCCCAAGTCTCCCGATAAAAATGATACCTCACTTGTGTGGGTAGGCCTAGAGCCCGCGACAGGAAACGCCCCAAAACGCAACGTGGACACATCCAAATTTTTGGAAGAAAACAGAGGTGTTTTTTGCGAAGTGCCTACCTGTAGATTTTGGCCTCTTGCTCAGCCGGCACCTAGGGAAACCTACCAAACCTGTGCATTTCTGAAAACTAGAGACCTAGGGGAATCCAAGGAGGGGTGACTTGTGGAGCTCGTACCAGGGTCTGTTACCCAGAATCCTTTGCAAACCTCAAAATTTGGCTAAAAAACCACATGTTCCTCACATTTCTGTGGCAGAAAGTTCTGGAATCTGAGAGGAGCCACAAATTTCCTTCCACCCAGCGTTCCCCCAAGTCTCCCGATAAAAATGATACCTCACTTGTGTGGGTAGGCCTAGCGCCTGCGACAGGAAACGACCCAAAGCGCAACGTGGACACATCCAAATTTTTGGAAGAAAACAGAGGTGTTTTTTGCGAAGTGCCTACCTGTAGATTTTGGCCTCTTGCTCAGCCGGCACCTAGGGAAACCTACCAAACCTGTGCATTTCTGAAAACTAGAGACCGAGGGGAATCCAAGGAGGGGTGACTTGCGGGGCTTGGACCAGGTTCTGTTACCCAGAATCCTTTGCAAACCTCAAAATTTGGCTAAAAAAACACATGTTCCTCATATTTCTGTGGCAGAAAGTTCTGGAATCTGAGAGGAGCCACAAATTTCCTTCCACCCAGCGTTCCCCCAAGTCTCCCGATAAAAATGATACCTCACTTGTGTGGGTAGGCCTAGCGCCCGCGACAGGAAACGCCCCAAAGCGCAACGTGGACACATCCAAATTTTTGGAAGAAAACAGAGGTGTTTCTTGCGAAGTGCCTACCTGTAGATTTTGGCCTCTAGCTCAGCCGGCACCTAGGGAAACCTACCAAACCTGTGCATTTCTGAAAACTAGAGACCGAGGGGAATCCAAGGAGGGGTGACTTGCGGGGCTTGGACCAGGTTCTGTTACCCAGAATCCTTTGCAAACCTCAAAATTTGGCTAAAAAAACACATGTTCCTCATATTTCTGTGGCAGAAAGTTCTGGAATCTGAGAGGAGCCACAAATTTCCTTCCACCCAGCGTTCCCCCAAGTCTCCCGATAAAAATGATACCTCACTTGTGTGGGTAGGCCTAGCGCCCGCGACAGGAAACGCCCCAAAGCGCAACGTGGACACATCCAAATTTTTGGAAGAAAACAGAGGTGTTTCTTGCGAAGTGCCTTCCTGTAGATTTTGGCCTCTAGCTCAGCCGGCACCTAGGGAAACCTACCAAACCTGTGCATTTCTGAAAACTAGAGACCTAGGGGAATCCAAGGAGGGGTGACTTGCGGAGCTCGGACCAGGTTCTGTTACCCAGAATCCTTTGCAAACCTCAAAATTTGGCTAACAAAACACATGTTCCTCACATTTCTGTGGCAAAAAGTTCTGGAATCTGAGAGGAGCCACAAATTTCCTTCCACCCAGCGTTCCCCCAAGTTTCCCGATAAAAATGATACCTCACTTGTGTGGGTAGGCCTAGCGCCCGCGACTGGAAACGCCCCAAAGCGCAACGTGGACACATCCAAATTTTTGGAAGAAAACAGAGGTGTTTTTTGCGAAGTGCCTACCTGTAGATTTTGGCCTCTAGCTCAGCCGGCACCTAGAGAAACCTACCAAACCTGTGCATTTCTGAAAACTAGAGACCTAGGGGAATCCAAGGAAGGGTGACTTGCGGGGCTCGGACCAGGTTCTGTTACCCAGAATCCTTTGCAAACCTCAAACTTTGGCTAAAAAAACACATGTTCCTCAAATTTCTGTGGCAGAAAGTTCTGGAATCTGAGAGGAGTCACAAATTTCCTTCCACCCAGCGTTCCCCCAAGTCTCCCGATAAAAATGATACCTCACTTGTGTGGGTAGGCCTAGCGCCCGCGACAGGAAACGCCCCAAAGCGCAACGTGGACACATCCAAATTTTTGGAAGAAAACAGAGGTGTTTTTTGCGAAGTGCCTACCTGTAGATTTTGGCCTCTAGCTCAGCCGGCACCTAGGGAAACCTACCAAACCTGTGCATTTCTGAAAACTAGAGACCTAGGGGAATCCAAGGAGGGGTGACTTGCGGGGCTCGGACCAGGTTCTGTTACCCAGAATCCTTTGCAAACCTTAAAATTTGGCTAAAAAACCACATGTTCCTCAAATTTCTGTGGCAGAAAGTTCGGGAATCTGAGAGGAGCCACAAATTTCCTTCCACGCAGCGTTCCCCCAAGTCTCCCGATAAAAATGATACCTCACTTGTGTGGGTAGGCCTAGAGCCCGCGACAGGAAACGCCCCAAAGCGCAACGTGGACACATCCAAATTTTGGGAAGAAAACAGAGGTGTTTTTTGCGAAGTGCCTACCTGTAGATTTTGGCCTCTAGCTCAGCCGGCACCTAGGGAAACCTACCAAACCTGTGCATTTCTGAAAACTAGAGACCTAGGGGAATCCAAGGAGGGGTGACTTGGGGGCCTCGGACCAGGTTCTGTTACCCAGAATCCTTTGCAAACCTCAAAATTTGGCTAAAAAACCACATGTTCCTCAAATTTCTGTGGCAGAAAGTTCGGGAATCTGAGAGGAGCCACAAATTTCCTTCCACCCAGCGTTCCCCCAAGTCTCCCGATAAAAATGATACCTCACTTGTGTGGGTAGGCCTAGCGCCCGCGACAGGAAACGCCCCAAAGCGCAACGTGGACACATCCAAATTTTTGGAAGAAAACAGAGGTGTTTTTTGCGAAGTGCCTACCTGTAGATTTTGGCATCTAGCTCAGCCGGCACCTAGGGAAACCTACCAAACCTGTGCATTTCTGAAAACTAGAGACCGAGGGGAATCCAAGGAGGGGTGACTTGCGGGGCTTGGACCAGGTTCTGTTACCCAGAATCCTTTGCAAACCTCAAAATTTGGCTAAAAAAACACATGTTCCTCATATTTCTGTGGCAGAAAGTTCTGGAATCTGAGAGGAGCCACAAATTTCCTTCCACCCAGCGTTCCCCCAAGTCTCCCGATAAAAATGATACCTCACTTGTGTGGGTAGGCCTAGCGCCCGCGACAGGAAACGCCCCAAAGCGCAACGTGGACACATCCAAATTTTTGGAAGAAAACAGAGGTGTTTCTTGCGAAGTGCCTACCTGTAGATTTTGGCCTCTAGCTCAGCCGGCACCTAGGGAAACCTACCAAACCTGTGCATTTCTGAAAACTAGAGACCTAGGGGAATCCAAGGAGGGGTGACTTGCGGAGCTCGGACCAGGTTCTGTTACCCAGAATCCTTTGCAAACCTCAAAATTTGGCTAACAAAACACATGTTCCTCACATTTCTGTGGCAAAAACTTCTAGAATCTGAGAGGAGCCACAAATTTCCTTCCACCCAGCGTTCCCCCAAGTCTCTCGATAAAAATGATACCTCACTTGTGTGGGTAGGCCTAGCGCCCGCGACTGGAAACGCCCCAAAGCGCAACGTGGACACATCCAAATTTTTGGAAGAAAACAGAGGTGTTTTTTGCGAAGTGCCTACCTGTAGATTTTGGCCTCTAGCTCAGCCGGCACCTAGAGAAACCTACCAAACCTGTGCATTTCTGAAAACTAGAGACCTAGGGGAATCCAAGGAGGGGTGACTTGCGGGGCTCGGACCAGGTTCTGTTACCCAGAATCCTTTGCAAACCTCAAACTTTGGCTAAAAAAACACATGTTCCTCAAATTTCTGTGGCAGAAAGTTCTGCAATCTGAGAGGAGTCACAAATTTCCTTCCACCCAGCGTTCCCCCAAGTCTCCCGATAAAAATGATACCTCACTTGTGTGGGTAGGCCTAGCGCCCGCGACAGGAAACGCCCCAAAGCGCAACGTGGACACATCCAAATTTTTGGAAGAAAACAGAGGTGTTTTTTGCGAAGTGCCTACCTGTAGATTTTGGCCTCTAGCTCAGCCGGCACCTAGGGAAACCTACCAAACCTGTGCATTTCTGAAAACTAGAGACCTAGGGGAATCCAAGGAGGGGTGACTTGCGGGGCTCGGACCAGGTTCTGTTACCCAGAATCCTTTGCAAACCTTAAAATTTGGCTAAAAAACCACATGTTCCTCAAATTTCTGTGGCAGAAAGTTCGGGAATCTGAGAGGAGCCACAAATTTCCTTCCACGCAGCGTTCCCCCAAGTCTCCCGATAAAAATGATACCTCACTTGTGTGGGTAGGCCTAGAGCCCGCGACAGGAAACGCCCCAAAGCGCAACGTGGACACATCCAAATTTTGGGAAGAAAACAGAGGTGTTTTTTGCGAAGTGCCTACCTGTAGATTTTGGCCTCTAGCTCAGCCGGCACCTAGGGAAACCTACCAAACCTGTGCATTTCTGAAAACTAGAGACCTAGGGGAATCCAAGGAGGGGTGACTTGCGGGCCTCGGACCAGGTTCTGTTACCCAGAATCCTTTGCAAACCTCAAAATTTGGCTAAAAAACCACATGTTCCTCAAATTTCTGTGGCAGAAAGTTCGGGAATCTGAGAGGAGCCACAAATTTCCTTCCACCCAGCGTTCCCCCAAGTCTCCCGATAAAAATGATACCTCACTTGTGTGGGTAGGCCTAGCGCCCGCGACAGGAAACGCCCCAAAGCGCAACGTGGACACATCCAAATTTTTGGAAGAAAACAGAGGTGTTTTTTGCGAAGTGCCTACCTGTAGATTTTGGCATCTAGCTCAGCCGGCACCTAGGGAAACCTACCAAACCTGTGCATTTCTGAAAACTAGAGACCGAGGGGAATCCAAGTAGGGGTGACTTGCGGGGCTTGGACCAGGTTCTGTTACCCAGAATCCTTTGCAAACCTCAAAATTTGGCTAAAAAAACACATGTTCCTCATATTTCTGTGGCAGAAAGTTCTGGAATCTGAGAGGAGCCACAAATTTCCTTCCACCCAGCGTTCCCCCAAGTCTCCCGATAAAAATGATACCTCACTTGTGTGGGTAGGCCTAGCGCCCGCGACAGGAAACGCCCCAAAGCGCAACATGGACACATCCAAATTTTTGGAAGAAAACAGAGGTGTTTTTTGCGAAGTGCCTACCTGTAGATTTTGGCCTCTAGCTCAGCCGGCACCTAGGGAAACCTACCAAACCTGTGCATTTCTGAAAACTAGAGACCTAGGGGAATCCAAGGAGGGGTGCCTTGCGGAGCTCGTACCAGGGTCTGTTACCCAGAATCCTTTGCAAACCTCAAAATTTGGCTAAAAAACCACATGTTCCTCACATTTCTGTGGCAGAAAGTTCTGGAATCTGAGAGGAGCCACAAATTTCCATCCACCCAGCGTTCCCGCAAGTCTCCCGATAAAAATGATACTTCACTTGTGTGGGTAGGCCTAGCGCCTGCGACAGGAAACGACCCAAAGCGCAACGTGGACACATCCAAATTTTTGGAAGAAAACAGAGGTGTTTTTTGCGAAGTGCCTACCTGTAGATTTTGGCCTCTAGCTCAGCCGGCACCTAGGGAAACCTACCAAACCTGTGCATTTCTGAAAACTAGAGACCGAGGGGAATCCAAGGAGGGGTTACTTGCGGGGCTTGGACCAGGTTCTGTTACCCAGAATCCTTTGCAAACCTCAAAATTTGGCAAAAAAAACATATGTTCCTCATATTTCTGTGGCAGAAAGTTCTGGAATCAGAGAGGAGCCACAAATTTCCTTCCACCCAGCGTTCCCCCAAGTCTCCCGATAAAAATGATACCTCACTTGTGTGGGTAGGCCTAGCGCCCGCGACAGGAAACGCCCCAAAGCGCAACGTGGACACATCCAAATTTTTGAAAGAAAATAGAGGTGTTTTTTGCGAAGTGCCTACCTGTAGATTTTGGCCTCTAGCTCAGCCGGCACCTAGGGAAACCTACCAAACCTGTGCATTTCTGAAAACTAGAGACCTAGGGGAATCCAAGGAGGGGTGAATTGCGGAGCTCGGACCAGGGTCTGTTACCCAGAATCCTTTGCAAACCTCAAAATTTGGCTAAAAAACCACATGTTCCTCACATTTCTGTGGCAGAAAGTTCTGGAATCTGAGAGGAGCCACAAATTTCCTTCCACCCAGCGTTCCCCCAAGTCTCCCGATAAAAATGATACCTCACTTGTGTGGGTAGGCCTAGCGCCTGCGACAGGAAACGCCCCAAAGCGCAACGTGGACACATCCAAATTTTTGGAAGAAAACAGAGGTGTTTTTTGCGAAGTGCCTACCTGTAGATTTTGGCCTCTAGCTCAGCCGGCACCTAGGGAAACCTACCAAACCTGTGCATTTCTGAAAACTAGAGACCGAGGGGAATCCACGGAGGGGTGACTTGCGGGGCTTGGACCAGGTTCTGTTACCCAGAATCCTTTGCAAACCTCAAAATTTGGCTAAAAAAACACATGTTCCTCATATTTCTGTGGCAGAAAGTTCTGGAATCTGAGAGGAGCCACATATTCCCTTCCACCCAGCGTTCCCCCAAGTCTCCCGATAAAAATGATACCTCACTTGTGTGGGTAGGCCTAGCGCCCGTGACAGGAGACGCCCCAAAGCGCAACGTGGACACATCCAAATTTTTGGAAGAAAACAGAGGTGTTTCTTGCGAAGTGCCTACCTGTAGATTTTGGCCTCTAGCTCAGCCGGCACCTAGGGAAACCTACCAAACCTGTGCATTTCTGAAAACTAGAGACCTAGGGGAATCCAAGGAGGGGTGACTTGCGGGCCTCGGACCAGGTTCTGTTACCCAGAATCCTTTGCAAACCTCAAAATTTGGCTAAAAAACCACATGTTACTCATATTTCTGTGGCAGAAAGTTCTGGAATCTGAGAGGAGCCACAAATTTCCTTCCACCCAGCGTTCCCCCAAGTCTCCCGATAAAAATGATACCTCACTTGTGTGGGTAGGCCTAGCGCCCGCGACAGGAAACGCCCCAAAGCGCAACGTGGACACATCCAAATTTTTGGAAGAAAACAGAGGTGTTTCTTGCAAAGTGCCTACCTGTAGATTTTGGCCTCTAGCTCAGCCGGCACCTAGGGAAACCTACCAAACCTGTGCATTTCTGAAAACTAGAGACCTAGTGGAATCCAAGGAGGGGTGACTTGCGGGCCTCGGACCAGGTTCTGTTACCCAGAATCCTTTGCAAACCTCAAAATTTGGCTAAAAAACCACATGTTCCTCAAATTTCTGTGGCAGAAAGTTCTGGAATCTGAGAGGAGCCACAAATTTCCTGCCACCCAGCGTTCCCCCATGTCTCCCGATAAAAATGATACCTCACTTGTGTGGGTAGGCCTAGAGCCCGCGACAGGAAACGCCCCAAAGCGCAACGTGGACACATCCACATTTTTGGAAGAAAACAGAGGTGTTTTTTGCGAAGTGCCTACCTGTAGATTTTGGCCTCTAGCTCAGCCGGCACCTAGGGAAACCTACCAAACCTGTGCATTTCTGAAAACTAGAGACCGAGGGGAATCCAAAGAGGGGTGACTTGCGGGGCTTGGACCAGGTTCTGTTACCCAGAATCCTTTGCAAACCTCAAAATTTGGCTAAAAAAACACATGTTCCTCATATTTCTGTGGCAGAAAGTTCTGGAATCTGAGAGGAGCCACAAATTTCCTTCGACCCAGCGTTCCCCCAAGTCTCCCGATAAAAATGATACCTCACTTGTGTGGGTAGGCCTAGCGCCCGCGACAGGAAACGCCCCAAAGCGCAACGTGGACACATCCAAATTTTTGGAAGAAAACAGAGGTGTTTTTTGCGAAGTGCCTACCTGTAGATTTTGGCCTCTAGCTCAGCCGGCACCTAGGGAAACCTACAAAACCTGTGCATTTCTGAAAACTAGAGACCTAGGGGAATCCAAGGAGGGGTGACTTGCTGGGCTCGGACTAGGGTCTGTTACCCAGAATCCTTTGCAAACCTCAAAATTTTGCTAAAAAACCACATGTTCCTCACATTTCTGTGGCAGAAAGTTCTGGAATCTAGAGGAGCCACGGATTTCCTTCCACCCAGTGTTCGCCCAAGTCTCCCGATAAAAATGATACCTCACTTGTGTGGGTAGGCCTAGCGCCCGCGACAGGAAACGCCCCAAAGCGCAACGTGGACACATCCAAATTTTTGGAAGAAAACAGAGGTGTTTTTTACGAAGTGCCTACCTGTAGATTTTGGCCTCTAGCTCAGCCGGCACCTAGGGAAACCTACCAAACCTGTGCATTTCTGACAACTAGAGACCTAGGGAAATCCAAGGAGGGGTGACTTGCGGAGCTCGGACCAGGGTCTGTTACCCAGAATCCTTTGCAAACCTCAAAATTTGGCTAAAAAACCACATGTTCCTCACATTTCTGTGGCAGAAAGTTCTGGAATCTGAGAGGAGCCACAAATTTCCTTCCACCCAGCGTTCCCCTAAGTCTCCCAATAAAAATGATACCTCACTTGTGTGGGTAGGCCTAGCGCCTGCGACAGGAAACGCCCCAAAGCGCAACGTGGACACATCCAAATTTTTGGAAGAAAACAGAGGTGTTTTTTGCGAAGTGCCTACCTGTAGATTTTGGCCTCTAGCTCAGCCGGCACCTAGGGAAACCTACCAAACCTGTGCATTTCTGAAAACTAGAGACCGAGGGGAATCCAAGGAGGGGTGACTTGCGAGGCTTGGACCAGGTTCTGTTACCCAGAATCCTTTGCAAACCTCAAAATTTGGCTAAAAAAACACATGTTCCTCATATTTCTGTGGCAGAAAGTTCTGGAATCTGAGAGGAACCACCAATTTCCTTCCACCCAGCGTTCCCCCAAGTCTCCCGATAAAAATGATACCTCACTTGTGTGGGTAGGCCTAGCGCCCGCGACAGGAAACGCCCCAAAGCGCAACGTGGACACATCCAAATTTTTGGAAGAAAACAGAGGTGTTTTTTGCGAAGTGCCTACCTGTAGATTTTGGCCTCTAGCTCAGCCGGCACCTAGGGAAACCTACAAAACCTGTGCATTTCTGAAAACTAGAGACCTAGGGGAATCCAAGGAGGGGTGACTTGCTGGGCTCGGACTAGGGTCTGTTACCCAGAATCCTTTGCAAACCTCAAAATTTTGCTAAAAAACCACATGTTCCTCACATTTCTGTGGCAGAAAGTTCTGGAATCTAGAGGAGCCACGGATTTCCTTCCACCCAGTGTTCGCCCAAGTCTCCCGATAAAAATGATACCTCACTTGTGTGGGTAGGCCTAGCGCCCGCGACAGGAAATGCCCCAAAGCGCAACGTGGACACATCCAAATTTTTGGAAGAAAACAGAGGTGTTTTTTACGAAGTGCCTACCTGTAGATTTTGGCCTCTAGCTCAGCCGGCACCTAGGGAAACCTACCAAACCTGTGCATTTCTGACAACTAGAGACCTAGGGAAATCCAAGGAGGGGTGACTTGCGGAGCTCGGACCAGGGTCTGTTACCCAGAATCCTTTGCAAACCTCAAAATTTGGCTAAAAAACCACATGTTCCTCACATTTCTGTGGCAGAAAGTTCTGGAATCTGAGAGGAGCCACAAATTTCCTTCCACCCAGCGTTCCCCTAAGTCTCCCAATAAAAATGATACCTCACTTGTGTGGGTAGGCCTAGCGCCTGCGACAGGAAACGCCCCAAAGCGCAACGTGGACACATCCAAATTTTTGGAAGAAAACAGAGGTGTTTTTTGCGAAGTGCCTACCTGTAGATTTTGGCCTCTAGCTCAGCCGGCACCTAGGGAAACCTACCAAACCTGTGCATTTCTGAAAACTAGAGACCGAGGGGAATCCAAGGAGGGGTGACTTGCGAGGCTTGGACCAGGTTCTGTTACCCAGAATCCTTTGCAAACCTCAAAATTTGGCTAAAAAAACACATGTTCCTCATATTTCTGTGGCAGAAAGTTCTGGAATCTGAGAGGAACCACCAATTTCCTTCCACCCAGCGTTCCCCCAAGTCTCCCGATAAAAATGATACCTCATTTGTGTGGGTAGGCCTAGCGCCCGCGACAGGAAACGCCCCAAAGCGCAACGTGGACACATCCAAATTTTTGGAAGAAAACAGAGGTGTTTTTTGCGAAGTGCCTACCTGTAGATTTTGGCCTCTAGCTCAGCCGGCACCTAGGGAAACCTACCAAACCTGTGCATTTCTGAAAACTAGAGACCTAGGGGAATCCAAGGAGGGGTGACTTGCGGAGCTCGGACCAGGGTCTGTTACCCAGAATCCTTTGCAAACCTCAAAATTTGGCTAAAAAAACACATGTTCCTCAAATTTCTGTGGCAGAAAGTTTGGGAATCTGAGAGGAGCCACAAATTTCCTTCCACCCAGCGTTCCCCCAAGTCTCCCGATAAAAATGATACCTCACTTGTGTGGGTAGGCCTAGCGCCCGCGACAGGAAACGCCCCAAAGCGCAACGTGGACACATCCAAATTTTTGGAAGAAAACAGAGGTGTTTTTTGCGAAGTGCCTACCTGTAGATTTTGGCATCTAGCTCAGCCGGCACCTAGGGAAACCTACCAAACCTGTGCATTTCTGAAAACTAGAGACCGAGGGGAATCCAAAGAGGGGTGACTTGCGGGGCTTGGACCAGGTTCTGTTACCCAGAATCCTTTGCAAACCTCAAAATTTGGCTAAAAAAACACATGTTCCTCATATTTCTGTGGCAGAAAGTTCTGGAATCTGAGAGGAGCCACAAATTTCCTTCCACCCAGCGTTCCCCCAAGTCTCCCGATAAAAATGATACCTCACTTGTGTGGGTAGGCCTAGCGCCCGCGACAGGAAACGCCCCAAAGCGCAACGTGGACACATCCAAATTTTTGGAAGAAAACAGAGGTGTTTCTTGCGAAGTGCCTACCTGTAGATTTTGGCCTCTAGCTCAGCCGGCACCTAGGGAAACCTACCAAACCTGTGCATTTCTGAAAACTAGAGACCTAGGGGAATCCAAGGAGGGGTGACTTGCGGAGCTCGGACCAGGTTCTGTTACCCAGAATCCTTTGCAAACCTCAAAATTTGGCTAACAAAACACATGTTCCTCACATTTCTGTGGCAAAAACTTCTAGAATCTGAGAGGAGCCACAAATTTCCTTCCACCCAGCGTTCCCCCAAGTCTCCCGATAAAAATGATACCTCACTTGTGTGGGTAGGCCTAGCGCCCGCGACTGGAAACGCCCCAAAGCGCAACGTGGACACATCCAAATTTTTGGAAGAAAACAGAGGTGTTTTTTGCGAAGTGCCTACCTGTAGATTTTGGCCTCTAGCTCAGCCGGCACCTAGAGAAACCTACCAAACCTGTGCATTTCTGAAAACTAGAGACCTAGGGGAATCCAAGGAGGGGTGACTTGCGGGGCTCGGACCAGGTTCTGTTACCCAGAATCCTTTGCAAACCTCAAACTTTGGCTAAAAAAACACATGTTCCTCAAATTTCTGTGGCAGAAAGTTCTGCAATCTGAGAGGAGTCACAAATTTCCTTCCACCCAGCGTTCCCCCAAGTCTCCCGATAAAAATGATACCTCACTTGTGTGGGTAGGCCTAGCGCCCGCGACAGGAAACGCCCCAAAGCGCAACGTGGACACATCCAAATTTTTGGAAGAAAACAGAGGTGTTTTTTGCGAAGTGCCTACCTGTAGATTTTGGCCTCTAGCTCAGCCGGCACCTAGGGAAACCTACCAAACCTGTGCATTTCTGAAAACTAGAGACCTAGGGGAATCCAAGGAGGGGTGACTTGCGGGGCTCGGACCAGGTTCTGTTACCCAGAATCCTTTGCAAACCTTAAAATTTGGCTAAAAAACCACATGTTCCTCAAATTTCTGTGGCAGAAAGTTCGGGAATCTGAGAGGAGCCACAAATTTCCTTCCACGCAGCGTTCCCCCAAGTCTCCCGATAAAAATGATACCTCACTTGTGTGGGTAGGCCTAGAGCCCGCGACAGGAAACGCCCCAAAGCGCAACGTGGACACATCCAAATTTTGGGAAGAAAACAGAGGTGTTTTTTGCGAAGTGCCTACCTGTAGATTTTGGCCTCTAGCTCAGCCGGCACCTAGGGAAACCTACCAAACCTGTGCATTTCTGAAAACTAGAGACCTAGGGGAATCCAAGGAGGGGTGACTTGCGGGCCTCGGACCAGGTTCTGTTACCCAGAATCCTTTGCAAACCTCAAAATTTGGCTAAAAAACCACATGTTCCTCAAATTTCTGTGGCAGAAAGTTCGGGAATCTGAGAGGAGCCACAAATTTCCTTCCACCCAGCGTTCCCCCAAGTCTCCCGATAAAAATGATACCTCACTTGTGTGGGTAGGCCTAGCGCCCGCGACAGGAAACGCCCCAAAGCGCAACGTGGACACATCCAAATTTTTGGAAGAAAACAGAGGTGTTTTTTGCGAAGTGCCTACCTGTAGATTTTGGCATCTAGCTCAGCCGGCACCTAGGGAAACCTACCAAACCTGTGCATTTCTGAAAACTAGAGACCGAGGGGAATCCAAGTAGGGGTGACTTGCGGGGCTTGGACCAGGTTCTGTTACCCAGAATCCTTTGCAAACCTCAAAATTTGGCTAAAAAAACACATGTTCCTCATATTTCTGTGGCAGAAAGTTCTGGAATCTGAGAGGAGCCACAAATTTCCTTCCACCCAGCGTTCCCCCAAGTCTCCCGATAAAAATGATACCTCACTTGTGTGGGTAGGCCTAGCGCCCGCGACAGGAAACGCCCCAAAGCGCAACGTGGACACATCCACATTTTTGGAAGAAAACAGAGGTGTTTTTAGCGAAGTGCCTACCTGTAGATTTTGGCCTCTAGCTCAGCCGGCACCTAGGGAAACCTACCAAACCTGTGCATTTCTGAAAACTAGAGACCTAGGGGAATCCAAGGAGGGGTGACTTGCGGGGCTCGGACCAGGGTCTGTTACCCAGAATCCTTTGCAAACCTCAAAATTTTGCTAAAAAACCACATGTTCCTCACATTTCTGTGGCAGAAAGTTCTGGAATCTGAGAGGAGCCACAAATTTCCTTCCACCCAGTGTTCGCCCAAGTCTCCCGATAAAAATGATACCTCACTTGTGTGGGTAGGCCTAGCGCCCGCGACAGGAAACGCCCCAAAGCGCAACATGGACACATCCAAATTTTTGGAAGAAAACAGAGGTGTTTTTTGCGAAGTGCCTACCTGTAGATTTTGGCCTCTAGCTCAGCCGGCACCTAGGGAAACCTACCAAACCTGTGCATTTCTGAAAACTAGAGACCTAGGGGAATCCAAGGAGGGGTGCCTTGCGGAGCTCGTACCAGGGTCTGTTACCCAGAATCCTTTGCAAACCTCAAAATTTGGCTAAAAAACCACATGTTCCTCACATTTCTGTGGCAGAAAGTTCTGGAATCTGAGAGGAGCCACAAATTTCCATCCACCCAGCGTTCCCCCAAGTCTCCCGATAAAAATGATACTTCACTTGTGTGGGTAGGCCTAGCGCCTGCGACAGGAAACGACCCAAAGCGCAACGTGGACACATCCAAATTTTTGGAAGAAAACAGAGGTGTTTTTTGCGAAGTGCCTACCTGTAGATTTTGGCCTCTAGCTCAGCCGGCACCTAGGGAAACCTACCAAACCTGTGCATTTCTGAAAACTAGAGACCGAGGGGAATCCAAGGAGGGGTTACTTGCGGGGCTTGGACCAGGTTCTGTTACCCAGAATCCTTTGCAAACCTCAAAATTTGGCAAAAAAAACATATGTTCCTCAAATTTCTGTGGCAGAAAGTTCTGGAATCAGAGAGGAGCCACAAATTTCCTTCCACCCAGCGTTCCCCCAAGTCTCCCGATAAAAATGATACCTCACTTGTGTGGGTAGGCCTAGCGCCCGCGACAGGAAACGCCCCAAAGCGCAACGTGGACACATCCAAATTTTTGAAAGAAAATAGAGGTGTTTTTTGCGAAGTGCCTACCTGTAGATTTTGGCCTCTAGCTCAGCCGGCACCTAGGGAAACCTACCAAACCTGTGCATTTCTGAAAACTAGAGACCTAGGGGAATCCAAGGAGGGGTGAATTGCGGAGCTCGGACCAGGGTCTGTTACCCAGAATCCTTTGCAAACCTCAAAATTTGGCTAAAAAACCACATGTTCCTCACATTTCTGTGGCAGAAAGTTCTGGAATCTGAGAGGAGCCACAAATTTCCTTCCACCCAGCGTTCCCCCAAGTCTCCCGATAAAAATGATACCTCACTTGTGTGGGTAGGCCTAGCGCCTGCGACAGGAAACGCCCCAAAGCGCAACGTGGACACATCCAAATTTTTGGAAGAAAACAGAGGTGTTTTTTGCGAAGTGCCTACCTGTAGATTTTGGCCTCTAGCTCAGCCGGCACCTAGGGAAACCTACCAAACCTGTGCATTTCTGAAAACTAGAGACCGAGGGGAATCCACGGAGGGGTGACTTGCGGGGCTTGGACCAGGTTCTGTTACCCAGAATCCTTTGCAAACCTCAAAATTTGGCTAAAAAAACACATGTTCCTCATATTTCTGTGGCAGAAAGTTCTGGAATCTGAGAGGAGCCACATATTCCCTTCCACCCAGCGTTCCCCCAAGTCTCCCGATAAAAATGATACCTCACTTGTGTGGGTAGGCCTAGCGCCCGCGACAGGAGACGCCCCAAAGCGCAACGTGGACACATCCAAATTTTTGGAAGAAAACAGAGGTGTTTCTTGCGAAGTGCCTACCTGTAGATTTTGGCCTCTAGCTCAGCCGGCACCTAGGGAAACCTACCAAACCTGTGCATTTCTGAAAACTAGAGACCGAGGGGAATCCAAGGAGGGGTGACTTGCGGGGCTTGGACCAGGTTCTGTTACCCAGAATCCTTTGCAAACCTCAAAATTTGGCTAAAAAAACACATGTTCCTCATATTTCTGTGGCAGAAAGTTCTGGAATCTGAGAGGAGCCACAAATTTCCTTCCACCCAGCGTTCCCCCAAGTCTCCCGATAAAAATGATACCTCACTTGTGTGGGTAGGCCTAGCGCCCGCGACAGGAAACGCCCCAAAGCGCAACGTGGACACATCCAAATTTTTGGAAGAAAACAGAGGTGTTTCTTGCGAAGTGCCTACCTGTAGATTTTGGCCTCTAGCTCAGCCGGCACCTAGGGAAACCTACCAAACCTGTGCATTTCTGAAAACTAGAGACCTAGGGGAATCCAAGGAGGGGTGACTTGCGGAGCTCGGACCAGGTTCTGTTACCCAGAATCCTTTGCAAACCTCAAAATTTGGCTAACAAAACACATGTTCCTCACATTTCTGTGGCAAAAACTTCTAGAATCTGAGAGGAGCCACAAATTTCCTTCCACCCAGCGTTCCCCCAAGTCTCTCGATAAAAATGATACCTCACTTGTGTGGGTAGGCCTAGCGCCCGCGACTGGAAACGCCCCAAAGCGCAACGTGGACACATCCAAATTTTTGGAAGAAAACAGAGGTGTTTTTTGCGAAGTGCCTACCTGTAGATTTTGGCCTCTAGCTCAGCCGGCACCTAGAGAAACCTACCAAACCTGTGCATTTCTGAAAACTAGAGACCTAGGGGAATCCAAGGAGGGGTGACTTGCGGGGCTCGGACCAGGTTCTGTTACCCAGAATCCTTTGCAAACCTCAAACTTTGGCTAAAAAAACACATGTTCCTCAAATTTCTGTGGCAGAAAGTTCTGCAATCTGAGAGGAGTCACAAATTTCCTTCCACCCAGCGTTCCCCCAAGTCTCCCGATAAAAATGATACCTCACTTGTGTGGGTAGGCCTAGCGCCCGCGACAGGAAACGCCCCAAAGCGCAACGTGGACACATCCAAATTTTTGGAAGAAAACAGAGGTGTTTTTTGCGAAGTGCCTACCTGTAGATTTTGGCCTCTAGCTCAGCCGGCACCTAGGGAAACCTACCAAACCTGTGCATTTCTGAAAACTAGAGACCTAGGGGAATCCAAGGAGGGGTGACTTGCGGGGCTCGGACCAGGTTCTGTTACCCAGAATCCTTTGCAAACCTTAAAATTTGGCTAAAAAACCACATGTTCCTCAAATTTCTGTGGCAGAAAGTTCGGGAATCTGAGAGGAGCCACAAATTTCCTTCCACGCAGCGTTCCCCCAAGTCTCCCGATAAAAATGATACCTCACTTGTGTGGGTAGGCCTAGAGCCCGCGACAGGAAACGCCCCAAAGCGCAACGTGGACACATCCAAATTTTGGGAAGAAAACAGAGGTGTTTTTTGCGAAGTGCCTACCTGTAGATTTTGGCCTCTAGCTCAGCCGGCACCTAGGGAAACCTACCAAACCTGTGCATTTCTGAAAACTAGAGACCTAGGGGAATCCAAGGAGGGGTGACTTGCGGGCCTCGGACCAGGTTCTGTTACCCAGAATCCTTTGCAAACCTCAAAATTTGGCTAAAAAACCACATGTTCCTCAAATTTCTGTGGCAGAAAGTTCGGGAATCTGAGAGGAGCCACAAATTTCCTTCCACCCAGCGTTCCCCCAAGTCTCCCGATAAAAATGATACCTCACTTGTGTGGGTAGGCCTAGCGCCCGCGACAGGAAACGCCCCAAAGCGCAACGTGGACACATCCAAATTTTTGGAAGAAAACAGAGGTGTTTTTTGCGAAGTGCCTACCTGTAGATTTTGGCATCTAGCTCAGCCGGCACCTAGGGAAACCTACCAAACCTGTGCATTTCTGAAAACTAGAGACCGAGGGGAATCCAAGTAGGGGTGACTTGCGGGGCTTGGACCAGGTTCTGTTACCCAGAATCCTTTGCAAACCTCAAAATTTGGCTAAAAAAACACATGTTCCTCATATTTCTGTGGCAGAAAGTTCTGGAATCTGAGAGGAGCCACAAATTTCCTTCCACCCAGCGTTCCCCCAAGTCTCCCGATAAAAATGATACCTCACTTGTGTGGGTAGGCCTAGCGCCCGCGACAGGAAACGCCCCAAAGCGCAACATGGACACATCCAAATTTTTGGAAGAAAACAGAGGTGTTTTTTGCGAAGTGCCTACCTGTAGATTTTGGCCTCTAGCTCAGCCGGCACCTAGGGAAACCTACCAAACCTGTGCATTTCTGAAAACTAGAGACCTAGGGGAATCCAAGGAGGGGTGCCTTGCGGAGCTCGTACCAGGGTCTGTTACCCAGAATCCTTTGCAAACCTCAAAATTTGGCTAAAAAACCACATGTTCCTCACATTTCTGTGGCAGAAAGTTCTGGAATCTGAGAGGAGCCACAAATTTCCATCCACCCAGCGTTCCCGCAAGTCTCCCGATAAAAATGATACTTCACTTGTGTGGGTAGGCCTAGCGCCTGCGACAGGAAACGACCCAAAGCGCAACGTGGACACATCCAAATTTTGGGAAGAAAACAGAGGTGTTTTTTGCGAAGTGCCTACCTGTAGATTTTGGCCTCTAGCTCAGCCGGCACCTAGGGAAACCTACCAAACCTGTGCATTTCTGAAAACTAGAGACCGAGGGGAATCCAAGGAGGGGTTACTTGCGGGGCTTGGACCAGGTTCTGTTACCCAGAATCCTTTGCAAACCTCAAAATTTGGCAAAAAAAACATATGTTCCTCATATTTCTGTGGCAGAAAGTTCTGGAATCAGAGAGGAGCCACAAATTTCCTTCCACCCAGCGTTCCCCCAAGTCTCCCGATAAAAATGATACCTCACTTGTGTGGGTAGGCCTAGCGCCCGCGACAGGAAACGCCCCAAAGCGCAACGTGGACACATCCAAATTTTTGAAAGAAAATAGAGGTGTTTTTTGCGAAGTGCCTACCTGTAGATTTTGGCCTCTAGCTCAGCCGGCACCTAGGGAAACCTACCAAACCTGTGCATTTCTGAAAACTAGAGACCTAGGGGAATCCAAGGAGGGGTGAATTGCGGAGCTCGGACCAGGGTCTGTTACCCAGAATCCTTTGCAAACCTCAAAATTTGGCTAAAAAACCACATGTTCCTCACATTTCTGTGGCAGAAAGTTCTGGAATCTGAGAGGAGCCACAAATTTCCTTCCACCCAGCGTTCCCCCAAGTCTCCCGATAAAAATGATACCTCACTTGTGTGGGTAGGCCTAGCGCCTGCGACAGGAAACGCCCCAAAGCGCAACGTGGACACATCCAAATTTTTGGAAGAAAACAGAGGTGTTTTTTGCGAAGTGCCTACCTGTAGATTTTGGCCTCTAGCTCAGCCGGCACCTAGGGAAACCTACCAAACCTGTGCATTTCTGAAAACTAGAGACCGAGGGGAATCCACGGAGGGGTGACTTGCGGGGCTTGGACCAGGTTCTGTTACCCAGAATCCTTTGCAAACCTCAAAATTTGGCTAAAAAAACACATGTTCCTCATATTTCTGTGGCAGAAAGTTCTGGAATCTGAGAGGAGCCACATATTCCCTTCCACCCAGCGTTCCCCCAAGTCTCCCGATAAAAATGATACCTCACTTGTGTGGGTAGGCCTAGCGCCCGTGACAGGAGACGCCCCAAAGCGCAACGTGGACACATCCAAATTTTTGGAAGAAAACAGAGGTGTTTCTTGCGAAGTGCCTACCTGTAGATTTTGGCCTCTAGCTCAGCCGGCACCTAGGGAAACCTACCAAACCTGTGCATTTCTGAAAACTAGAGACCTAGGGGAATCCAAGGAGGGGTGACTTGCGGGCCTCGGACCAGGTTCTGTTACCCAGAATCCTTTGCAAACCTCAAAATTTGGCTAAAAAACCACATGTTACTCATATTTCTGTGGCAGAAAGTTCTGGAATCTGAGAGGAGCCACAAATTTCCTTCCACCCAGCGTTCCCCCAAGTCTCCCGATAAAAATGATACCTCACTTGTGTGGGTAGGCCTAGCGCCCGCGACAGGAAACGCCCCAAAGCGCAACGTGGACACATCCAAATTTTTGGAAGAAAACAGAGGTGTTTCTTGCAAAGTGCCTACCTGTAGATTTTGGCCTCTAGCTCAGCCGGCACCTAGGGAAACCTACCAAACCTGTGCATTTCTGAAAACTAGAGACCTAGTGGAATCCAAGGAGGGGTGACTTGCGGGCCTCGGACCAGGTTCTGTTACCCAGAATCCTTTGCAAACCTCAAAATTTGGCTAAAAAACCACATGTTCCTCAAATTTCTGTGGCAGAAAGTTCTGGAATCTGAGAGGAGCCACAAATTTCCTGCCACCCAGCGTTCCCCCATGTCTCCCGATAAAAATGATACCTCACTTGTGTGGGTAGGCCTAGAGCCCGCGACAGGAAACGCCCCAAAGCGCAACGTGGACACATCCACATTTTTGGAAGAAAACAGAGGTGTTTTTTGCGAAGTGCCTACCTGTAGATTTTGGCCTCTAGCTCAGCCGGCACCTAGGGAAACCTACCAAACCTGTGCATTTCTGAAAACTAGAGACCGAGGGGAATCCAAAGAGGGGTGACTTGCGGGGCTTGGACCAGGTTCTGTTACCCAGAATCCTTTGCAAACCTCAAAATTTGGCTAAAAAAACACATGTTCCTCATATTTCTGTGGCAGAAAGTTCTGGAATCTGAGAGGAGCCACAAATTTCCTTCGACCCAGCGTTCCCCCAAGTCTCCCGATAAAAATGATACCTCACTTGTGTGGGTAGGCCTAGCGCCCGCGACAGGAAACGCCCCAAAGCGCAACGTGGACACATCCAAATTTTTGGAAGAAAACAGAGGTGTTTTTTGCGAAGTGCCTACCTGTAGATTTTGGCCTCTAGCTCAGCCGGCACCTAGGGAAACCTACAAAACCTGTGCATTTCTGAAAACTAGAGACCTAGGGGAATCCAAGGAGGGGTGACTTGCTGGGCTCGGACTAGGGTCTGTTACCCAGAATCCTTTGCAAACCTCAAAATTTTGCTAAAAAACCACATGTTCCTCACATTTCTGTGGCAGAAAGTTCTGGAATCTAGAGGAGCCACGGATTTCCTTCCACCCAGTGTTCGCCCAAGTCTCCCGATAAAAATGATACCTCACTTGTGTGGGTAGGCCTAGCGCCCGCGACAGGAAACGCCCCAAAGCGCAACGTGGACACATCCAAATTTTTGGAAGAAAACAGAGGTGTTTTTTACGAAGTGCCTACCTGTAGATTTTGGCCTCTAGCTCAGCCGGCACCTAGGGAAACCTACCAAACCTGTGCATTTCTGACAACTAGAGACCTAGGGAAATCCAAGGAGGGGTGACTTGCGGAGCTCGGACCAGGGTCTGTTACCCAGAATCCTTTGCAAACCTCAAAATTTGGCTAAAAAACCACATGTTCCTCACATTTCTGTGGCAGAAAGTTCTGGAATCTGAGAGGAGCCACAAATTTCCTTCCACCCAGCGTTCCCCTAAGTCTCCCAATAAAAATGATACCTCACTTGTGTGGGTAGGCCTAGCGCCTGCGACAGGAAACGCCCCAAAGCGCAACGTGGACACATCCAAATTTTTGGAAGAAAACAGAGGTGTTTTTTGCGAAGTGCCTACCTGTAGATTTTGGCCTCTAGCTCAGCCGGCACCTAGGGAAACCTACCAAACCTGTGCATTTCTGAAAACTAGAGACCGAGGGGAATCCAAGGAGGGGTGACTTGCGAGGCTTGGACCAGGTTCTGTTACCCAGAATCCTTTGCAAACCTCAAAATTTGGCTAAAAAAACACATGTTCCTCATATTTCTGTGGCAGAAAGTTCTGGAATCTGAGAGGAACCACCAATTTCCTTCCACCCAGCGTTCCCCCAAGTCTCCCGATAAAAATGATACCTCACTTGTGTGGGTAGGCCTAGCGCCCGCGACAGGAAACGCCCCAAAGCGCAACGTGGACACATCCAAATTTTTGGAAGAAAACAGAGGTGTTTTTTGCGAAGTGCCTACCTGTAGATTTTGGCCTCTAGCTCAGCCGGCACCTAGGGAAACCTACAAAACCTGTGCATTTCTGAAAACTAGAGACCTAGGGGAATCCAAGGAGGGGTGACTTGCTGGGCTCGGACTAGGGTCTGTTACCCAGAATCCTTTGCAAACCTCAAAATTTTGCTAAAAAACCACATGTTCCTCACATTTCTGTGGCAGAAAGTTCTGGAATCTAGAGGAGCCACGGATTTCCTTCCACCCAGTGTTCGCCCAAGTCTCCCGATAAAAATGATACCTCACTTGTGTGGGTAGGCCTAGCGCCCGCGACAGGAAATGCCCCAAAGCGCAACGTGGACACATCCAAATTTTTGGAAGAAAACAGAGGTGTTTTTTACGAAGTGCCTACCTGTAGATTTTGGCCTCTAGCTCAGCCGGCACCTAGGGAAACCTACCAAACCTGTGCATTTCTGACAACTAGAGACCTAGGGAAATCCAAGGAGGGGTGACTTGCGGAGCTCGGACCAGGGTCTGTTACCCAGAATCCTTTGCAAACCTCAAAATTTGGCTAAAAAACCACATGTTCCTCACATTTCTGTGGCAGAAAGTTCTGGAATCTGAGAGGAGCCACAAATTTCCTTCCACCCAGCGTTCCCCTAAGTCTCCCAATAAAAATGATACCTCACTTGTGTGGGTAGGCCTAGCGCCTGCGACAGGAAACGCCCCAAAGCGCAACGTGGACACATCCAAATTTTTGGAAGAAAACAGAGGTGTTTTTTGCGAAGTGCCTACCTGTAGATTTTGGCCTCTAGCTCAGCCGGCACCTAGGGAAACCTACCAAACCTGTGCATTTCTGAAAACTAGAGACCGAGGGGAATCCAAGGAGGGGTGACTTGCGAGGCTTGGACCAGGTTCTGTTACCCAGAATCCTTTGCAAACCTCAAAATTTGGCTAAAAAAACACATGTTCCTCATATTTCTGTGGCAGAAAGTTCTGGAATCTGAGAGGAACCACCAATTTCCTTCCACCCAGCGTTCCCCCAAGTCTCCCGATAAAAATGATACCTCATTTGTGTGGGTAGGCCTAGCGCCCGCGACAGGAAACGCCCCAAAGCGCAACGTGGACACATCCAAATTTTTGGAAGAAAACAGAGGTGTTTTTTGCGAAGTGCCTACCTGTAGATTTTGGCCTCTAGCTCAGCCGGCACCTAGGGAAACCTACCAAACCTGTGCATTTCTGAAAACTAGAGACCTAGGGGAATCCAAGGAGGGGTGACTTGCGGAGCTCGGACCAGGGTCTGTTACCCAGAATCCTTTGCAAACCTCAAAATTTGGCTAAAAAACCAAATGTTCCTCAAATTTCTGTGGCAGAAAGTTTGGGAATCTGAGAGGAGCCACAAATTTCCTTCCACCCAGCGTTCCCCCAAGTCTCCCGATAAAAATGATACCTCACTTGTGTGGGTAGGCCTAGCGCCCGCGACAGGAAACGCCCCAAAGCGCAACGTGGACACATCCAAATTTTTGGAAGAAAACAGAGGTGTTTTTTGCGAAGTGCCTACCTGTAGATTTTGGCATCTAGCTCAGCCGGCACCTAGGGAAACCTACCAAACCTGTGCATTTCTGAAAACTAGAGACCGAGGGGAATCCAAAGAGGGGTGACTTGCGGGGCTTGGACCAGGTTCTGTTACCCAGAATCCTTTGCAAACCTCAAAATTTGGCTAAAAAAACACATGTTCCTCATATTTCTGTGGCAGAAAGTTCTGGAATCTGAGAGGAGCCACAAATTTCCTTCCACCCAGCGTTCCCCCAAGTCTCCCGATAAAAATGATACCTCACTTGTGTGGGTAGGCCTAGCGCCCGCGACAGGAAACGCCCCAAAGCGCAACGTGGACACATCCAAATTTTTGGAAGAAAACAGAGGTGTTTCTTGCGAAGTGCCTACCTGTAGATTTTGGCCTCTAGCTCAGCCGGCACCTAGGGAAACCTACCAAACCTGTGCATTTCTGAAAACTAGAGACCTAGGGGAATCCAAGGAGGGGTGACTTGCGGAGCTCGGACCAGGTTCTGTTACCCAGAATCCTTTGCAAACCTCAAAATTTGGCTAACAAAACACATGTTCCTCACATTTCTGTGGCAAAAACTTCTAGAATCTGAGAGGAGCCACAAATTTCCTTCCACCCAGCGTTCCCCCAAGTCTCCCGATAAAAATGATACCTCACTTGTGTGGGTAGGCCTAGCGCCCGCGACTGGAAACGCCCCAAAGCGCAACGTGGACACATCCAAATTTTTGGAAGAAAACAGAGGTGTTTTTTGCGAAGTGCCTACCTGTAGATTTTGGCCTCTAGCTCAGCCGGCACCTAGAGAAACCTACCAAACCTGTGCATTTCTGAAAACTAGAGACCTAGGGGAATCCAAGGAGGGGTGACTTGCGGGGCTCGGACCAGGTTCTGTTACCCAGAATCCTTTGCAAACCTCAAACTTTGGCTAAAAAAACACATGTTCCTCAAATTTCTGTGGCAGAAAGTTCTGCAATCTGAGAGGAGTCACAAATTTCCTTCCACCCAGCGTTCCCCCAAGTCTCCCGATAAAAATGATACCTCACTTGTGTGGGTAGGCCTAGCGCCCGCGACAGGAAACGCCCCAAAGCGCAACGTGGACACATCCAAATTTTTGGAAGAAAACAGAGGTGTTTTTTGCGAAGTGCCTACCTGTAGATTTTGGCCTCTAGCTCAGCCGGCACCTAGGGAAACCTACCAAACCTGTGCATTTCTGAAAACTAGAGACCTAGGGGAATCCAAGGAGGGGTGACTTGCGGGGCTCGGACCAGGTTCTGTTACCCAGAATCCTTTGCAAACCTTAAAATTTGGCTAAAAAACCACATGTTCCTCAAATTTCTGTGGCAGAAAGTTCGGGAATCTGAGAGGAGCCACAAATTTCCTTCCACGCAGCGTTCCCCCAAGTCTCCCGATAAAAATGATACCTCACTTGTGTGGGTAGGCCTAGAGCCCGCGACAGGAAACGCCCCAAAGCGCAACGTGGACACATCCAAATTTTGGGAAGAAAACAGAGGTGTTTTTTGCGAAGTGCCTACCTGTAGATTTTGGCCTCTAGCTCAGCCGGCACCTAGGGAAACCTACCAAACCTGTGCATTTCTGAAAACTAGAGACCTAGGGGAATCCAAGGAGGGGTGACTTGCGGGCCTCGGACCAGGTTCTGTTACCCAGAATCCTTTGCAAACCTCAAAATTTGGCTAAAAAACCACATGTTCCTCAAATTTCTGTGGCAGAAAGTTCGGGAATCTGAGAGGAGCCACAAATTTCCTTCCACCCAGCGTTCCCCCAAGTCTCCCGATAAAAATGATACCTCACTTGTGTGGGTAGGCCTAGCGCCCGCGACAGGAAACGCCCCAAAGCGCAACGTGGACACATCCAAATTTTTGGAAGAAAACAGAGGTGTTTTTTGCGAAGTGCCTACCTGTAGATTTTGGCATCTAGCTCAGCCGGCACCTAGGGAAACCTACCAAACCTGTGCATTTCTGAAAACTAGAGACCGAGGGGAATCCAAGTAGGGGTGACTTGCGGGGCTTGGACCAGGTTCTGTTACCCAGAATCCTTTGCAAACCTCAAAATTTGGCTAAAAAAACACATGTTCCTCATATTTCTGTGGCAGAAAGTTCTGGAATCTGAGAGGAGCCACAAATTTCCTTCCACCCAGCGTTCCCCCAAGTCTCCCGATAAAAATGATACCTCACTTGTGTGGGTAGGCCTAGCGCCCGCGACAGGAAACGCCCCAAAGCGCAACGTGGACACATCCACATTTTTGGAAGAAAACAGAGGTGTTTTTAGCGAAGTGCCTACCTGTAGATTTTGGCCTCTAGCTCAGCCGGCACCTAGGGAAACCTACCAAACCTGTGCATTTCTGAAAACTAGAGACCTAGGGGAATCCAAGGAGGGGTGACTTGCGGGGCTCGGACCAGGGTCTGTTACCCAGAATCCTTTGCAAACCTCAAAATTTTGCTAAAAAACCACATGTTCCTCACATTTCTGTGGCAGAAAGTTCTGGAATCTGAGAGGAGCCACAAATTTCCTTCCACCCAGTGTTCGCCCCAGTCTCCCGATAAAAATGATACCTCACTTGTGTGGGTAGGCCTAGCGCCCGCGACAGGAAACGCCCCAAAGCGCAACATGGACACATCCAAATTTTTGGAAGAAAACAGAGGTGTTTTTTGCGAAGTGCCTACCTGTAGATTTTGGCCTCTAGCTCAGCCGGCACCTAGGGAAACCTACCAAACCTGTGCATTTCTGAAAACTAGAGACCTAGGGGAATCCAAGGAGGGGTGCCTTGCGGAGCTCGTACCAGGGTCTGTTACCCAGAATCCTTTGCAAACCTCAAAATTTGGCTAAAAAACCACATGTTCCTCACATTTCTGTGGCAGAAAGTTCTGGAATCTGAGAGGAGCCACAAATTTCCATCCACCCAGCGTTCCCCCAAGTCTCCCGATAAAAATGATACTTCACTTGTGTGGGTAGGCCTAGCGCCTGCGACAGGAAACGACCCAAAGCGCAACGTGGACACATCCAAATTTTTGGAAGAAAACAGAGGTGTTTTTTGCGAAGTGCCTACCTGTAGATTTTGGCCTCTAGCTCAGCCGGCACCTAGGGAAACCTACCAAACCTGTGCATTTCTGAAAACTAGAGACCGAGGGGAATCCAAGGAGGGGTTACTTGCGGGGCTTGGACCAGGTTCTGTTACCCAGAATCCTTTGCAAACCTCAAAATTTGGCAAAAAAAACATATGTTCCTCATATTTCTGTGGCAGAAAGTTCTGGAATCAGAGAGGAGCCACAAATTTCCTTCCACCCAGCGTTCCCCCAAGTCTCCCGATAAAAATGATACCTCACTTGTGTGGGTAGGCCTAGCGCCCGCGACAGGAAACGCCCCAAAGCGCAACGTGGACACATCCAAATTTTTGAAAGAAAATAGAGGTGTTTTTTGCGAAGTGCCTACCTGTAGATTTTGGCCTCTAGCTCAGCCGGCACCTAGGGAAACCTACCAAACCTGTGCATTTCTGAAAACTAGAGACCTAGGGGAATCCAAGGAGGGGTGAATTGCGGAGCTCGGACCAGGGTCTGTTACCCAGAATCCTTTGCAAACCTCAAAATTTGGCTAAAAAACCACATGTTCCTCACATTTCTGTGGCAGAAAGTTCTGGAATCTGAGAGGAGCCACAAATTTCCTTCCACCCAGCGTTCCCCCAAGTCTCCCGATAAAAATGATACCTCACTTGTGTGGGTAGGCCTAGCGCCTGCGACAGGAAACGCCCCAAAGCGCAACGTGGACACATCCAAATTTTTGGAAGAAAACAGAGGTGTTTTTTGCGAAGTGCCTACCTGTAGATTTTGGCCTCTAGCTCAGCCGGCACCTAGGGAAACCTACCAAACCTGTGCATTTCTGAAAACTAGAGACCGAGGGGAATCCACGGAGGGGTGACTTGCGGGGCTTGGACCAGGTTCTGTTACCCAGAATCCTTTGCAAACCTCAAAATTTGGCTAAAAAAACACATGTTCCTCATATTTCTGTGGCAGAAAGTTCTGGAATCTGAGAGGAGCCACATATTCCCTTCCACCCAGCGTTCCCCCAAGTCTCCCGATAAAAATGATACCTCACTTGTGTGGGTAGGCCTAGCGCCCGCGACAGGAGACGCCCCAAAGCGCAACGTGGACACATCCAAATTTTTGGAAGAAAACAGAGGTGTTTCTTGCGAAGTGCCTACCTGTAGATTTTGGCCTCTAGCTCAGCCGGCACCTAGGGAAACCTACCAAACCTGTGCATTTCTGAAAACTAGAGACCTAGGGGAATCCAAGGAGGGGTGACTTGCGGGCCTCGGACCAGGTTCTGTTACCCAGAATCCTTTGCAAACCTCAAAATTTGGCTAAAAAACCACATGTTACTCATATTTCTGTGGCAGAAAGTTCTGGAATCTGAGAGGAGCCACAAATTTCCTTCCACCCAGCGTTCCCCCAAGTCTCCCGATAAAAATGATACCTCACTTGTGTGGGTAGGCCTAGCGCCCGCGACAGGAAACGCCCCAAAGCGCAACGTGGACACATCCAAATTTTTGGAAGAAAACAGAGGTGTTTCTTGCAAAGTGCCTACCTGTAGATTTTGGCCTCTAGCTCAGCCGGCACCTAGGGAAACCTACCAAACCTGTGCATTTCTGAAAACTAGAGACCTAGTGGAATCCAAGGAGGGGTGACTTGCGGGCCTCGGACCAGGTTCTGTTACCCAGAATCCTTTGCAAACCTCAAAATTTGGCTAAAAAACCACATGTTCCTCAAATTTCTGTGGCAGAAAGTTTGGGAATTTGAGAGGAGCCACAAATTTCCTTCCACCCAGCATTCCCCCAAGTCTCCCGATAAAAATGATACCTCACTTGTGTGGGTAGGCCTAGCGCCCGCGACAGGAAACGCCCCAAAGTGCAACGTGGACACATCCAAATTTTTGGAAGAAAACAGAGGTGTTTTTTGCGAAGTGCCTACCTGTAGATTTTGGCATCTAGCTCAGCCGGCACCTAGGGAAACCTACCAAACCTGTGCATTTCTGAAAACTAGAGACCGAGGGGAATCCAAAGAGGGGTGACTTGCGGGGCTTGGACCAGGTTCTGTTACCCAGAATCCTTTGCAAACCTCAAAATTTGGCTAAAAAAACACATGTTCCTCATATTTCTGTGGCAGAAAGTTCTGGAATCTGAGAGGAGCCACAAATTTCCTTCCACCCAGCGTTCCCCCATGTCTCCCGATAAAAATGATACCTCACTTGTGTGGGTAGGCCTAGAGCCCGCGACAGGAAACGCCCCAAAGCGCAACGTGGACAAATCCACATTTTTGGAAGAAAACAGAGGTGTTTTTTGCGAAGTGCCTACCTGTAGATTTTGGCCTCTAGCTCAGCCGGCACCTAGGGAAACCTACCAAACCTGTGCATTTCTGAAAACTAGAGACCGAGGGGAATCCAAAGAGGGGTGACTTGCGGGGCTTGGACCAGGTTCTGTTACCCAGAATCCTTTGCAAACCTCAAAATTTGGCTAAAAAAACACATGTTCCTCATATTTCTGTGGCAGAAAGTTCTGGAATCTGAGAGGAGCCACAAATTTCCTTCGACCCAGCGTTCCCCCAAGTCTCCCGATAAAAATGATACCTCACTTGTGTGGGTAGGCCTAGCGCCCGCGACAGGAAACGCCCCAAAGCGCAACGTGGACACATCCAAATTTTTGGAAGAAAACAGAGGTGTTTTTTGCGAAGTGCCTACCTGTAGATTTTGGCCTCTAGCTCAGCCGGCACCTAGGGAAACCTACAAAACCTGTGCATTTCTGAAAACTAGAGACCTAGGGGAATCCAAGGAGGGGTGACTTGCTGGGCTCGGACTAGGGTCTGTTACCCAGAATCCTTTGCAAACCTCAAAATTTTGCTAAAAAACCACATGTTCCTCACATTTCTGTGGCAGAAAGTTCTGGAATCTAGAGGAGCCACGGATTTCCTTCCACCCAGTGTTCGCCCAAGTCTCCCGATAAAAATGATACCTCACTTGTGTGGGTAGGCCTAGCGCCCGCGACAGGAAACGCCCCAAAGCGCAACGTGGACACATCCAAATTTTTGGAAGAAAACAGAGGTGTTTTTTACGAAGTGCCTACCTGTAGATTTTGGCCTCTAGCTCAGCCGGCACCTAGGGAAACCTACCAAACCTGTGCATTTCTGACAACTAGAGACCTAGGGAAATCCAAGGAGGGGTGACTTGCGGAGCTCGGACCAGGGTCTGTTACCCAGAATCCTTTGCAAACCTCAAAATTTGGCTAAAAAACCACATGTTCCTCACTTTCTGTGGCAGAAAGTTCTGGAATCTGAGAGGAGCCACAAATTTCCTTCCACCCAGCGTTCCCCTAAGTCTCCCAATTAAAATGATACCTCACTTGTGTGGGTAGGCCTAGCGCCTGCGACAGGAAACGCCCCAAAGCGCAACGTGGACACATCCAAATTTTTGGAAGAAAACAGAGGTGTTTTTTGCGAAGTGCCTACCTGTAGATTTTGGCCTCTAGCTCAGCCGGCACCTAGGGAAACCTACCAAACCTGTGCATTTCTGAAAACTAGAGACCGAGGGGAATCCAAGGAGGGGTGACTTGCGAGGCTTGGACCAGGTTCTGTTACCCAGAATCCTTTGCAAACCTCAAAATTTGGCTAAAAAAACACATGTTCCTCATATTTCTGTGGCAGAAAGTTCTGGAATCTGAGAGGAACCACCAATTTCCTTCCACCCAGCGTTCCCCCAAGTCTCCCGATAAAAATGATACCTCACTTGTGTGGGTAGGCCTAGCGCCCGCGACAGGAAACGCCCCAAAGCGCAACGTGGACACATCCAAATTTTTGGAAGAAAACAGAGGTGTTTTTTGCGAAGTGCCTACCTGTAGATTTTGGCCTCTAGCTCAGCCGGCACCTAGGGAAACCTACCAAACCTGTGCATTTCTGAAAACTAGAGACCTAGGGGAATCCAAGGAGGGGTGACTTGCGGAGCTCGGACCAGGGTCTGTTACCCAGAATCCTTTGCAAACCTCAAAATTTGGCTAAAAAACCACATGTTCCTCAAATTTCTGTGGCAGAAAGTTTGGGAATCTGAGAGGAGCCACAAATTTCCTTCCACCCAGCGTTCCCCCAAGTCTCCCGATAAAAATGATACCTCACTTGTGTGGGTAGGCCTAGCGCCCGCGACAGGAAACGCCCCAAAGCGCAACGTGGACACATCCAAATTTTTGGAAGAAAACAGAGGTGTTTTTTGCGAAGTGCCTACCTGTAGATTTTGGCATCTAGCTCAGCCGGCACCTAGGGAAACCTACCAAACCTGTGCATTTCTGAAAACTAGAGACCGAGGGGAATCCAAAGAGGGGTGACTTGCGGGGCTTGGACCAGGTTCTGTTACCCAGAATCCTTTGCAAACCTCAAAATTTGGCTAAAAAAACACATGTTCCTCATATTTCTGTGGCAGAAAGTTCTGGAATCTGAGAGGAGCCACAAATTTCCTTCCACCCAGTGTTCGCCCAAGTCTCCCGATAAAAATGATACCTCACTTGTGTGGGTAGGCCTAGCGCCCGCGACAGGAAACGCCCCAAAGCGCAACGTGGACACATCCAAATTTTTGGAAGAAAACAGAGGTGTTTTTTGCGAAGTGCCTACCTGTAGATTTTGGCATCTAGCTCAGCCGGCACCTAGGGAAACCTACCAAACCTGTGCATTTCTGAAAACTAGAGACCTAGGGGAATCCAAGGAGGGGTGACTTGCGGAGCTCGGACCAGGGTCTGTTACCCAGAATCCTTTGCAAACCTCAAAATTTGGCTAAAAAACCACATGTTCCTCACATTTCTGTGGCAGAAAGTTCTGGAATCTGAGAGGAGCCACAAATTTCCTTCCACCCAGCGTTCCCCCAAGTCTCCCGATAAAAATGATACCTCACTTGTGTGGTAGGCCTAGCGCCCGCGACAGGAAACGCCCCAAAGCGCAACGTGGACACATCCACATTTTTGGAAGAAAACAGAGGTGTTTCTTGCAAAGTGCCTACCTGTAGATTTTGGCCTCTAGCTCAGCCGGCACCTAGGGAAACCTACCAAACCTGTGCATTTCTGAAAACTAGAGACCTAGGGGAATCCAAGGAGGGGTGACTTGCGGGCCTCGGACCAGGTTCTGTTACCCAGAATCCTTTGCAAACCTCAAAATTTGGCTAAAAAACCACATGTTCCTCAAATTTCTGTGGCAGAAAGTTTGGGAATCTGAGAGGAGCCACAAATTTCCTTCCACCCAGCGTTCCCCCAAGTCTCCCGATAAAAATGATACCTCACTTGTGTGGGTAGGCCTAGCGCCCGCGACAGGAAACGCCCCAAAGCGCAACGTGGACACATCCAAATTTTTGGAAGAAAACAGAGGTGTTTTTTGCGAAGTGCCTACCTGTAGATTTTGGCATCTAGCTCAGCCGGCACCTAGGGAAACCTACCAAACCTGTGCATTTCTGACAACTAGAGACCTAGGGGAATCCAAGGAGGGGTGACTTGCGGAGCTCGGACCAGGGTCTGTTACCCAGAATCCTTTGCAAACCTCAAAATTTGGCTAAAAAACCACATGTTCCTCACATTTCTGTGGCAGAAAGTTCTGGAATCTGAGAGGAGCCACAAATTTCCTTCCACCCAGCGTTCCCCCAAGTCTCCCGATAAAAATGATACCTCACTTGTGTGGGTAGGCCTAGCGCCCGCGACAGGAAACGCCCCAAAGCGCAACGTGGACACATCCAAATTTTTGGAAGAAAACAGAGGTGTTTCTTGCAAAGTGCCTACCTGTAGATTTTGGCCTCTAGCTCAGCCGGCACCTAGGGAAACCTACCAAACCTGTGCATTTCTGAAAACTAGAGACCTAGGGGAATCCAAGGAGGGGTGACTTGCGGGCCTCGGACCAGGTTCTGTTACCCAGAATCCTTTGCAAACCTCAAAATTTGGCTAAAAAACCACATGTTCCTCAAATTTCTGTGGCAGAAAGTTTGGGAATCTGAGAGGAGCCACAAATTTCCTTCCACCCAGCGTTCCCCCAAGTCTCCCGATAAAAATGATACCTCACTTGTGTGGGTAGGCCTAGCGCCCGCGACAGGAAACGCCCCAAAGCGCAACGTGGACACATCCAAATTTTTGGAAGAAAACAGAGGTGTTTTTTGTGAAGTGCCTACCTGTAGATTTTGGCATCTAGCTCAGCCGGCACCTAGGGAAACCTACCAAACCTGTGCATTTCTGAAAACTAGAGACCGAGGGGAATCCAAAGAGGTGTGACTTGCGGGGCTTGGACCAGGTTCTGTTACCCAGAATCCTTTGCAAACCTCAAAATTTGGCTAAAAAAACACATGTTCCTCATATTTCTGTGGCAGAAAGTTCTGGAATCTGAGAGGAGCCACAAATTTCCTTCCACCCAGCGTTCCCCCAAGTCTCCCGATGAGAATGATACCTCACTTGTGTGGGTAGGCCTAGAGGCCGCGACAGGAAACGCCCCAAAGCGCAACGTGGACACATCCACATTTTTGGAAGAAAACAGAGGTGTTTTTTGCGAAGTGCCTACCTGTAGATTTTGGCCTCTAGCTCAGCCGGCACCTAGGGAAACCTACCAAACCTGTGCATTTCTGAAAACTAGAGACCTAGGGGAATCCAAGGAGGGGTGACTTGCTGGGCTCGGACCAGGGTCTGTTACCCAGAATCCTTTGCAAACCTCAAAATTTTGCTAAAAAACCACATGTTCCTCACATTTCTGTGGCAGAAAGTTCTGGAATCTGAGAGGAGCCACAGATTTCCTTCCACCCAGTGTTCGCCTAAGTCTTCCGATAAAAATGATACCTCACTTGTGTGGGTAGGCCTAGCACCCGCGACAGGAAACGCCCCAAAGCGCAACGTGGACACATCCAAATTTTTGGAAGAAAACAGAGGTGTTTTTTGCGAAGTGCCTACCTGTAGATTTTGGCCTCTAGCTCAGCCGGCACCTAGGGAAACCTACCAAACCTGTGCATTTCTGAAAACTAGAGACCTAGGGGAATCCAAGGAGGGGTGACTTGCGGAGCTCAGACCAGGGTCTGTTACCCAGAATCCTTTGCAAACCTCAAAATTTGGCTAAAAAACCACATGTTCCTCACATTTCTGTGGCAGAAAGTTCTGGAATCTGAGAGGAGCCACAAATTTCCTTCCACCCAGCGTTCCCCCCAGTCTCCCAATAAAAATGATACCTCACTTCTGTGGGTAGGCCTAGCGCCTGCGACAGGAAACGCCCCAAAGCGCAACGTGGACACATCCACATTTTTGGAAGAAAACAGAGGTGTTGTTTGCGAAGTGCCTACCTGTAGATTTTGGCCTCTAGCTCAGCCGGCACCTAGGGAAACCTACCAAACCTGTGCATTTCTGAAAACTAGAGACTGAGGGGAATCCACGGAGGGGTGACTTGTGGGGCTTGGACCAGGTTCTGTTACCCAGAATCCTTTGCAAACCTCAAAATTTGGCTAAAAAAACACATGTTCCTCATATTTCTGTGGCAGAAAGTTCTGGAATCTGAGAGGAGCCACAAATTTCCTTCCACCCAGCGTTCCCCCAAGTCTCCCGATAAAAATGATACCTCACTTGTGTGGGTAGGCCTAGCGCCCGCGACAGGAAACGCCCCAAAGCGCAACGTGGACACATCCAAATTTTTGGAAGAAAACAGAGGTGTTTCTTGCAAAGTGCCTACCTGTAGATTTTGGCCTCTAGCTCAGCCGGCACCTAGGGAAACCTACCAAACCTGTGCATTTCTGAAAACTAGAGACCTAGGGGAATCCAAGGAGGGGTGACTTGCGGGCCTCGGACCAGGTTCTGTTACCCAGAATCCTTTGCAAACCTCAAAATTTGGCTAAAAAACCACATGTTCCTCAAATTTCTGTGGCAGAAAGTTTGGGAATCTGAGAGGAGCCACAAATTTCCTTCCACCCAGCGTTCCCCCAAGTCTCCCGATAAAAATGATACCTCACTTGTGTGGGTAGGCCTAGCGCCCGCGACAGGAAACGCCCCAAAGCGCAACGTGGACACATCCAAATTTTTGGAAGAAAACAGAGGTGTTTTTTGTGAAGTGCCTACCTGTAGATTTTGGCATCTAGCTCAGCCGGCACCTAGGGAAACCTACCAAACCTGTGCATTTCTGAAAACTAGAGACCGAGGGGAATCCAAAGAGGTGTGACTTGCGGGGCTTGGACCAGGTTCTGTTACCCAGAATCCTTTGCAAACCTCAAAATTTGGCTAAAAAAACACATGTTCCTCATATTTCTGTGGCAGAAAGTTCTGGAATCTGAGAGGAGCCACAAATTTCCTTCCACCCAGCGTTCCCCCAAGTCTCCCGATGAGAATGATACCTCACTTGTGTGGGTAGGCCTAGAGGCCGCGACAGGAAACGCCCCAAAGCGCAACGTGGACACATCCACATTTTTGGAAGAAAACAGAGGTGTTTTTTGCGAAGTGCCTACCTGTAGATTTTGGCCTCTAGCTCAGCCGGCACCTAGGGAAACCTACCAAACCTGTGCATTTCTGAAAACTAGAGACCTAGGGGAATCCAAGGAGGGGTGACTTGCTGGGCTCGGACCAGGGTCTGTTACCCAGAATCCTTTGCAAACCTCAAAATTTTGCTAAAAAACCACATGTTCCTCACATTTCTGTGGCAGAAAGTTCTGGAATCTGAGAGGAGCCACAGATTTCCTTCCACCCAGTGTTCGCCTAAGTCTTCCGATAAAAATGATACCTCACTTGTGTGGGTAGGCCTAGCACCCGCGACAGGAAACGCCCCAAAGCGCAACGTGGACACATCCAAATTTTTGGAAGAAAACAGAGGTGTTTTTTGCGAAGTGCCTACCTGTAGATTTTGGCCTCTAGCTCAGCCGGCACCTAGGGAAACCTACCAAACCTGTGCATTTCTGAAAACTAGAGACCTAGGGGAATCCAAGGAGGGGTGACTTGCGGAGCTCAGACCAGGGTCTGTTACCCAGAATCCTTTGCAAACCTCAAAATTTGGCTAAAAAACCACATGTTCCTCACATTTCTGTGGCAGAAAGTTCTGGAATCTGAGAGGAGCCACAAATTTCCTTCCACCCAGCGTTCCCCCCAGTCTCCCAATAAAAATGATACCTCACTTCTGTGGGTAGGCCTAGCGCCTGCGACAGGAAACGCCCCAAAGCGCAACGTGGACACATCCACATTTTTGGAAGAAAACAGAGGTGTTGTTTGCGAAGTGCCTACCTGTAGATTTTGGCCTCTAGCTCAGCCGGCACCTAGGGAAACCTACCAAACCTGTGCATTTCTGAAAACTAGAGACTGAGGGGAATCCACGGAGGGGTGACTTGTGGGGCTTGGACCAGGTTCTGTTACCCAGAATCCTTTGCAAACCTCAAAATTTGGCTAAAAAAACACATGTTCCTCATATTTCTGTGGCAGAAAGTTCTGGAATCTGAGAGGAGCCACAAATTTCCTTCCACCCAACGTTCCCCCAAGTCTCCCGATAAAAATGATACCTCACTTGTGTGGGTAGGCCTAGCGCCCGCGACAGGAAACGCCCCAAAGCGCAACGTGGACACATCCAAATTTTTGGAAGAAAACAGAGGTGTTTCTTGCAAAGTGCCTACCTGTAGATTTTGGCCTCTAGCTCAGCCGGCACCTAGGGAAACCTACCAAACCTGTGCATTTCTGAAAACTAGAGACCTAGGGGAATCCAAGGAGGGGTGACTTGCGGGCCTCGGACCAGGTTCTGTTACCCAGAATCCTTTGCAAACCTTAAAATTTGGCTAAAAAAACACATGTTCCTCAAATTTCTGTGGCAGAAAGTTCGGGAATCTGAGAGGAGCCACAAATTTCCTTCCACCCAGCGTTCCCCCAAGTCTCCCGATAAAAATGATACCTCACTTGTGTGGGTAGGCCTAGCGCCCGCGACAGGAAACGCCCCAAAGCGCAACGTGGACACATCCACATTTTTGGAAGAAAACAGAGGTGTTTTTTGCGAAGTGCCTACCTGTAGATTTTGGCATCTAGCTCAGCCAGCACCTAGGGAAACCTACCATACCTGTGCATTTCTGAAAACTAGAGACCGAGGGGAATCCAAAGAGGGGTGACTTGTGGGGCTTGGACCAGGTTCTGTTACCCAGAATCCTTTGCAAACCTCAAAATTTGGCTAAAAAAACACATGTTCCTCATATTTCTGTGGCAGAAAGTTCTGGAATCTGAGAGGAGCCACAAATTTCCTTCGACCCAGCGTTCCCCCAAGTCTCCCAATTAAAATGATACCTCACTTGTGTGGGTAGGCCTAGCGCCCGCGACAGGAAACGCCCCAAAGCGCAACGTGGACACATCCAAATTTTTGGAAGAAAACAGAGGTGTTTTTTGCGAAGTGCCTACCTGTAGATTTTGGCCTCTAGCTCAGCCGGCACCTAGGGAAACCTACAAAACCTGTGCATTTCTGAAAACTAGAGACCTAGGGGAATCCAAGGAGGCGTGACTTGCTGGGCTCGGACTAGGGTCTGTTACCCAGAATCCTTTGCAAACCTCAAAATTTTGCTAAAAAACCACATGTTCCTCACATTTCTGTGGCAGAAAGTTCTGGAATCTGAGAGGAGCCACAGATTTCCTTCCACCCAGTGTTCGCCCAAGTCTCCCGATAAAAATGATACCTCACTTGTGTGGGTAGGCCTAGCGCCCGCGACAGGAAACGCCCCAAAGCGCAACGTGGACACATCCAAATTTTTGGAAGAAAACAGAGGTGTTTTTTACGAAGTGCCTACCTGTAGATTTTGGCCTCTAGCTCAGCCGGCACCTAGGGAAACCTACCAAACCTGTGCATTTCTGACTACTAGAGACCTAGGGAAATCCAAGGAGGGGTGACTTGCGGAGCTCGGACCAGGGTCTGTTACCCAGAATCCTTTGCAAACCTCAAAATTTGGCTAAAAAACCACATGTTCCCCTGTGGCAGAAAGTTCTGGAATCTGAGAGGAGCCACAAATTTCCTTCCACCCAGCGTTCCCCCCAGTCTCCCAATATAAATGATACCTCACTTGTGTGGGTAGGCCTAGCGCCTGCGACAGGAAACGCCCCAAAGCGCAACGTGGACACATCCAAATTTTTGGAAGAAAACAGAGGTGTTTTTTGCGAAGTGCCTACCTGTAGATTTTGGCCTCTAGCTCAGCCGGCACCTAGGGAAACCTACCAAACCTGTGCATTTCTGAAAACTAGAGACCGAGGGGAATCCACGGAGGGGTGACTTGCGGGGCTTGGACCAGGTTCTGTTACCCAGAATCCTTTGCAAACCTCAAAATTTGGCTAAAAAAACACATGTTCCTCATATTTCTGTGGCAGAAAGTTCTGGAATCTGAGAGGAGCCACAAATTTCCTTCCACCCAGCGTTCCCCCAAGTCTCCCGATAAAAATGATACCTCACTTGTGTGGGTAGGCCTAGCGCCCGCGACAGGAAACGCCCCAAAGCGCAACGTGGACACATCCAAATTTTTGGAAGAAAACAGAGGTGTTTCTTGCAAAGTGCCTACCTGTAGATTTTGGCCTCTAGCTCAGCCGGCACCTAGGGAAACCTACCAAACCTGTGCATTTCTGAAAACTAGAGACCTAGGGGAATCCAAGGAGGGGTGACTTGCGGGCCTCGGACCAGGTTCTGTTACCCAGAATCCTTTGCAAACCTTAAAATTTGGCTAAAAAAACACATGTTCCTCAAATTTCTGTGGCAGAAAGTTCGGGAATCTGAGAGGAGCCACAAATTTCCTTCCACCCAGCGTTCCCCCAAGTCTCCCGATAAAAATGATACCTCACTTGTGTGGGTAGGCCTAGCGCCCGCGACAGGAAACGCCCCAAAGCGCAACGTGGACACATCCACATTTTTGAAAGAAAACAGAGGTGTTTTTTGCGAAGTGCCTACCTGTAGATTTTGGCCTCTAGCTCAGCCGGCACCTAGGGAAACTTACGAAACCTGTGCATTTCTGAAAACTAGAGACCTAGGGGAATCCAAGGAGGGGCGACTTGCTGGGCTCGGACCAGGGTCTGTTACCCAGAATCCTTTGCAAACCTCAAAATTTTGCTAAAAAACCACATGTTCCTCACATTTCTGTGGCAGAAAGTTCTGGAATCTGAGAGGAGCCACAGATTTCCTTCCACCCAGTGTTCACCCAAGTCTCCCGATAAAAATGATACCTCACTTGTGTGGGTAGGCCTAGCGCCCGCGACAGGAAACGCCCCAAAGCGCAACGTGGACACATCCAAATTTTTGGAAGAAAACAGAGGTGTTTTTTACGAAGTGCCTACCTGTAGATTTTGGCCTCTAGCTCAGCCGGCACCTAGGGAAACCTACCAAACCTGTGCATTTCTGACAACTAGAGACCTAGGGAAATCCAAGGAGGGGTGACTTGCGGAGCTCGGACCAGGGTCTGTTACCCAGAATCCTTTGCAAACCTCAAAATTTGGCTAAAAAACCACATGTTCCTCACATTTCTGTGGCAGAAAGTTCTGGAATCTGAGAGGAGCCACAAATTTCCTTCCACCCAGCGTTCCCCTAAGTCTCCCAATAAAAATGATACCTCACTTGTGTGGGTAGGCCTAGCGCCTGCGACAGGAAACGCCCCAAAGCGCAACGTGGACACATCCAAATTTTTGGAAGAAAACAGAGGTGTTTTTTGCGAAGTGCCTACCTGTAGATTTTGGCCTCTAGCTCAGCCGGCACCTAGGGAAACCTACCAAACCTGTGCATTTCTGAAAACTAGAGACCGAGGGGAATCCAAGGAGGGGTGACTTGCGAGGCTTGGACCAGGTTCTGTTACCCAGAATCCTTTGCAAACCTCAAAATTTGGCTAAAAAAACACATGTTCCTCACATTTCTGTGGCAGAAAGTTCTGGAATCTGAGAGGAGCCACAAATTTCCTTCCACCCATCGTTCCCCCAAGTCTCCCGATAAAAATGATACCTCACTTGTGTGGGTAGGCCTAGCGCCCGCGACAGGAAACGCCCCAAAGCGCAACGTGGACACATCCAAATTTTTGGAAGAAAACAGAGGTGTTTCTTGCAAAGTGCCTACCTGTAGATTTTGGCCTCTAGCTCAGCCGGCACCTAGGGAAACCTACCAAACCTGTGCATTTCTGAAAACTAGAGACCTAGGGGAATCCAAGGAGGGGTGACTTGCGGGCCTCGGACCAGGTTCTGTTACCCAGAATCCTTTGCAAACCTCAAAATTTGGCTAAAAAACCACATGTTCCTCAAATTTCTGTGGCAGAAAGTTTGGGAATCTGAGAGTAGCCACAAATTTCCTTCCACCCAGCGTTCCCCCAAGTCTCCCGATAAAAATGATACCTCACTTGTGTGGGTAGGCCTAGCGCCCGCGACAGGAAACGCCCCAAAGCGCAACGTGGACACATCCAAATTTTTGGAAGAAAACAGAGGTGTTTTTTGCGAAGTGCCTACCTGTAGATTTTGGCATCTAGCTCAGCCGGCACCTAGGGAAACCTACCAAACCTGTGCATTTCTGAAAACTAGAGACCGAGGGGAATCCAAAGAGGTGTGACTTGCGGGGCTTGGACCAGGTTCTGTTACCCAGAATCCTTTGCAAACCTCAAAATTTGGCTAAAAAAACACATGTTCCTCATATTTCTGTGGCAGAAAGTTCTGGAATCTGAGAGGAGCCACAAATTTCCTTCCACCCAGCGTTCCCCCAAGTCTCCCGATAAGAATGATACCTCACTTGTGTGGGTAGGCCTAGAGCCCGCGACAGGAAACGCCCCAAAGCGCAACGTGGACACATCCACATTTTTGGAAGAAAACAGAGGTGTTTTTTGCGAAGTGCCTACCTGTAGATTTTGGCCTCTAGCTCAGCCGGCACCTAGGGAAACCTACCAAACCTGTGCATTTCTGAAAACTAGAGACCTAGGGGAATCCAAGGAGGGGTGACTTGCTGGGCTCGAACCAGGGTCTGTTACCCAGAATCCTTTGCAAACCTCAAAATTTTGCTAAAAAACCACATGTTCCTCACATTTCTGTGGCAGAAAGTTCTGGAATCTGAGAGGAGCCACAGATTTCCTTCCACCCAGTGTTCGCCTAAGTCTTCCGATAAAAATGATACCTCACTTGTGTGGGTAGGCCTAGCGCCCGCGACAGGAAACGCCCCAAAGCGCAACGTGGACACATCCAAATTTTTGGAAGAAAACAGAGGTGTTTTTTGCGAAGTGCCTACCTGTAGATTTTGGCCTCTAGCTCAGCCGGCACCTAGGGAAACCTACCAAACCTGTGCATTTCTGAAAACTAGAGACCTAGGGGAATCCAAGGAGGGGTGACTTGCGGAGCTCAGACCAGGGTCTGTTACCCAGAATCCTTTGCAAACCTCAAAATTTGGCTAAAAAACCACATGTTCCTCACATTTCTGTGGCAGAAAGTTCTGGAATCTGAGAGGAGCCACAAATTTCCTTCCACCCAGCGTTCCCCCCAGTCTCCCAGTAAAAATGATACCTCACTTCTGTGGGTAGGCCTAGCGCCTGCGACAGGAAACGCCCCAAAGCGCAACGTGGACACATCCACATTTTTGGAAGAAAACAGAGGTGTTGTTTGCGAAGTGCCTACCTGTAGATTTTGGCCTCTAGCTCAGCCGGCACCTAGGGAAACCTACCAAACCTGTGCATTTCTGAAAACTAGAGACCGAGGGGAATCCACGGAGGGGTGACTTGTGGGGCTTGGACCAGGTTCTGTTACCCAGAATCCTTTGCAAACCTCAAAATTTGGCTAAAAAAACACATGTTCCTCATATTTCTGTGGCAGAAAGTTCTGGAATCTGAGAGGAGCCACAAATTTCCTTCCACCCAGCGTTCCCCCAAGTCTCCCGATAAAAATGATACCTCACTTGTGTGGGTAGGCCTAGCGCCCGCGACAGGAAACGCCCCAAAGCGCAACGTGGACACATCCAAATTTTTGGAAGAAAACAGAGGTGTTTCTTGCAAAGTGCCTACCTGTAGATTTTGGCCTCTAGCTCAGCCGGCACCTAGGGAAACCTACCAAACCTGTGCATTTCTGAAAACTAGAGACCTAGGGGAATCCAAGGAGGGGTGACTTGCGGGCCTCGGACCAGGTTCTGTTACCCAGAATCCTTTGCAAACCTTAAAATTTGGCTAAAAAAACACATGTTCCTCAAATTTCTGTGGCAGAAAGTTCGGGAATCTGAGAGGAGCCACAAATTTCCTTCCACCCAGCGTTCCCCCAAGTCTCCCGATAAAAATGATACCTCACTTGTGTGGGTAGGCCTAGCGCCCGCGACAGGAAACGCCCCAAAGCGCAACGTGGACACATCCACATTTTTGGAAGAAAACAGAGGTGTTTTTTGCGAAGTGCCTACCTGTAGATTTTGGCATCTAGCTCAGCCAGCACCTAGGGAAACCTACCAAACCTGTGCATTTCTGAAAACTAGAGACCGAGGGGAATCCAAAGAGGGGTGACTTGTGGGGCTTGGACCAGGTTCTGTTACCCAGAATCCTTTGCAAACCTCAAAATTTGGCTAAAAAAACACATGTTCCTCATATTTCTGTGGCAGAAAGTTCTGGAATCTGAGAGGAGCCACAAATTTCCTTCGACCCAGCGTTCCCCCAAGTCTCCCAATTAAAATGATACCTCACTTGTGTGGGTAGGCCTAGCGCCCGCGACAGGAAACGCCCCAAAGCGCAACGTGGACACATCCAAATTTTTGGAAGAAAACAGAGGTGTTTTTTGCGAAGTGCCTACCTGTAGATTTTGGCCTCTAGCTCAGCCGGCACCTAGGGAAACCTACAAAACCTGTGCATTTCTGAAAACTAGAGACCTAGGGGAATCCAAGGAGGCGTGACTTGCTGGGCTCGGACTAGGGTCTGTTACCCAGAATCCTTTGCAAACCTCAAAATTTTGCTAAAAAACCACATGTTCCTCACATTTCTGTGGCAGAAAGTTCTGGAATCTGAGAGGAGCCACAGATTTCCTTCCACCCAGTGTTCGCCCAAGTCTCCCGATAAAAATGATACCTCACTTGTGTGGGTAGGCCTAGCGCCCGCGACAGGAAACGCCCCAAAGCGCAACGTGGACACATCCAAATTTTTGGAAGAAAACAGAGGTGTTTTTTACGAAGTGCCTACCTGTAGATTTTGGCCTCTAGCTCAGCCGGCACCTAGGGAAACCTACCAAACCTGTGCATTTCTGACAACTAGAGACCTAGGGAAATCCAAGGAGGGGTGACTTGTGGAGCTCGGACCAGGGTCTGTTACCCAGAATCCTTTGCAAACCTCAAAATTTGGCTAAAAAACCACATGTTCCCCTGTGGCAGAAAGTTCTGGAATCTGAGAGGAGCCACAAATTTCCTTCCACCCAGCGTTCCCCTAAGTCTCCCAATAAAAATGATACCTCACTTGCGTGGGTAGGCCTAGCGCCTGCGACAGGAAACGCCCCAAAGCGCAACGTGGACACATCCAAATTTTTGGAAGAAAACAGAGGTGTTTTTTGCGAAGTGCCTACCTGTAGATTTTGGCCTCTAGCTCAGCCGGCACCTAGGGAAACCTACCAAACCTGTGCATTTCTGAAAACTAGAGACCGAGGGGAATCCAAGGAGGGGTGACTTGCGAGGCTTGGACCAGGTTCTGTTACCCAGAATCCTTTGCAAACCTCAAAATTTGGCTAAAAAAACACATGTTCCTCATATTTCTGTGGCAGAAAGTTCTGGAATCTGAGAGGAGCCACAAATTTCCTTCCACCCAGCGTTCCCCCAAGTCTCCCGATAAAAATGATACCTCACTTGTGTGGGTAGGCCTAGCGCCCGCGACAGGAAACGCCCCAAAGCGCAACGTGGACACATCCAAATTTTTGGAAGAAAACAGAGGTGTTTTTTGCGAAGTGCCTACCTGTAGATTTTGGCCTCTAGCTCAGCCGGCACCTAGGGAAACCTACCAAACCTATGCATTTCTGAAAACTAGAGACCTAGGGGAATCCAAGGAGGGGTGACTTGCGGAGCTCGGACCAGGGTCTGTTACCCAGAATCCTTTGCAAACCTCAAAATTTGGCTAAAAAACCACATGTTCCTCAAATTTCTGTGGCAGAAAGTTCGGGAATCTGAGAGGAGCCACAAATTTCCTTCCACCCAGCGTTCCCCCAAGTCTCCTGATAAAAATGATACCTCACTTGTGTGGGTAGGCCTAGCGCCCGCGACAGGAAACGCCCCAAAGCGCAAAGTGGACACATCCAAATTTTTGGAAGAAAACAGAGGTGTTTTTTGCGAAGTGCCTACCTGTAGATTTTGGCATCTAGCTCAGCCGGCACCTAGGGAAACCTACCAAACCTGTGCATTTCTGAAAACTAGAGACCGAGGGAAATCCAAGGAGGGGTGACTTGCGGAGCTCGGACCAGGGTCTGTTACCCAGAATCCTTTGCAAACCTCAAAATTTGGCTAAAAAACCACATGTTCCTCAAATTTCTGTGGCAGAAAGTTCGGGAATCTGAGAGGAGCCACAAATTTCCTTCCACCCAGCGTTCCCCCAAGTCTCCTGATAAAAATGATACCTCACTTGTGTGGGTAGGCCTAGCGCCCGCGACAGGAAACGCCCCAAAGCGCAAAGTGGACACATCCAAATTTTTGGAAGAAAACAGAGGTGTTTTTTGCGAAGTGCCTACCTGTAGATTTTGGCATCTAGCTCAGCCGGCACCTAGGGAAACCTACCAAACCTGTGCATTTCTGAAAACTAGAGACCGAGGGGAATCCAAGGAGGGGTGACTTGCGAGGCTTGGACCAGGTTCTGTTACCCAGAATCCTTTGCAAACCTCAAAATTTGGCTAAAAAAACACATGTTACTCATATTTCTGTGGCAGAAAGTTCTGGAATCTGAGAGGAGCCACAAATTTCCTTCCACCCAGCGTTCCCCCAAGTCTCCCGATAAAAATGATACCTCACTTGTGTGGGTAGGCCTAGCGCCCGCGACAGGAAACGCCCCAAAGCGCAACGTGGACACATCCAAATTTTTGGAAGAAAACAGACGTGTTTCTTGCAAAGTGCCTACCTGTAGATTTTGGCCTCTAGCTCAGCCGGCACCTAGGGAAACCTACCAAACCTGTGCATTTCTGAAAACTAGAGACCTAGGGGAATCCAAGGAGGGGTGACTTGCGGGCCTCGGACCAGGTTCTGTTACCCGGAATCCTTTGCAAACCTTAAAATTTGGCTAAAAAAACACATGTTCCTCAAATTTCTGTGGCAGAAAGTTCGGGAATCTGAGAGGAGCCACAAATTTCCTTCCACCCAGCGTTCCCCCAAGTCTCCCAAGAAAAATGATACCTCACTTGTGTGGGTAGGCCTAGCGCCCGCGACAGGAAACGCCCCAAAGCGCAACGTGGACACATCCACATTTTTGGAAGAAAACAGAGGTGTTTTTTGCGAAGTGCCTACCTGTAGATTTTGGCCTCTAGCTCAGCCGGCACCTAGGGAAACTTACGAAACCTGTGCATTTCTGAAAACTAGAGACCTAGGGGAATCCAAGGAGGTGTGACTTGCTGGGCTCGGACTAGGGTCTGTTACCCAGAATCCTTTGCAAACCTCAAAATTTTGCTAAAAAACCACATGTTCCTCACATTTCTGTGGCAGAAAGTTCTGGAATCTGAGAGGAGCCACAGATTTCCTTCCACCCAGTGTTCACCCAAGTCTCCCGATAAAAATGATACCTCACTTGTGTGGGTAGGCCTAGCGCCCGCGACAGGAAACGCCCCAAAGCGCAACGTGGACACATCCAAATTTTTGGAAGAAAACAGAGGTGTTTTTTACGAAGTGCCTACCTGTAGATTTTGGCCTCTAGCTCAGCCGGCACCTAGGGAAACCTACCAAACCTGTGCATTTCTGACAACTAGAGACCTAGGGAAATCCAAGGAGGGGTGACTTGCGGAGCTCGGACCAGGGTCTGTTACCCAGAATCCTTTGCAAACCTCAAAATTTGGCTAAAAAACCACATGTTCCTCAAATTTCTGTGGCAGAAAGTTCTGGAATCTGAGAGGTGCCACAAATTTCCTTCCACCCAGCGTTCCCCTAAGTCTCCCAATAAAAATGATACCTCACTTGTGTGGGTAGGCCTAGCGCCTGCGACAGGAAACGCCCCAAAGCGCAACGTGGACACATCCAAATTTTTGGAAGAAAACAGAGGTGTTTTTTGCGAAGTGCCTACCTGTAGATTTTGGCCTCTAGCTCAGCCGGCACCTAGGGAAACCTACCAAACCTGTGCATTTCTGAAAACTAGAGACCGAGGGGAATCCAAGGAGGGGTGACTTGCGAGGCTTGGACCAGGTTCTGTTACCCAGAATCCTTTGCAAACCTCAAAATTTGGCTAAAAAAACACATGTTCCTCATATTTCTGTGGCAGAAAGTTCTGGAATCTGAGAGGAGCCACAAATTTCCTTCCACCCAGCGTCCCCCCAAGTCTCCCGATAAAAATGATACCTCACTTGTGTGGGTAGGCCTAGCGCCCGCGACAGGAAACGCCCCAAAGCGCAACGTGGACACATCCAAATTTTTGGAAGAAAACAGAGGTGTTTTTTGCGAAGTGCCTACCTGTAGATTTTGGCCTCTAGCTCAGCCGGCACCTAGGGAAACCTACCAAACCTGTGCATTTCTGAAACCTAGAGACCTAGGGGAATCCAAGGAGGGGAGACTTGCGGAGCTCGGACCAGGGTCTGTTACCCAGAATCCTTTGCAAACCTCAAAATTTGGCTAAAAAACCACATGTTCCTCACATTTCTGTGGCAGAAAGTTCTGGAATCTGAGAGGAGCCACAAATTTCCTTCCACCCAGCGTTCCCCCCAGTCTCCCAATAAAAATGATACCTCACTTGTGTGGGTAGGCCTAGCGCCTGCGACAGGAAACGCCCCAAAGCGCAACGTGGACACATCCACATTTTTGGAAGAAAACAGAGGTGTTTTTTGCGAAGTGCCTACCTGTAGATTTTGGCCTCTAGCTCAGCCGGCACCTAGGGAAACCTACCAAACCTGTGCATTTCTGAAAACTAGAGACCGAGGGGAATCCACGGAGGGGTGACTTGCGGGGCTTGGACCAGGTTCTGTTACCCAGAATCCTTTGCAAACCTCAAAATTTGGCTAAAAAAACTCATGTTCCTCATATTTCTGTGGCAGAAAGTTCTGGAATCTGAGAGGAGCCACAAATTTCCTTCCACCCAGCGTTCCCCCAAGTCTCCCGATAAAAATGATACCTCACTTGTGTGGGTAGGCCTAGCGCCCGCGACAGGAAACGCCCCAAAGCGCAACGTGGACACATCCAAATTTTTGGAAGAAAACAGAGGTGTTTCTTGCAAAGTGCCTACCTGTAGATTTTGGCCTCTAGCTCAGCCGGCACCTAGGGAAACCTACCAAACCTGTGCATTTCTGAAAACTAGAGACCTAGGGGAATCCAAGGAGGGGTGACTTGCGGGCCTCGGACCAGGTTCTGTTACCCAGAATCCTTTGCAAACCTTAAAATTTGGCTAAAAAAACACATGTTCCTCAAATTTCTGTGGCAGAAAGTTCGGGAATCTGAGAGAAGCCACAAATTTCCTTCCACCCAGCGTTCCCCCAAGTCTCCCGATAAAAATGATACCTCACTTGTGTGGGTAGGCCTAGCGCCCGCGACAGGAAACGCCCCAAAGCGCAACGTGGACACATCCACATTTTTGGAAGAAAACAGAGGTGTTTTTTGCGAAGTGCCTACCTGTAGATTTTGGCCTCTAGCTCAGCCGGCACCTAGGGAAACTTACGAAACCTGTGCATTTCTGAAAACTAGAGACCTAGGGGAATCCAAGGAGGGGTGACTTGCTGGGCTCGGACCAGGGTCTGTTACCCAGAATCCTTTGCAAACCTCAAAATTTTGCTAAAAAACCACATGTTCCTCACATTTCTGTGGCAGAAAGTTCTGGAATCTGAGAGGAGCCACAGATTTCCTTCCACCCAGTGTTCACCCAAGTCTCCCGATAAAAATGATACCTCACTTGTGTGGGTAGGCCTAGCGCCCGCGACAGGAAACGCCCCAAAGCGCAACGTGGACACATCCAAATTTTTGGAAGAAAACAGAGGTGTTTTTTACGAAGTGCCTACCTGTAGATTTTGGCCTCTAGCTCAGCCGGCACCTAGGGAAACCTACCAAACCTGTGCATTTCTGACAACTAGAGACCTAGGGAAATCCAAGGAGGGGTGACTTGCGGAGCTCGGACCAGGGTCTGTTACCCAGAATCCTTTGCAAACCTCAAAATTTGGCTAAAAAACCACATGTTCCTCACATTTCTGTGGCAGAAAGTTCTGGAATCTGAGAGGAGCCACAAATTTCCTTCCACCCAGCGTTCCCCTAAGTCTCCCAATAAAAATGATACCTCACTTGTGTGGGTAGGCCTAGCGCCTGCGACAGGAAACGCCCCAAAGCGCAACGTGGACACATCCAAATTTTTGGAAGAAAACAGAGGTGTTTTTTGCGAAGTGCCTACCTGTAGATTTTGGCCTCTAGCTCAGCCGGCACCTAGGGAAACCTACCAAACCTGTGCATTTCTGAAAACTAGAGACCGAGGGGAATCCAAGGAGGGGTGACTTGCGAGGCTTGGACCAGGTTCTGTTACCCAGAATCCTTTGCAAACCTCAAAATTTGGCTAAAAAAACACATGTTCCTCATATTTCTGTGGCAGAAAGTTCTGGAATCTGAGAGGAGCCACAAATTTCCTTCCACCCAGCGTCCCCCCAAGTCTCCCGATAAAAATGATACCTCACTTGTGTGGGTAGGCCTAGCGCCCGCGACAGGAAACGCCCCAAAGCGCAACGTGGACACATCCAAATTTTTGGAAGAAAACAGAGGTGTTTTTTGCGAAGTGCCTACCTGTAGATTTTGGCCTCTAGCTCAGCCGGCACCTAGGGAAACCTACCAAACCTGTGCATTTCTGAAAACTAGAGACCTAGGGGAATCCAAAGAGGGGTGACTTGCGGGGCTTGGACCAGGTTCTGTTACCCAGAATCCTTTGCAAACCTCAAAATTTGGCTAAAAAAACACATGTTCCTCATATTTCTGTGGCAGAAAGTTCTGGAATCTGAGAGGAGCCACAAATTTCCTTCGACCCAGCGTTCCCCCAAGTCTCCCGATAAAAATGATACCTCACTTGTGTGGGTAGGCCTAGCGCCCGCGACAGGAAACGCCCCAAAGCGCAACGTGGACACATCCAAATTTTTGGAAGAAAACAGAGGTGTTTTTTGCGAAGTGCCTACCTGTAGATTTTGGCCTCTAGCTCAGCCGGCACCTAGGGAAACCTACGAAACCTGTGCATTTCTGAAAACTAGAGACCTAGGGGAATCCAAGGAGGGGTGACTTGCTGGGCTCGGACCAGGGTCTGTTACCCAGAATCCTTTGCAAACCTCAAAATTTTGCTAAAAAACCACATGTTCCTCACATTTCTGTGGCAGAAAGTTCTGGAATCTGAGAGGAGCCACAGATTTCCTTCCACCCAGTGTTCGCCCAAGTCTCCCGATAAAAATGATACCTCACTTGTGTGGGTAGGCCTAGCGCCCGCGACAGGAAACGCCCCAAAGCGCAACGTGGACACATCCAAATTTTTGGAAGAAAACAGAGGTGTTTTTTGCGAAGTGCCTACCTGTAGATTTTGGCCTCTAGCTCAGCCGGCACCTAGGGAAACCTACCAAACCTGTGCATTTCTGAAAACTAGAGACCTAGGGGAATCCAAGGAGGGGTGACTTGCGGAGCTCGTACCAGGGTCTGTTACCCAGAATCCTTTGCAAACCTCAAAATTTGGCTAAAAAACCACATGTTCCTCAAATTTCTGTGGCAGAAAGTTCGGGAATCTGAGAGGAGCCACAAATTTCCTTCCACCCAGCGTTCCCCCAAGTCTCCCGATAAAAATGATACCTCACTTGTGTGGGTAGGCCTAGCGCCCGCGACAGGAAACGCCCCAAAGCGCAACGTGGACACATCCAAATTTTTGGAAGAAAACAGAGGTGTTTTTTGCGAAGTGCCTACCTGTAGATTTTGGCATCTAGCTCAGCCGGCACCTAGGGAAACCTACCAAACCTGTGCATTTCTGAAAACTAGAGACCGAGGGGAATCCAAAGAGGGGTGACTTGCGGGGCTTGGACCAGGTTCTGTTACCCAGAATCCTTTGCAAACCTCAAAATTTGGCTAAAAAAACACATGTTCCTCATATTTCTGTGGCAGAAAGTTCTGGAATCTGAGAGGAGCCACAAATTTCCTTCGACCCAGCGTTCCCCCAAGTCTCCCGATAAAAATGATACCTCACTTGTGTGGGTAGGCCTAGCGCCCGCGACAGGAAACGCCCCAAAGCGCAACGTGGACACATCCAAATTTTTGGAAGAAAACAGAGGTGTTTTTTTGCGAAGTGCCTACCTGTAGATTTTGGCCTCTAGCTCAGCCGGCACCTAGGGAAACCTACCAAACCTGTGCATTTCTGAAAACTAGAGACCTAGGGGAATCCAAGGAGGGGTGACTTGCGGAGCTCGTACCAGGGTCTGTTACCCAGAATCCTTTGCAAACCTCAAAATTTGGCTAAAAAACCACATGTTCCTCACATTTCTGTGGCAGAAAGTTCTGGAATCTGAGAGGAGCCACAAATTTCCATCCACCCAGCGTTCCCCCAAGTCTCCCGATAAAAATGATACTTCACTTGTGTGGGTAGGCCTAGCGCCTGCGACAGGAAACGACCCAAAGCGCAACGTGGACACATCCAAATTTTTGGAAGAAAACAGAGGTGTTTTTTGCGAAGTGCCTACCTGTAGATTTTGGCCTCTAGCTCAGCCGGCACCTAGGGAAACCTACCAAACCTGTGCATTCCTGAAAACTAGAGACCGAGGGGAATCCAAGGAGGGGTGACTTGCGGGGCTTGGACCAGGTTCTGTTACCCAGAATCCTTTGCAAACCTCAAAATTTGGCAAAAAAAACATATGTTCCTCATATTTCTGTGGCAGAAAGTTCTGGAATCAGAGAGGAGCCACAAATTTCCTTCCACCCAGCGTTCCCCCAAGTCTCCCGATAAAAATGATACCTCACTTCTGTGGGTAGGCCTAGCGCCCGCGACAGGAAACGCCCCAAAGCGCAACGTGGACACATCCAAATTTTTGGAAGAAAACAGAGGTGTTTTTTGCGAAGTGCCTACCTGTAGATTTTGGCCTCTAGCTCAGCTGGCACCTAGGGAAACCTACCAAACCTGTGCATTTCTGAAAACTAGAGACCTAGGGGAATCCAAGGAGGGGTGACTTGCGGAGCTCGGACCAGGGTCTGTTACCCAGAATCCTTTGCAAACCTCAAAATTTGGCTAAAAAACCACATGTTCCTCAAATTTCTGTGGCAGAAAGTTCGGGAATCTGAGAGGAGCCACAAATTTCCTTCCACCCAGCGTTCCCCCAAGTCTCCTGATAAAAATGATACCTCACTTGTGTGGGTAGGCCTAGCGCCCGCGACAGGAAACGCCCCAAAGCGCAACGTGGACACATCCAAATTTTTGGAAGAAAACAGAGGTGTTTTTTGCGAAGTGCCTACCTGTAGATTTTGGCATCTAGCTCAGCCGGCACCTAGGGACACCTACCAAACCTGTGCATTTCTGAAAACTAGAGACCGAGGGGAATCCAAAGAGGGGTGACTTGCGGGGCTTGGACCAGGTTCTGTTACCCAGAATCCTTTGCAAACCTCAAAATTTGGCTAAAAAAACACATGTTCCTCATATTTCTGTGGCAGAAAGTTCTGGAATCTGAGAGGAGCCACAAATTTCCTTCCACCCAGCGTTCCCCCAAGTCTCCCGATAAAAATGATACCTCACTTGTGTGGGTAGGCCTAGCGCCCGCGACAGGAAACGCCCCAAAGCGCAACGTGGACACATCCAAATTTTTCGAAGAAAACAGAGGTGTTTTTTGCGAAGTGCCTACCTGTAGATTTTGGCCTCTAGCTCAGCCGGCACCTAGGGAAACCTACCAAACCTGTGCATTTCTGAAACCTAGAGACCTAGGGGAATCCAAGGAGGGGAGACTTGCGGAGCTCGGACCAGGGTCTGTTACCCAGAATCCTTTGCAAACCTTAAAATTTGGCTAAAAAAACACATGTTCCTCAAATTTCTGTGGCAGAAAGTTCAGGAATCTGAGAGGAGCCACAAATTTCCTTCCACCCAGCGTTCCCCCAAGTCTCCCGATAAAAATGATACCTCACTTGTGTGGGTAGGCCTAGCGCCCGCGACAGGAAACGCCCCAAAGCGCAACGTGGACACATCCACATTTTTGGAAGAAAACAGAGGTGTTTTTTGCGAAGTGCCTACCTGTAGATTTTGGCCTCTAGCTCAGCCGGCACCTAGGGAAACTTACGAAACCTGTGCATTTCTGAAAACTAGAGACCTAGGGGAATCCAAGGAGGGGTGACTTGCTGGGCTCGGACCAGGGTCTGTTACCCAGAATCCTTTGCAAACCTCAAAATTTTGCTAAAAAACCACATGTTCCTCACATTTCTGTGGCAGAAAGTTCTGGAATCTGAGAGGAGCCACAGATTTCCTTCCACCCAGTGTTCACCCAAGTCTCCCGATAAAAATGATACCTCACTTGTGTGGGTAGGCCTAGCGCCCGCGACAGGAAACGCCCCAAAGCGCAACGTGGACACATCCAAATTTTTGGAAGAAAACAGAGGTGTTTTTTACGAAGTGCCTACCTGTAGATTTTGGCCTCTAGCTCAGCCGGCACCTAGGGAAACCTACCAAACCTGTGCATTTCTGACAACTAGAGACCTAGGGAAATCCAAGGAGGGGTGACTTGCAGAGCTCGGACCAGGGTCTGTTACCCAGAATCCTTTGCAAACCTCAAAATTTGGCTAAAAAACCACATGTTCCTCACATTTCTGTGGCAGAAAGTTCTGGAATCTGAGAGGAGCCACAAATTTCCTTCCACCCAGCGTTCCCCTAAGTCTCCCAATAAAAATGATACCTCACTTGTGTGGGTAGGCCTAGCGCCTGCGACAGGAAACGCCCCAAAGCGCAACGTGGACACATCCAAATTTTTGGAAGAAAACAGAGGTGTTTTTTGCGAAGTGCCTACCTGTAGATTTTGGCCTCTAGCTCAGCCGGCACCTAGGGAAACCTACCAAACCTGTGCATTTCTGAAAACTAGAGACCGAGGGGAATCCAAGGAGGGGTGACTTGCGAGGCTTGGACCAGGTTCTGTTACCCAGAATCCTTTGCAAACCTCAAAATTTGGCTAAAAAAACACATGTTCCTCATATTTCTGTGGCAGAAAGTTCTGGAATCTGAGAGGAGCCACAAATTTCCTTCCACCCAGCGTCCCCCCATGTCTCCCGATAAAAATGATACCTCACTTGTGTGGGTAGGCCTAGCGCCCGCGACAGGAAACGCCCCAAAGCGCAACGTGGACACATCCAAATTTTTGGAAGAAAACAGAGGTGTTTTTTGCGAAGTGCCTACCTGTAGATTTTGGCCTCTAGCTCAGCCGGCACCTAGGGAAACCTACCAAACCTGTGCATTTCTGAAAACTAGAGACCTAGGGGAATCCAAGGAGGGTTGACTTGCAGAGCTCGGACCAGGGTCTGTTACCCAGAATCCTTTGCAAACCTCAAAATTTGGCTAAAAAACCACATGTTCCTCAAATTTCTGTGGCAGAAAGTTCGGGAATCTGAGAGGAGCCACAAATTTCCTTCCACCCAGCGTTCCCCCAAGTCTCCCGATAAAAATGATACCTCACTTGTGTGGGTAGGCCTAGCGCCCGCGACAGGAAACGCCTCAAAGCGCAACGTGGACACATCCAAATTTTTGGAAGAAAACAGAGGTGTTTTTTGCGAAGTGCCTACCTGTAGATTTTGGCATCTAGCTCAGCCGGCACCTAGGGAAACCTACCAAACCTGTGCATTTCTGAAAACTAGAGACCGAGGGGAATCCAAAGAGGGGTGACTTGTGGGGCTTGGACCAGGTTCTGTTACCCAGAATCCTTTGCAAACCTCAAAATTTGGCTAAAAAAACACATGTTCCTCATATTTCTGTGGCAGAAAGTTCTGGAATCTGAGAGGAGCCACAAATTTCCTTCGACCCAGCGTTCCCCCAAGTCTCCCGATAAAAATGATACCTCACTTGTGTGGGTAGGCCTAGCGCCCGCGACAGGAAACGCCCCAAAGCGCAACGTGGACACATCCAAATTTTTGGAAGAAAACAGAGGTGTTTTTTGCGAAGTGCCTACCTGTAGATTTTGGCCTCTAGCTCAGCCGGCACCTAGGGAAACCTACGAAATCTGTGCATTTCTGAAAACTAGAGACCTAGGGGAATCCAAGGAGGGGTGACTTGCTGGGCTCGGACCAGGGTCTGTTACCCAGAATCCTTTGCAAACCTCAAAATTTTGCTAAAAAACCACATGTTCCTCACATTTCTGTGGCAGAAAGTTCTGGAATCTGAGAGGAGCCACAGATTTCCTTCCACCCAGTGTTCGCCCAAGTCTCCCGATAAAAATGATACCTCACTTGTGTGGGTAGGCCTAGCGCCCGCGACAGGAAACGCCCCAAAGCGCAACGTGGACACATCCAAATTTTTGGAAGAAAACAGAGGTGTTTTTTGCGAAGTGCCTACCTGTAGATTTTGGCCTCTAGCTCAGCCGGCACCTAGGGAAACCTACCAAACCTGTGCATTTCTGAAAACTAGAGACCTAGGGGAATCCAAGGATGGGTGACTTGCGGAGCTCGTACCAGGGTCTGTTAACCAGAATCCTTTGCAAACCTCAAAATTTGGCTAAAAAACCACATGTTCCTCAAATTTCTGTGGCAGAAAGTTCGGGAATCTGAGAGGAGCCACAAATTTCCTTCCACCCAGCGTTCCCCCAAGTCTCCCGATAAAAATGATACCTCACTTGTGTGGGTAGGCCTAGCGCCCGCGCCAGGAAATGCCCCAAAGCGCAACGTGGACACATCCAAATTTTTGGAAGAAAACAGAGGTGTTTTTTGCGAAGTGCCTACCTGTAGATTTTGGCATCTAGCTCAGCCGGCACCTAGGGAAACCTACCAAACCTGTGCATTTCTGAAAACTAGAGACCGAGGGGAATCCAAAGAGGGGTGACTTGTGGGGCTTGGACCAGGTTCTGTTACCCAGAATCCTTTGCAAACCTCAAAATTTGGCTAAAAAAACACATGTTCCTCATATTTCTGTGGCAGAAAGTTCTGGAATCTGAGAGGAGCCACAAATTTCCTTCGACCCAGCGTTCCCCCAAGTCTCCCGATAAAAATGATACCTCACTTGTGTGGGTAGGCCTAGCGCCCGCGACAGGAAACGCCCCAAAGCGCAACGTGGACACATCCAAATTTTTGGAAGAAAACAGAGGTGTTTTTTGCGAAGTGCCTACCTGTAGATTTTGGCCTCTAGCTCAGCCGGCACCTAGGGAAACCTACGAAACCTGTGCATTTCTGAAAACTAGAGACCTAGGGGAATCCAAGGAGGGGTGACTTGCTGGGCTCGGACCAGGGTCTGTTACCCAGAATCCTTTGCAAACCTCAAAATTTTGCTAAAAAACCACATGTTCCTCACATTTCTGTGGCAGAAAGTTCTGGAATCTGAGAGGAGCCACAGATTTCCTTCCACCCAGTGTTCGCCCAAGTCTCCCGATAAAAATGATACCTCACTTGTGTGGGTAGGCCTAGCGCCCGCGACAGGAAATGCCCCAAAGCGCAACGTGGACACATCCAAATTTTTGGAAGAAAACAGAGGTGTTTTTTGCGAAGTGCCTACCTGTAGATTTTGGCCTCTAGCTCAGCCGGCACCTAGGGAAACCTACCAAACCTGTGCATTTCTGAAAACTAGAGACCTAGGGGAATCCAAGGATGGGTGACTTGCGGAGCTCGTACCAGGGTCTGTTAACCAGAATCCTTTGCAAACCTCAAAATTTGGCTAAAAAACCACATGTTCCTCAAATTTCTGTGGCAGAAAGTTCGGGAATCTGAGAGGAGCCACAAATTTCCTTCCACCCAGCGTTCCCCCAAGTCTCCCGATAAAAATGATACCTCACTTGTGTGGGTAGGCCTAGCGCCCGCGACAGGAAATGCCCCAAAGCGCAACGTGGACACATCCAAATTTTTGGAAGAAAACAGAGGTGTTTTTTGCGAAGTGCCTACCTGTAGATTTTGGCATCTAGCTCAGCCGGCACCTAGGGAAACCTACCAAACCTGTGCATTTCTGAAAACTAGAGACCGAGGGGAATCCAAAGAGGGGTGACTTGTGGGGCTTGGACCAGGTTCTGTTACCCAGAATCCTTTGCAAACCTCAAAATTTGGCTAAAAAAACACATGTTCCTCATATTTCTGTGGCAGAAAGTTCTGGAATCTGAGAGGAGCCACAAATTTCCTTCGACCCAGCGTTCCCCCAAGTCTCCCGATAAAAATGATACCTCACTTGTGTGGGTAGGCCTAGCGCCCGCGACAGGAAACGCCCCAAAGCGCAACGTGGACACATCCAAATTTTTGGAAGAAAACAGAGGTGTTTTTTGCGAAGTGCCTACCTGTAGATTTTGGCCTCTAGCTCAGCCGGCACCTAGGGAAACCTACGAAACCTGTGCATTTCTGAAAACTAGAGACCTAGGGGAATCCAAGGAGGGGTGACTTGCTGGGCTCGGACCAGGGTCTGTTACCCAGAATCCTTTGCAAACCTCAAAATTTTGCTAAAAAACCACATGTTCCTCACATTTCTGTGGCAGAAAGTTCTGGAATCTGAGAGGAGCCACAGATTTCCTTCCACCCAGTGTTCGCCCAAGTCTCCCGATAAAAATGATACCTCACTTGTGTGGGTAGGCCTAGCGCCCGCGACAGGAAACGCCCCAAAGCGCAACGTGGACACATCCAAATTTTTGGAAGAAAACAGAGGTGTTTTTTGCGAAGTGCCTACCTGTAGATTTTGGCCTCTAGCTCAGCCGGCACCTAGGGAAACCTACCAAACCTGTGCATTTCTGAAAACTAGAGACCTAGGGGAATCCAAGGATGGGTGACTTGCGGAGCTCGTACCAGGGTCTGTTAACCAGAATCCTTTGCAAACCTCAAAATTTGGCTAAAAAACCACATGTTCCTCAAATTTCTGTGGCAGAAAGTTCGGGAATCTGAGAGGAGCCACAAATTTCCTTCCACCCAGCGTTCCCCCAAGTCTCCCGATAAAAATGATACCTCACTTGTGTGGGTAGGCCTAGCGCCCGCGACAGGAAATGCCCCAAAGCGCAACGTGGACACATCCAAATTTTTGGAAGAAAACAGAGGTGTTTTTTGCGAAGTGCCTACCTGTAGATTTTGGCCTCTAGCTCAGCCGGCACCTAGGGAAACCTACGAAACCTGTGCATTTCTGAAAACTAGAGACCTAGGGGAATCCAAGGAGGGGTGACTTGCTGGGCTCGGACCAGGGTCTGTTACCCAGAATCCTTTGCAAACCTCAAAATTTTGCTAAAAAACCACATGTTCCTCACATTTCTGTGGCAGAAAGTTCTGGAATCTGAGAGGAGCCACAGATTTCCTTCCACCCAGTGTTCGCCCAAGTCTCCCGATAAAAATGATACCTCACTTGTGTGGGTAGGCCTAGCGCCCGCGACAGGAAACGCCCCAAAGCGCAACGTGGACACATCCAAATTTTTGGAAGAAAACAGAGGTGTTTTTTGCGAAGTGCCTACCTGTAGATTTTGGCCTCTAGCTCAGCCGGCACCTAGGGAAACCTACCAAACCTGTGCATTTCTGAAAACTAGAGACCTAGGGGAATCCAAGGATGGGTGACTTGCGGAGCTCGTACCAGGGTCTGTTAACCAGAATCCTTTGCAAACCTCAAAATTTGGCTAAAAAACCACATGTTCCTCAAATTTCTGTGGCAGAAAGTTCGGGAATCTGAGAGGAGCCACAAATTTCCTTCCACCCAGCGTTCCCCCAAGTCTCCCGATAAAAATGATACCTCACTTGTGTGGGTAGGCCTAGCGCCCGCGACAGGAAACGCCCCAAAGCGCAACGTGGACACATCCAAATTTTTGGAAGAAAACAGAGGTGTTTTTTGCGAAGTGCCTACCTGTAGATTTTGGCATCTAGCTCAGCCGGCACCTAGGGAAACCTACCAAACCTGTGCATTTCTGAAAACTAGAGACCGAGGGGAATCCAAAGAGGGGTGACTTGCGGGGCTTGGACCAGGTTCTGTTACCCAGAATCCTTTGCAAACCTCAAAATTTGGCTAAAAAAACACATGTTCCTCATATTTCTGTGGCAGAAAGTTCTGGAATCTGAGAGGAGCCACAAATTTCCTTCGACCCAGCGTTCCCCCAAGTCTCCCGATAAAAATGATACCTCACTTGTGTGGGTAGGCCTAGCGCCCGCGACAGGAAACGCCCCAAAGCGCAACGTGGACACATCCAAATTTTTGGAAGAAAACAGAGGTGTTTTTTGCGAAGTGCCTACCTGTAGATTTTGGCCTCTAGCTCAGCCGGCACCTAGGGAAACCTACCAAACCTGTGCATTTCTGAAAACTAGAGACCTAGGGGAATCCAAGGAGGGGTGACTTGCGGAGCTCGTACCAGGGTCTGTTACCCAGAATCCTTTGCAAACCTCAAAATTTGGCTAAAAAACCACATGTTCCTCACATTTCTGTGGCAGAAAGTTCTGGAATCTGAGAGGAGCCACAAATTTCCATCCACCCAGCGTTCCCCCAAGTCTCCCGATAAAAATGATACTTCACTTGTGTGGGTAGGCCTAGCGCCTGCGACAGGAAACGACCCAAAGCGCAACGTGGACACATCCAAATTTTTGGAAGAAAACAGAGGTGTTTTTTGCGAAGTGCCTACCTGTAGATTTTGGCCTCTAGCTCAGCCGGCACCTAGGGAAACCTACCAAACCTGTGCATTCCTGAAAACTAGAGACCGAGGGGAATCCAAGGAGGGGTGACTTGCGGGGCTTGGACCAGGTTCTGTTACCCAGAATCCTTTGCAAACCTCAAAATTTGGCAAAAAAAACATATGTTCCTCATATTTCTGTGGCAGAAAGTTCTGGAATCAGAGAGGAGCCACAAATTTCCTTCCACCCAGCGTTCCCCCAAGTCTCCCGATAAAAATGATACCTCACTTGTGTGGGTAGGCCTAGCGCCCGCGATAGGAAACGCCCCAAAGCGCAACGTGGACACATCCAAATTTTTGGAAGAAAACAGAGGTGTTTTTTGCGAAGTGCCTACCTGTAGATTTTGGCCTCTAGCTCAGCCGGCACCTAGGGAAACCTACCAAACCTGTGCATTTCTGAAAACTAGAGACCTAGGGGAATCCAAGGAGGGGTGACTTGCGGAGCTCGGACCAGGGTCTGTTACCCAGAATCCTTTGCAAACCTCAAAATTTGGCTAAAAAACCACATGTTCCCCTGTGGCAGATAGTTCTGGAATCTGAGAGGAGCCACAAATTTCCTTCCACCCAGCGTTCCCCTAAGTCTCCCAATAAAAATGATACCTCACTTGTGTGGGTAGGCCTAGCGCCTGCGACAGGAAACGCCCCAAAGCGCAACGTGGACACATCCACATTTTTGGAAGAAAACAGAGGTGTTTTTTGCGAAGTGCCTACCTGTAGATTTTGGCCTCTAGCTCAGCCGGCACCTAGGGAAACCTACCAAACCTGTGCATTTGTGAAAACTAGAGACCGAGGGGAATCCAAGGAGGGGTGACTTGCGAGGCTTGGACCAGGTTCTGTTACCCAGAATCCTTTGCAAACCTCAAAATGTGGCTAAAAAAACACATGTTCCTCATATTTCTGTGGCAGAAAGTTCTGGAATCTGAGAGGAGCCACAAATTTCCTTCCACCCAGCGTTCCCCCAAGTCTCCCGATAAAAATGATACCTCACTTGTGTGGGTAGGCCTAGCGCCCGCGACAGGAAACGCCCCAAAGCGCAACGTGGACACATCCAAATTTTTGGAAGAAAACAGAGGTGTTTTTTGCGAAGTGCCTACCTGTAGATTTTGGCCTCTAGCTCAGCCGGCACCTAGGGAAACCTACCAAACCTGTGCATTTCTGAAAACTAGAGACCTAGGGGAATCCAAGGAGGGGTGACTTGCGGAGCTCGGACCAGGGTCTGTTACCCAGAATCCTTTGCAAACCTCAAAATTTGGCTAAAAAACCACATGTTCCTCAAATTTCTGTGGCAGAAAGTTCGGGAATCTGAGAGGAGCCACAAATTTCCTTCCACCCAGCGTTCCCCCAAGTCTCCTGATAAAAATGATACCTCACTTGTGTGGGTAGGCCAAGCGCCCGCGACAGGAAACGCCCCAAAGCGCAACGTGGACACATCCAAATTTTTGGAAGAAAACAGAGGTGTTTTTTGCGAAGTGCCTACCTGTAGATTTTGGCATCTAGCTCAGCCGGCACCTAGGGAAACCTACCAAACCTGTGCATTTCTGAAAACTAGAGACCGAGGGGAATCCAAAGAGGGGTGACTTGCGGGGCTTGGACCAGGTTCTGTTACCCAGAATCCTTTGCAAACCTCAAAATTTGGCTAAAAAAACACATGTTCCTCATATTTCTGTGGCAGAAAGTTCTGGAATCTGAGAGGAGCCACAAATTTTCTTCCACCCAGCGTTCCCCCAAGTCTCCCGATAAAAATGATACCTCACTTGTGTGGGTAGGCCTAGCGCCCGCGACAAGAAACGCCCCAAAGCGCAACGTGGACACATCCAAATTTTTGGAAGAAAACAGAGGTGTTTTTTGCGAAGTGCCTACCTGTAGATTTTGGCCTCTAGCTCAGCCGGCACCTAGGGAAACCTACCAAACCTGTGCATTTCTGAAACCTAGAGACCTAGGGGAATCCAAGGAGGGGAGACTTGCGGAGCTCGGACCAGGGTCTGTTACCCAGAATCCTTTGCAAACCTCAAAATTTTGCTAAAAAACCACATGTTCCTCACATTTCTGTGGCAGAAAGTTCTGGAATCTGAGAGGAGCCACAGATTTCCTTCCACCCAGTGTTCGCCCAAGTCTCCCGATAAAAATGATACCTCACTTGTGTGGGTAGGCCTAGCGCCCGCGACAGGAAACGCCCCAAAGCGCAACGTGGACACATCCAAATTTTTGGAAGAAAACAGAGGTGTTTTTTGCGAAGTGCCTACCTGTAGATTTTGGCCTCTAGCTCAGCCGGCACCTAGGGAAACCTACGAAACCTGTGCATTTCTGAAAACTAGAGACCTAGGGGAATCCAAGGAGGGGTGACTTGCTGGGCTCGGACCAGGGTCTGTTACCCAGAATCCTTTGCAAACCTCAAAATTTTGCTAAAAAACCACATGTTCCTCACATTTCTGTGGCAGAAAGTTCTGGAATCTGAGAGGAGCCACAGATTTCCTTCCACCCAGTGTTCGCCCAAGTCTCCCGATAAAAATGATACCTCACTTGTGTGGGTAGGCCTAGCGCCCGCGACAGGAAACGCCCCAAAGCGCAACGTGGACACATCCAAATTTTTGGAAGAAAACAGAGGTGTTTTTTGCGAAGTGCCTACCTGTAGATTTTGGCCTCTAGCTCAGCCGGCACCTAGGGAAACCTACCAAACCTGTGCATTTCTGAAAACTAGAGACCTAGGGGAATCCAAGGAGGGGTGACTTGCGGAGCTCGTACCAGGGTCTGTTACCCAGAATCCTTTGCAAACCTCAAAATTTGGCTAAAAAACCACATGTTCCTCAAATTTCTGTGGCAGAAAGTTCGGGAATCTGAGAGGAGCCACAAATTTCCTTCCACCCAGCGTTCCCCCAAGTCTCCCGATAAAAATGATACCTCACTTGTGTGGGTAGGCCTAGCGCCCGCGACAGGAAACGCCCCAAAGCGCAACGTGGACACATCCAAATTTTTGGAAGAAAACAGAGGTGTTTTTTGCGAAGTGCCTACCTGTAGATTTTGGCATCTAGCTCAGCCGGCACCTAGGGAAACCTACCAAACCTGTGCATTTCTGAAAACTAGAGACCGAGGGGAATCCAAAGAGGGGTGACTTGCGGGGCTTGGACCAGGTTCTGTTACCCAGAATCCTTTGCAAACCTCAAAATTTGGCTAAAAAAACACATGTTCCTCATATTTCTGTGGCAGAAAGTTCTGGAATCTGAGAGGAGCCACAAATTTCCTTCGACCCAGCGTTCCCCCAAGTCTCCCGATAAAAATGATACCTCACTTGTGTGGGTAGGCCTAGCGCCCGCGACAGGAAACGCCCCAAAGCGCAACGTGGACACATCCAAATTTTTGGAAGAAAACAGAGGTGTTTTTTGCGAAGTGCCTACCTGTAGATTTTGGCCTCTAGCTCAGCCGGCACCTAGGGAAACCTACCAAACCTGTGCATTTCTGAAAACTAGAGACCTAGGGGAATCCAAGGAGGGGTGACTTGCGGAGCTCGTACCAGGGTCTGTTACCCAGAATCCTTTGCAAACCTCAAAATGTGGCTAAAAAAACACATGTTCCTCATATTTCTGTGGCAGAAAGTTCTGGAATCTGAGAGGAGCCACAAATTTCCTTCGACCCAGCGTTCCCCCAAGTCTCCCGATAAAAATGATACCTCACTTGTGTGGGTAGGCCTAGCGCCCGCGACAGGAAACGCCCCAAAGCGCAACGTGGACACATCCAAATTTTTGGAAGAAAACAGAGGTGTTTTTTGCGAAGTGCCTACCTGTAGATTTTGGCCTCTAGCTCAGCCGGCACCTAGGGACACCTACCAAACCTGTGCATTTCTGAAAAGTAGAGACCTAGGGGAATCCAAGGAGGGGTGACTTGCGGAGCTCGGACCAGGGTCTGTTACCCAGAATCCTTTGCAAACCTCAAAATTTGGCTAAAAAACCACATGTTCCTCAAATTTCTGTGGCAGAAAGTTCGGGAATCTGAGAGGAGCCACAAATTTCCTTCCACCCAGCGTTCCCCCAAGTCTCCTGATAAAAATGATACCTCACTTGTGTGGGTAGGCCAAGCGCCCGCGACAGGAAACGCCCCAAAGCGCAACGTGGACACATCCAAATTTTTGGAAGAAAACAGAGGTGTTTTTTGCGAAGTGCCTACCTGTAGATTTTGGCATCTAGCTCAGCCGGCACCTAGGGAAACCTACCAAACCTGTGCATTTCTGAAAACTAGAGACCGAGGGGAATCCAAAGAGGGGTGACTTGCGGGGCTTGGACCAGGTTCTGTTACCCAGAATCCTTTGCAAACCTCAAAATTTGGCTAAAAAAACACATGTTCCTCATATTTCTGTGGCAGAAAGTTCTGGAATCTGAGAGGAGCCACAAATTTTCTTCCACCCAGCGTTCCCCCAAGTCTCCCGATAAAAATGATACCTCACTTGTGTGGGTAGCCCTAGCGCCCGCGACAAGAAACGCCCCAAAGCGCAACGTGGACACATCCAAATTTTTGGAAGAAAACAGAGGTGTTTTTTGCGAAGTGCCTACCTGTAGATTTTGGCCTCTAGCTCAGCCGGCACCTAGGGAAACCTACCAAACCTGTGCATTTCTGAAACCTAGAGACCTAGGGGAATCCAAGGAGGGGAGACTTGCGGAGCTCGGACCAGGGTCTGTTACCCAGAATCCTTTGCAAACCTCAAAATTTTGCTAAAAAACCACATGTTCCTCACATTTCTGTGGCAGAAAGTTCTGGAATCTGAGAGGAGCCACAGATTTCCTTCCACCCAGTGTTCGCCCAAGTCTCCCGATAAAAATGATACCTCACTTGTGTGGGTAGGCCTAGCGCCCGCGACAGGAAACGCCCCAAAGCGCAACGTGGACACATCCAAATTTTTGGAAGAAAACAGAGGTGTTTTTTGCGAAGTGCCTACCTGTAGATTTTGGCCTCTAGCTCAGCCGGCACCTAGGGAAACCTACGAAACCTGTGCATTTCTGAAAACTAGAGACCTAGGGGAATCCAAGGAGGGGTGACTTGCTGGGCTCGGACCAGGGTCTGTTACCCAGAATCCTTTGCAAACCTCAAAATTTTGCTAAAAAACCACATGTTCCTCACATTTCTGTGGCAGAAAGTTCTGGAATCTGAGAGGAGCCACAGATTTCCTTCCACCCAGTGTTCGCCCAAGTCTCCCGATAAAAATGATACCTCACTTGTGTGGGTAGGCCTAGCGCCCGCGACAGGAAACGCCCCAAAGCGCAACGTGGACACATCCAAATTTTTGGAAGAAAACAGAGGTGTTTTTTGCGAAGTGCCTACCTGTAGATTTTGGCCTCTAGCTCAGCCGGCACCTAGGGAAACCTACCAAACCTGTGCATTTCTGAAAACTAGAGACCTAGGGGAATCCAAGGAGGGGTGACTTGCGGAGCTCGTACCAGGGTCTGTTACCCAGAATCCTTTGCAAACCTCAAAATTTGGCTAAAAAACCACATGTTCCTCAAATTTCTGTGGCAGAAAGTTCGGGAATCTGAGAGGAGCCACAAATTTCCTTCCACCCAGCGTTCCCCCAAGTCTCCCGATAAAAATGATACCTCACTTGTGTGGGTAGGCCTAGCGCCCGCGACAGGAAACGCCCCAAAGCGCAACGTGGACACATCCAAATTTTTGGAAGAAAACAGAGGTGTTTTTTGCGAAGTGCCTACCTGTAGATTTTGGCATCTAGCTCAGCCGGCACCTAGGGAAACCTACCAAACCTGTGCATTTCTGAAAACTAGAGACCGAGGGGAATCCAAAGAGGGGTGACTTGCGGGGCTTGGACCAGGTTCTGTTACCCAGAATCCTTTGCAAACCTCAAAATTTGGCTAAAAAAACACATGTTCCTCATATTTCTGTGGCAGAAAGTTCTGGAATCTGAGAGGAGCCACAAATTTCCTTCGACCCAGCGTTCCCCCAAGTCTCCCGATAAAAATGATACCTCACTTGTGTGGGTAGGCCTAGCGCCCGCGACAGGAAACGCCCCAAAGCGCAACGTGGACACATCCAAATTTTTGGAAGAAAACAGAGGTGTTTTTTGCGAAGTGCCTACCTGTAGATTTTGGCCTCTAGCTCAGCCGGCACCTAGGGAAACCTACCAAACCTGTGCATTTCTGAAAACTAGAGACCTAGGGGAATCCAAGGAGGGGTGACTTGCGGAGCTCGTACCAGGGTCTGTTACCCAGAATCCTTTGCAAACCTCAAAATTTGGCTAAAAAACCACATGTTCCTCACATTTCTGTGGCAGAAAGTTCTGGAATCTGAGAGGAGCCACAAATTTCCATCCACCCAGCGTTCCCCCAAGTCTCCCGATAAAAATGATACTTCACTTGTGTGGGTAGGCCTAGCGCCTGCGACAGGAAACGACCCAAAGCGCAACGTGGACACATCCAAATTTTTGGAAGAAAACAGAGGTGTTTTTTGCGAAGTGCCTACCTGTAGATTTTGGCCTCTAGCTCGGCCGGCACCTAGGGAAACCTACCAAACCTGTGCATTCCTGAAAACTAGAGACCGAGGGGAATCCAAGGAGGGGTGACTTGCGGGGCTTGGACCAGGTTCTGTTACCCAGAATCCTTTGCAAACCCGTAAAATTTGGCAAAAAAAACATATGTTCCTCATATTTCTGTGGCAGAAAGTTCTGGAATCAGAGAGGAGCCACAAATTTCCTTCCACCCAGCGTTCCCCCAAGTCTCCCGATAAAAATGATACCTCACTTGTGTGGGTAGGCCTAGCGCCCGCGACAGGAAACGCCCCAAAGCGCAACGTGGACACATCCAAATTTTTGAAAGAAAATAGAGGTGTTTTTTGCGAAGTGCCTACCTGTAGATTTTGGCCTCTAGCTCAGCCGGCACCTAGGGAAACCTACCAAACCTGTGCATTTCTGAAAACTAGAGACCTAGGGGAATCCAAGGAGGGGTGACTTGCGGAGCTCGGACCAGGGTCTGTTACCCAGAATCCTTTGCAAACCTCAAAATTTGGCTAAAAAACCACATGTTCCTCACATTTCTGTGGCAGAAAGTTCTGGAATCTGAGAGGAGCCACAAATTTCCTTCCACCCAGCGTTCCCCCAAGTCTCCCGATAAAAATGATACCTCACTTGTGTGGGTAGGCCTAGCGCCTGCGACAGGAAACGCCCCAAAGCGCAACGTGGACACATCCAAATTTTTGGAAGAAAACAGAGGTGTTTTTTGCGAAGTGCCTACCTGTAGATTTTGGCCTCTAGCTCAGCCGGCACCTAGGGAAACCTACCAAACCTGTGCATTTCTGAAAACTAGAGACCGAGGGGAATCCACGGAGGGGTGACTTGCGGGGCTTGGACCAGGTTCTGTTACCCAGAATCCTTTGCAAACCTCAAAATTTGGCTAAAAAACCACATGTTCCTCAAATTTCTGTGGCAGAAAGTTCGGGAATCTGAGAGGAGCCACATATTTCCTTCCACCCAGCGTTCCCCCAAGTCTCCCGATAAAAATGATACCTCACTTGTGTGGGTAGGCCTAGCGCCCGCGACAGGAAACGCCCCAAAGCGCAACGTGGACACATCCAAATTTTTGGAAGAAAACAGAGGTGTTTTTTACGAAGTGCCTACCTGTAGATTTTGGCCTCTAGCTCAGCCGGCACCTAGGGAAACCTACCAAACCTGTGCATTTCTGAAAACTAGAGACCGAGGGGAATCCAAAGAGGGGTGACTTGCGGGGCTTGGACCAGGTTCTGTTACCCAGAATCCTTTGCAAACCTCAAAATTTGGCTAAAAAAACACATGTTCCTCATATTTCTGTGGCAGAAAGTTCTGGAATCTGAGAGGAGCCACAAATTTCCTTCCACCCAGCGTTCCCCCAAGTCTCCCGATAAAAATGATACCTCACTTGTGTGGGTAGGCCTAGCGCCCGCGACAGGAAACGCCCCAAAGCGCAACGTGGACACATCCAAATTTTTGGAAGAAAACAGAGGTGTTTTTTGCGAAGTGCCTACCTGTAGATTTTGGCCTCTAGCTCAGCCGGCACCTAGGGAAACCTACGAAACCTGTGCATTTCTGAAAACTAGAGACCTAGGGGAATCCAAGGAGGGGTGACTTGCTGGGCTCGGACCAGGGTCTGTTACCCAGAATCCTTTGCAAACCTCAAAATTTGGCTAAAAAAACACATGTTCCTCACATTTCTGTGGCAGAAAGTTCTGGAATCTGAGAGGAGCCACAGATTTCCTTCCACCCAGTGTTCGCCCAAGTCTCCCGATAAAAATGATACCTCACTTGTGTGGGTAGGCCTAGCGCCCGCGACAGGAAACGCCCCAAAGCGCAACGTGGACACATCCAAATTTTTGGAAGAAAACAGAGGTGTTTTTTGCGAAGTGCCTACCTGTAGATTTTGGCCTCTAGCTCAGCCGGCACCTAGGGAAACCTACCAAACCTGTGCATTTCTGAAAACTAGAGACCTAGGGGAATCCAAGGAGGGGTGACTTGCGGAGCTCGTACCAGGGTCTGTTACCCAGAATCCTTTGCAAACCTCAAAATTTGGCTAAAAAACCACATGTTCCTCAAATTTCTGTGGCAGAAAGTTCGGGAATCTGAGAGGAGCCACAAATTTCCTTCCACCCAGCGTTCCCCCAAGTCTCCCGATAAAAATGATACCTCACTTGTGTGGGTAGGCCTAGCGCCCGCGACAGGAAACGCCCCAAAGCGCAACGTGGACACATCCAAATTTTTGGAAGAAAACAGAGGTGTTTTTTGCGAAGTGCCTACCTGTAGATTTTGGCATCTAGCTCAGCCGGCACCTAGGGAAACCTACCAAACCTGTGCATTTCTGAAAACTAGAGACCGAGGGGAATCCAAAGAGGGGTGACTTGCGGGGCTTGGACCAGGTTCTGTTACCCAGAATCCTTTGCAAACCTCAAAATTTGGCTAAAAAAACACATGTTCCTCATATTTCTGTGGCAGAAAGTTCTGGAATCTGAGAGGAGCCACAAATTTCCTTCGACCCAGCGTTCCCCCAAGTCTCCCGATAAAAATGATACCTCACTTGTGTGGGTAGGCCTAGCGCCCGCGACAGGAAACGCCCCAAAGCGCAACGTGGACACATCCAAATTTTTGGAAGAAAACAGAGGTGTTTTTTGCGAAGTGCCTACCTGTAGATTTTGGCCTCTAGCTCAGCCGGCACCTAGGGAAACCTACCAAACCTGTGCATTTCTGAAAACTAGAGACCTAGGGGAATCCAAGGAGGGGTGACTTGCGGAGCTCGTACCAGGGTCTGTTACCCAGAATCCTTTGCAAACCTCAAAATTTGGCTAAAAAACCACATGTTCCTCACATTTCTGTGGCAGAAAGTTCTGGAATCTGAGAGGAGCCACAAATTTCCATCCACCCAGCGTTCCCCCAAGTCTCCCGATAAAAATGATACTTCACTTGTGTGGGTAGGCCTAGCGCCTGCGACAGGAAACGACCCAAAGCGCAACGTGGACACATCCAAATTTTTGGAAGAAAACAGAGGTGTTTTTTGCGAAGTGCCTACCTGTAGATTTTGGCCTCTAGCTCAGCCGGCACCTAGGGAAACCTACCAAACCTGTGCATTCCTGAAAACTAGAGACCGAGGGGAATCCAAGGAGGGGTGACTTGCGGGGCTTGGACCAGGTTCTGTTACCCAGAATCCTTTGCAAACCTCAAAATTTGGCAAAAAAAACATATGTTCCTCATATTTCTGTGGCAGAAAGTTCTGGAATCAGAGAGGAGCCACAAATTTCCTTCCACCCAGCGTTCCCCCAAGTCTCCCGATAAAAATGATACCTCACTTGTGTGGGTAGGCCTAGCGCCCGCGACAGGAAACGCCCCAAAGCGCAACGTGGACACATCCAAATTTTTGAAAGAAAATAGAGGTGTTTTTTGCGAAGTGCCTACCTGTAGATTTTGGACTCTAGCTCAGCCGGCACCTAGGGAAACCTACCAAACCTGTGCATTTCTGAAAACTAGAGACCTAGGGGAATCCAAGGAGGGGTGACTTGCGGAGCTCGGACCAGGGTCTGTTACCCAGAATCCTTTGCAAACCTCAAAATTTGGCTAAAAAACCACATGTTCCTCACATTTCTGTGGCAGAAAGTTCTGGAATCTGAGAGGAGCCACAAATTTCCTTCCACCCAGCGTTCCCCCAAGTCTCCCGATAAAAATGATACCTCACTTGTGTGGGTAGGCCTAGCGCCTGCGACAGGAAACGCCCCAAAGCGCAACGTGGACACATCCAAATTTTTGGAAGAAAACAGAGGTGTTTTTTGCGAAGTGCCTACCTGTAGATTTTGGCCTCTAGCTCAGCCGGCACCTAGGGAAACCTACCAAACCTGTGCATTTCTGAAAACTAGAGACCGAGGGGAATCCACGGAGGGGTGACTTGCGGGGCTTGGACCAGGTTCTGTTACCCAGAATCCTTTGCAAACCTCAAAATTTGGCTAAAAAAACACATGTTCCTCATATTTCTGTGGCAGAAAGTTCTGGAATCTGAGAGGAGCCACATATTTCCTTCCACCCAGCGTTCCCCCAAGTCTCCCGATAAAAATGATACCTCACTTGTGTGGGTAGGCCTAGCGCCCGCGACAGGAAACGCCCCAAAGCGCAACGTGGACACATCCAAATTTTTGGAAGAAAACAGAGGTGTTTTTTACGAAGTGCCTACATGTAGATTTTGGCCTCTAGCTCAGCCGGCACCTAGGGAAACCTACCAAACCTGTGCATTTCTGACAACTAGAGACCTAGGGAAATCCAAGGAGGGGTGACTTGCGGAGCTCGGACCAGGGTCTGTTACCCAGAATCCTTTGCAAACCTCAAAATTTGGCTAAAAAACCACATGTTCCTCACATTTCTGTGGCAGAAAGTTCTGGAATCTGAGAGGAGCCACAAATTTCCTTCCACCCAGCGTTCCCCTAAGTCTTTCAATAAAAATGATACCTCACTTGTGTGGGTAGGCCTAGCGCCTGTGACAGGAAACGCCCCAAAGCGCAACGTGGACACATCCAAATTTTTGGAAGAAAACAGAGGTGTTTTTTGCGAAGTGCCTACCTGTAGATTTTGGCCTCTAGCTCAGCCGGCACCTAGGGAAACCTACCAAACCTGTGCATTTCTGAAAACTAGAGACCGAGGGGAATCCAAGGAGGGGTGACTTGCGAGGCTTGGACCAGGTTCTGTTACCCAGAATCCTTTGCAAACCTCAAAATTTGGCTAAAAAAACACATGTTCCTCATATTTCTGTGGCAGAAAGTTCTGGAATCTGAGAGGAGCCACAAATTTCCTTCCACCCAGCGTCCCCCCAAGTCTCCCGATAAAAATGATACCTCACTTGTGTGGGTAGGCCTAGCGCCCGCGACAGGAAACGCCCCAAAGCGCAACGTGGACACATCCAAATTTTTGGAAGAAAACAGAGGTGTTTTTTGCGAAGTGCCTACCTGTAGATTTTGGCCTCTAGCTCAGCCGGCACCTAGGGAAACCTACCAAACCTGTGCATTTCTGAAAACTAGAGACCTAGGGGAATCCAAGGAGGGGTGACTTGCAGAGCTCGGACCAGGGTCTGTTACCCAGAATCCTTTGCAAACCTCAAAATTTGGCTAAAAAACCACATGTTCCTCAAATTTCTGTGACAGAAAGTTCGGGAATCTGAGAGGAGCCACAAATTTCCTTCCACCCAGCGTTCCCCCAAGTCTCCCGATAAAAATGATACCTCACTTGTGTGGGTAGGCCTAGCGCCCGCGACAGGAAACGCCCCAAAGCGCAACGTGGACACATCCAAATTTTTGGAAGAAAACAGAGGTGTTTTTTGCGAAGTGCCTACCTGTAGATTTTGGCATCTAGCTCAGCCGGCACCTAGGGAAACCTACCAAACCTGTGCATTTCTGAAAACTAGAGACCGAGGGGAATCCAAGGAGGGGTGACTTGCGGAGCTCGGACCAGGGTCTGTTACCCAGAATCCTTTGCAAACCTCAAAATTTGGCTAAAAAACCACATGTTCCTCACATTTCTGTGGCAGAAAGTTCTGGAATCTGAGAGGAGCCACAAATTTCCTTCCACCCAGCGTTCCCCCAAGTCTCCCGATAAAAATGATACCTCACTTGTGTGGGTAGGCCTAGCGCCTGCGACAGGAAACGCCCCAAAGCGCAACGTGGACACATCCAAATTTTTGGAAGAAAACAGAGGTGTTTTTTGCGAAGTGCCTACCTGTAGATTTTGGCCTCTAGCTCAGCCGGCACCTAGGGAAACCTACCAAACCTGTGCATTTCTGAAAACTAGAGACCGAGGGGAATCCACGGAGGGGTGACTTGCGGGGCTTGGACCAGGTTCTGTTACCCAGAATCCTTTGCAAACCTCAAAATTTGGCTAAAAAAACACATGTTCCTCATATTTCTGTGGCAGAAAGTTCTGGAATCTGAGAGGAGCCACATATTTCCTTCCACCCAGCGTTCCCCCAAGTCTCCCGATAAAAATGATACCTCACTTGTGTGGGTAGGCCTAGCGCCCGCGACAGGAAACGCCCCAAAGCGCAACGTGGACACATCCAAATTTTTGGAAGAAAACAGAGGTGTTTTTTACGAAGTGCCTACATGTAGATTTTGGCCTCTAGCTCAGCCGGCACCTAGGGAAACCTACCAAACCTGTGCATTTCTGACAACTAGAGACCTAGGGAAATCCAAGGAGGGGTGACTTGCGGAGCTCGGACCAGGGTCTGTTACCCAGAATCCTTTGCAAACCTCAAAATTTGGCTAAAAAACCACATGTTCCTCACATTTCTGTGGCAGAAAGTTCTGGAATCTGAGAGGAGCCACAAATTTCCTTCCACCCAGCGTTCCCCTAAGTCTTTCAATAAAAATGATACCTCACTTGTGTGGGTAGGCCTAGCGCCTGTGACAGGAAACGCCCCAAAGCGCAACGTGGACACATCCAAATTTTTGGAAGAAAACAGAGGTGTTTTTTGCGAAGTGCCTACCTGTAGATTTTGGCCTCTAGCTCAGCCGGCACCTAGGGAAACCTACCAAACCTGTGCATTTCTGAAAACTAGAGACCGAGGGGAATCCAAGGAGGGGTGACTTGCGAGGCTTGGACCAGGTTCTGTTACCCAGAATCCTTTGCAAACCTCAAAATTTGGCTAAAAAAACACATGTTCCTCATATTTCTGTGGCAGAAAGTTCTGGAATCTGAGAGGAGCCACAAATTTCCTTCCACCCAGCGTCCCCCCAAGTCTCCCGATAAAAATGATACCTCACTTGTGTGGGTAGGCCTAGCGCCCGCGACAGGAAACGCCCCAAAGCGCAACGTGGACACATCCAAATTTTTGGAAGAAAACAGAGGTGTTTTTTGCGAAGTGCCTACCTGTAGATTTTGGCCTCTAGCTCAGCCGGCACCTAGGGAAACCTACCAAACCTGTGCATTTCTGAAAACTAGAGACCTAGGGGAATCCAAGGAGGGGTGACTTGCAGAGCTCGGACCAGGGTCTGTTACCCAGAATCCTTTGCAAACCTCAAAATTTGGCTAAAAAACCACATGTTCCTCAAATTTCTGTGACAGAAAGTTCGGGAATCTGAGAGGAGCCACAAATTTCCTTCCACCCAGCGTTCCCCCAAGTCTCCCGATAAAAATGATACCTCACTTGTGTGGGTAGGCCTAGCGCCCGCGACAGGAAACGCCCCAAAGCGCAACGTGGACACATCCAAATTTTTGGAAGAAAACAGAGGTGTTTTTTGCGAAGTGCCTACCTGTAGATTTTGGCATCTAGCTCAGCCGGCACCTAGGGAAACCTACCAAACCTGTGCATTTCTGAAAACTAGAGACCGAGGGGAATCCAAAGAGGGGTGACTTGCGGGGCTTGGACCAGGTTCTGTTACCCAGAATCCTTTGCAAACCTCAAAATTTGGCTAAAAAAACACATGTTCCTCATATTTCTGTGGCAGAAAGTTCTGGAATCTGAGAGGAGCCACAAATTTCCTTCGACCCAGCGTTCCCCCAAGTCTCCCGATAAAAATGATACCTCACTTGTGTGGGTAGGCCTAGCGCCCGCGACAGGAAACGCCCCAAAGCGCAACGTGGACACATCCAAATTTTTGGAAGAAAACAGAGGTGTTTTTTGCGAAGTGCCTACCTGTAGATTTTGGCCTCTAGCTCAGCCGGCACCTAGGGAAACCTACGAAACCTGTGCATTTCTGAAAACTAGAGACCTAGGGGAATCCAAGGAGGGGTGACTTGCTGGGCTCGGACCAGGGTCTGTTACCCAGAATCCTTTGCAAACCTCAAAATTTTGCTAAAAAACCACATGTTCCTCACATTTCTGTGGCAGAAAGTTCTGGAATCTGAGAGGAGCCACAGATTTCCTTCCACCCAGTGTTCGCCCAAGTCTCCCGATAAAAATGATACCTCACTTGTGTGGGTAGGCCTAGCGCCCGCGACAGGAAACGCCCCAAAGCGCAACGTGGACACATCCACATTTTTGGAAGAAAACAGAGGTGTTTTTTGCGAAGTGCCTACCTGTAGATTTTGGCCTCTAGCTCAGCCGGCACCTAGGGAAACCTACCAAACCTGTGCATTTCTGAAAACTAGAGACCTAGGGGAATCCAAGGAGGGGTGACTTGCGGAGCTCGTACCAGGGTCTGTTACCCAGAATCCTTTGCAAACCTCAAAATTTGGCTAAAAAACCACATGTTCCTCAAATTTCTGTGGCAGAAAGTTCAGGAATCTGAGAGGAGCCACAAATTTCCTTCCACCCAGCGTTCCCCCAAGTCTCCCGATAAAAATGATACCTCACTTGTGTGGGTAGGCCTAGCGCCCGCGACAGGAAACGCCCCAAAGCGCAACGTGGACACATCCAAATTTTTGGAAGAAAACAGAGGTGTTTTTTGCGAAGTGCCTACCTGTAGATTTTGGCATCTAGCTCAGCCGGCACCTAGGGAAACCTACCAAACCTGTGCATTTCTGAAAACTAGAGACCGAGGGGAATCCAAAGAGGGGTGACTTGCGGGGCTTGGAGCAGGTTCTGTTACCCAGAATCCTTTGCAAACCTCAAAATTTGGCTAAAAAAACACATGTTCCTCATATTTCTGTGGCAGAAAGTTCTGGAATCTGAGAGGAGCCACAAATTTCCTTCGACCCAGCGTTCCCCCAAGTCTCCCGATAAAAATGATACCTCACTTGTGTGAGTAGGCCTAGCGCCCGCGACAGGAAACGCCCCAAAGCGCAACGTGGACACATCCAAATTTTGGGAAGAAAACAGAGGTGTTTTTTGCGAAGTGCCTACCTGTAGATTTTGGCCTCTAGCTCAGCCGGCACCTAGGGAAACCTACGAAACCTGTGCATTTCTGAAAACTAGAGACCTAGGGGAATCCAAGGAGGGGTGACTTGCTGGGCTCGGACCAGGGTCTGTTACCCAGAATCCTTTGCAAACCTCAAAATTTTGCTAAAAAACCACATGTTCCTCACATTTCTGTGGCAGAAAGTTCTGGAATCTGAGAGGAGCCACAGATTTCCTTCCACCCAGTGTTCGCCCAAGTCTCCCGATAAAAATGATACCTCACTTGTGTGGGTAGGCCTAGCGCCCGCGACAGGAAACGCCCCAAAGCGCAACGTGGACACATCCAAATTTTTGGAAGAAAACAGAGGTGTTTTTTGCGAAGTGCCTACCTGTAGATTTTGGCCTCTAGCTCAGCCGGCACCTAGGGAAACCTACCAAACCTGTGCATTTCTGAAAACTAGAGACCTAGGGGAATCCAAGGAGGGGTGACTTGCGGAGCTCGTACCAGGGTCTGTTACCCAGAATCCTTTGCAAACCTCAAAATTTGGCTAAAAAAACACATGTTCCTCACATTTCTGTGGCAGAAAGTTCTGGAATCTGAGAGGAGCCACAAATTTCCATCCACCCAGCGTTCCCCCAAGTCTCCCGATAAAAATGATACTTCACTTGTGTGGGTAGGCCTAGCGCCTGCGACAGGAAACGACCCAAAGCGCAACGTGGACACATCCAAATTTTTGGAAGAAAACAGAGGTGTTTTTTGCGAAGTGCCTACCTGTAGATTTTGGCCTCTAGCTCGGCCGGCACCTAGGGAAACCTACCAAACCTGTGCATTCCTGAAAACTAGAGACCGAGGGGAATCCAAGGAGGGGTGACTTGCGGGGCTTGGACCAGGTTCTGTTACCCAGAATCCTTTGCAAACCCGTAAAATTTGGCAAAAAAAACATATGTTCCTCATATTTCTGTGGCAGAAAGTTCTGGAATCAGAGAGGAGCCACAAATTTCCTTCCACCCAGCGTTCCCCCAAGTCTCCCGATAAAAATGATACCTCACTTGTGTGGGTAGGCCTAGCGCCCGCGACAGGAAACGCCCCAAAGCGCAACGTGGACACATCCAAATTTTTGAAAGAAAATAGAGGTGTTTTTTGCGAAGTGCCTACCTGTAGATTTTGGCCTCTAGCTCAGCCGGCACCTAGGGAAACCTACCAAACCTGTGCATTTCTGAAAACTAGAGACCTAGGGGAATCCAAGGAGGGGTGACTTGCGGAGCTCGGACCAGGGTCTGTTACCCAGAATCCTTTGCAAACCTCAAAATTTGGCTAAAAAACCACATGTTCCTCACATTTCTGTGGCAGAAAGTTCTGGAATCTGAGAGGAGCCACAAATTTCCTTCCACCCAGCGTTCCCCCAAGTCTCCCGATAAAAATGATACCTCACTTGTGTGGGTAGGCCTAGCGCCTGCGACAGGAAACGCCCCAAAGCGCAACGTGGACACATCCAAATTTTTGGAAGAAAACAGAGGTGTTTTTTGCGAAGTGCCTACCTGTAGATTTTGGCCTCTAGCTCAGCCGGCACCTAGGGAAACCTACCAAACCTGTGCATTTCTGAAAACTAGAGACCGAGGGGAATCCACGGAGGGGTGACTTGCGGGGCTTGGACCAGGTTCTGTTACCCAGAATCCTTTGCAAACCTCAAAATTTGGCTAAAAAACCACATGTTCCTCAAATTTCTGTGGCAGAAAGTTCGGGAATCTGAGAGGAGCCACATATTTCCTTCCACCCAGCGTTCCCCCAAGTCTCCCGATAAAAATGATACCTCACTTGTGTGGGTAGGCCTAGCGCCCGCGACAGGAAACGCCCCAAAGCGCAACGTGGACACATCCAAATTTTTGGAAGAAAACAGAGGTGTTTTTTACGAAGTGCCTACCTGTAGATTTTGGCCTCTAGCTCAGCCGGCACCTAGGGAAACCTACCAAACCTGTGCATTTCTGAAAACTAGAGACCGAGGGGAATCCAAAGAGGGGTGACTTGCGGGGCTTGGACCAGGTTCTGTTACCCAGAATCCTTTGCAAACCTCAAAATTTGGCTAAAAAAACACATGTTCCTCATATTTCTGTGGCAGAAAGTTCTGGAATCTGAGAGGAGCCACAAATTTCCTTCCACCCAGCGTTCCCCCAAGTCTCCCGATAAAAATGATACCTCACTTGTGTGGGTAGGCCTAGCGCCCGCGACAGGAAACGCCCCAAAGCGCAACGTGGACACATCCAAATTTTTGGAAGAAAACAGAGGTGTTTTTTGCGAAGTGCCTACCTGTAGATTTTGGCCTCTAGCTCAGCCGGCACCTAGGGAAACCTACGAAACCTGTGCATTTCTGAAAACTAGAGACCTAGGGGAATCCAAGGAGGGGTGACTTGCTGGGCTCGGACCAGGGTCTGTTACCCAGAATCCTTTGCAAACCTCAAAATTTGGCTAAAAAAACACATGTTCCTCACATTTCTGTGGCAGAAAGTTCTGGAATCTGAGAGGAGCCACAGATTTCCTTCCACCCAGTGTTCGCCCAAGTCTCCCGATAAAAATGATACCTCACTTGTGTGGGTAGGCCTAGCGCCCGCGACAGGAAACGCCCCAAAGCGCAACGTGGACACATCCAAATTTTTGGAAGAAAACAGAGGTGTTTTTTGCGAAGTGCCTACCTGTAGATTTTGGCCTCTAGCTCAGCCGGCACCTAGGGAAACCTACCAAACCTGTGCATTTCTGAAAACTAGAGACCTAGGGGAATCCAAGGAGGGGTGACTTGCGGAGCTCGTACCAGGGTCTGTTACCCAGAATCCTTTGCAAACCTCAAAATTTGGCTAAAAAACCACATGTTCCTCAAATTTCTGTGGCAGAAAGTTCGGGAATCTGAGAGGAGCCACAAATTTCCTTCCACCCAGCGTTCCCCCAAGTCTCCCGATAAAAATGATACCTCACTTGTGTGGGTAGGCCTAGCGCCCGCGACAGGAAACGCCCCAAAGCGCAACGTGGACACATCCAAATTTTTGGAAGAAAACAGAGGTGTTTTTTGCGAAGTGCCTACCTGTAGATTTTGGCATCTAGCTCAGCCGGCACCTAGGGAAACCTACCAAACCTGTGCATTTCTGAAAACTAGAGACCGAGGGGAATCCAAAGAGGGGTGACTTGCGGGGCTTGGACCAGGTTCTGTTACCCAGAATCCTTTGCAAACCTCAAAATTTGGCTAAAAAAACACATGTTCCTCATATTTCTGTGGCAGAAAGTTCTGGAATCTGAGAGGAGCCACAAATTTCCTTCGACCCAGCGTTCCCCCAAGTCTCCCGATAAAAATGATACCTCACTTGTGTGGGTAGGCCTAGCGCCCGCGACAGGAAACGCCCCAAAGCGCAACGTGGACACATCCAAATTTTTGGAAGAAAACAGAGGTGTTTTTTGCGAAGTGCCTACCTGTAGATTTTGGCCTCTAGCTCAGCCGGCACCTAGGGAAACCTACCAAACCTGTGCATTTCTGAAAACTAGAGACCTAGGGGAATCCAAGGAGGGGTGACTTGCGGAGCTCGTACCAGGGTCTGTTACCCAGAATCCTTTGCAAACCTCAAAATTTGGCTAAAAAACCACATGTTCCTCACATTTCTGTGGCAGAAAGTTCTGGAATCTGAGAGGAGCCACAAATTTCCATCCACCCAGCGTTCCCCCAAGTCTCCCGATAAAAATGATACTTCACTTGTGTGGGTAGGCCTAGCGCCTGCGACAGGAAACGACCCAAAGCGCAACGTGGACACATCCAAATTTTTGGAAGAAAACAGAGGTGTTTTTTGCGAAGTGCCTACCTGTAGATTTTGGCCTCTAGCTCAGCCGGCACCTAGGGAAACCTACCAAACCTGTGCATTCCTGAAAACTAGAGACCGAGGGGAATCCAAGGAGGGGTGACTTGCGGGGCTTGGACCAGGTTCTGTTACCCAGAATCCTTTGCAAACCTCAAAATTTGGCAAAAAAAACATATGTTCCTCATATTTCTGTGGCAGAAAGTTCTGGAATCAGAGAGGAGCCACAAATTTCCTTCCACCCAGCGTTCCCCCAAGTCTCCCGATAAAAATGATACCTCACTTGTGTGGGTAGGCCTAGCGCCCGCGACAGGAAACGCCCCAAAGCGCAACGTGGACACATCCAAATTTTTGAAAGAAAATAGAGGTGTTTTTTGCGAAGTGCCTACCTGTAGATTTTGGACTCTAGCTCAGCCGGCACCTAGGGAAACCTACCAAACCTGTGCATTTCTGAAAACTAGAGACCTAGGGGAATCCAAGGAGGGGTGACTTGCGGAGCTCGGACCAGGGTCTGTTACCCAGAATCCTTTGCAAACCTCAAAATTTGGCTAAAAAACCACATGTTCCTCACATTTCTGTGGCAGAAAGTTCTGGAATCTGAGAGGAGCCACAAATTTCCTTCCACCCAGCGTTCCCCCAAGTCTCCCGATAAAAATGATACCTCACTTGTGTGGGTAGGCCTAGCGCCTGCGACAGGAAACGCCCCAAAGCGCAACGTGGACACATCCAAATTTTTGGAAGAAAACAGAGGTGTTTTTTGCGAAGTGCCTACCTGTAGATTTTGGCCTCTAGCTCAGCCGGCACCTAGGGAAACCTACCAAACCTGTGCATTTCTGAAAACTAGAGACCGAGGGGAATCCACGGAGGGGTGACTTGCGGGGCTTGGACCAGGTTCTGTTACCCAGAATCCTTTGCAAACCTCAAAATTTGGCTAAAAAAACACATGTTCCTCATATTTCTGTGGCAGAAAGTTCTGGAATCTGAGAGGAGCCACATATTTCCTTCCACCCAGCGTTCCCCCAAGTCTCCCGATAAAAATGATACCTCACTTGTGTGGGTAGGCCTAGCGCCCGCGACAGGAAACGCCCCAAAGCGCAACGTGGACACATCCAAATTTTTGGAAGAAAACAGAGGTGTTTTTTACGAAGTGCCTACATGTAGATTTTGGCCTCTAGCTCAGCCGGCACCTAGGGAAACCTACCAAACCTGTGCATTTCTGACAACTAGAGACCTAGGGAAATCCAAGGAGGGGTGACTTGCGGAGCTCGGACCAGGGTCTGTTACCCAGAATCCTTTGCAAACCTCAAAATTTGGCTAAAAAACCACATGTTCCTCACATTTCTGTGGCAGAAAGTTCTGGAATCTGAGAGGAGCCACAAATTTCCTTCCACCCAGCGTTCCCCTAAGTCTTTCAATAAAAATGATACCTCACTTGTGTGGGTAGGCCTAGCGCCTGTGACAGGAAACGCCCCAAAGCGCAACGTGGACACATCCAAATTTTTGGAAGAAAACAGAGGTGTTTTTTGCGAAGTGCCTACCTGTAGATTTTGGCCTCTAGCTCAGCCGGCACCTAGGGAAACCTACCAAACCTGTGCATTTCTGAAAACTAGAGACCGAGGGGAATCCAAGGAGGGGTGACTTGCGAGGCTTGGACCAGGTTCTGTTACCCAGAATCCTTTGCAAACCTCAAAATTTGGCTAAAAAAACACATGTTCCTCATATTTCTGTGGCAGAAAGTTCTGGAATCTGAGAGGAGCCACAAATTTCCTTCCACCCAGCGTCCCCCCAAGTCTCCCGATAAAAATGATACCTCACTTGTGTGGGTAGGCCTAGCGCCCGCGACAGGAAACGCCCCAAAGCGCAACGTGGACACATCCAAATTTTTGGAAGAAAACAGAGGTGTTTTTTGCGAAGTGCCTACCTGTAGATTTTGGCCTCTAGCTCAGCCGGCACCTAGGGAAACCTACCAAACCTGTGCATTTCTGAAAACTAGAGACCTAGGGGAATCCAAGGAGGGGTGACTTGCAGAGCTCGGACCAGGGTCTGTTACCCAGAATCCTTTGCAAACCTCAAAATTTGGCTAAAAAACCACATGTTCCTCAAATTTCTGTGACAGAAAGTTCGGGAATCTGAGAGGAGCCACAAATTTCCTTCCACCCAGCGTTCCCCCAAGTCTCCCGATAAAAATGATACCTCACTTGTGTGGGTAGGCCTAGCGCCCGCGACAGGAAACGCCCCAAAGCGCAACGTGGACACATCCAAATTTTTGGAAGAAAACAGAGGTGTTTTTTGCGAAGTGCCTACCTGTAGATTTTGGCATCTAGCTCAGCCGGCACCTAGGGAAACCTACCAAACCTGTGCATTTCTGAAAACTAGAGACCGAGGGGAATCCAAGGAGGGGTGACTTGCGGAGCTCGGACCAGGGTCTGTTACCCAGAATCCTTTGCAAACCTCAAAATTTGGCTAAAAAACCACATGTTCCTCACATTTCTGTGGCAGAAAGTTCTGGAATCTGAGAGGAGCCACAAATTTCCTTCCACCCAGCGTTCCCCCAAGTCTCCCGATAAAAATGATACCTCACTTGTGTGGGTAGGCCTAGCGCCTGCGACAGGAAACGCCCCAAAGCGCAACGTGGACACATCCAAATTTTTGGAAGAAAACAGAGGTGTTTTTTGCGAAGTGCCTACCTGTAGATTTTGGCCTCTAGCTCAGCCGGCACCTAGGGAAACCTACCAAACCTGTGCATTTCTGAAAACTAGAGACCGAGGGGAATCCACGGAGGGGTGACTTGCGGGGCTTGGACCAGGTTCTGTTACCCAGAATCCTTTGCAAACCTCAAAATTTGGCTAAAAAAACACATGTTCCTCATATTTCTGTGGCAGAAAGTTCTGGAATCTGAGAGGAGCCACATATTTCCTTCCACCCAGCGTTCCCCCAAGTCTCCCGATAAAAATGATACCTCACTTGTGTGGGTAGGCCTAGCGCCCGCGACAGGAAACGCCCCAAAGCGCAACGTGGACACATCCAAATTTTTGGAAGAAAACAGAGGTGTTTTTTACGAAGTGCCTACATGTAGATTTTGGCCTCTAGCTCAGCCGGCACCTAGGGAAACCTACCAAACCTGTGCATTTCTGACAACTAGAGACCTAGGGAAATCCAAGGAGGGGTGACTTGCGGAGCTCGGACCAGGGTCTGTTACCCAGAATCCTTTGCAAACCTCAAAATTTGGCTAAAAAACCACATGTTCCTCACATTTCTGTGGCAGAAAGTTCTGGAATCTGAGAGGAGCCACAAATTTCCTTCCACCCAGCGTTCCCCTAAGTCTTTCAATAAAAATGATACCTCACTTGTGTGGGTAGGCCTAGCGCCTGTGACAGGAAACGCCCCAAAGCGCAACGTGGACACATCCAAATTTTTGGAAGAAAACAGAGGTGTTTTTTGCGAAGTGCCTACCTGTAGATTTTGGCCTCTAGCTCAGCCGGCACCTAGGGAAACCTACCAAACCTGTGCATTTCTGAAAACTAGAGACCGAGGGGAATCCAAGGAGGGGTGACTTGCGAGGCTTGGACCAGGTTCTGTTACCCAGAATCCTTTGCAAACCTCAAAATTTGGCTAAAAAAACACATGTTCCTCATATTTCTGTGGCAGAAAGTTCTGGAATCTGAGAGGAGCCACAAATTTCCTTCCACCCAGCGTCCCCCCAAGTCTCCCGATAAAAATGATACCTCACTTGTGTGGGTAGGCCTAGCGCCCGCGACAGGAAACGCCCCAAAGCGCAACGTGGACACATCCAAATTTTTGGAAGAAAACAGAGGTGTTTTTTGCGAAGTGCCTACCTGTAGATTTTGGCCTCTAGCTCAGCCGGCACCTAGGGAAACCTACCAAACCTGTGCATTTCTGAAAACTAGAGACCTAGGGGAATCCAAGGAGGGGTGACTTGCAGAGCTCGGACCAGGGTCTGTTACCCAGAATCCTTTGCAAACCTCAAAATTTGGCTAAAAAACCACATGTTCCTCAAATTTCTGTGACAGAAAGTTCGGGAATCTGAGAGGAGCCACAAATTTCCTTCCACCCAGCGTTCCCCCAAGTCTCCCGATAAAAATGATACCTCACTTGTGTGGGTAGGCCTAGCGCCCGCGACAGGAAACGCCCCAAAGCGCAACGTGGACACATCCAAATTTTTGGAAGAAAACAGAGGTGTTTTTTGCGAAGTGCCTACCTGTAGATTTTGGCATCTAGCTCAGCCGGCACCTAGGGAAACCTACCAAACCTGTGCATTTCTGAAAACTAGAGACCGAGGGGAATCCAAAGAGGGGTGACTTGCGGGGCTTGGACCAGGTTCTGTTACCCAGAATCCTTTGCAAACCTCAAAATTTGGCTAAAAAAACACATGTTCCTCATATTTCTGTGGCAGAAAGTTCTGGAATCTGAGAGGAGCCACAAATTTCCTTCGACCCAGCGTTCCCCCAAGTCTCCCGATAAAAATGATACCTCACTTGTGTGGGTAGGCCTAGCGCCCGCGACAGGAAACGCCCCAAAGCGCAACGTGGACACATCCAAATTTTTGGAAGAAAACAGAGGTGTTTTTTGCGAAGTGCCTACCTGTAGATTTTGGCCTCTAGCTCAGCCGGCACCTAGGGAAACCTACGAAACCTGTGCATTTCTGAAAACTAGAGACCTAGGGGAATCCAAGGAGGGGTGACTTGCTGGGCTCGGACCAGGGTCTGTTACCCAGAATCCTTTGCAAACCTCAAAATTTTGCTAAAAAACCACATGTTCCTCACATTTCTGTGGCAGAAAGTTCTGGAATCTGAGAGGAGCCACAGATTTCCTTCCACCCAGTGTTCGCCCAAGTCTCCCGATAAAAATGATACCTCACTTGTGTGGGTAGGCCTAGCGCCCGCGACAGGAAACGCCCCAAAGCGCAACGTGGACACATCCACATTTTTGGAAGAAAACAGAGGTGTTTTTTGCGAAGTGCCTACCTGTAGATTTTGGCCTCTAGCTCAGCCGGCACCTAGGGAAACCTACCAAACCTGTGCATTTCTGAAAACTAGAGACCTAGGGGAATCCAAGGAGGGGTGACTTGCGGAGCTCGTACCAGGGTCTGTTACCCAGAATCCTTTGCAAACCTCAAAATTTGGCTAAAAAACCACATGTTCCTCAAATTTCTGTGGCAGAAAGTTCAGGAATCTGAGAGGAGCCACAAATTTCCTTCCACCCAGCGTTCCCCCAAGTCTCCCGATAAAAATGATACCTCACTTGTGTGGGTAGGCCTAGCGCCCGCGACAGGAAACGCCCCAAAGCGCAACGTGGACACATCCAAATTTTTGGAAGAAAACAGAGGTGTTTTTTGCGAAGTGCCTACCTGTAGATTTTGGCATCTAGCTCAGCCGGCACCTAGGGAAACCTACCAAACCTGTGCATTTCTGAAAACTAGAGACCGAGGGGAATCCAAAGAGGGGTGACTTGCGGGGCTTGGACCAGGTTCTGTTACCCAGAATCCTTTGCAAACCTCAAAATTTGGCTAAAAAAACACATGTTCCTCATATTTCTGTGGCAGAAAGTTCTGGAATCTGAGAGGAGCCACAAATTTCCTTCGACCCAGCGTTCCCCCAAGTCTCCCGATAAAAATGATACCTCACTTGTGTGAGTAGGCCTAGCGCCCGCGACAGGAAACGCCCCAAAGCGCAACGTGGACACATCCAAATTTTGGGAAGAAAACAGAGGTGTTTTTTGCGAAGTGCCTACCTGTAGATTTTGGCCTCTAGCTCAGCCGGCACCTAGGGAAACCTACGAAACCTGTGCATTTCTGAAAACTAGAGACCTAGGGGAATCCAAGGAGGGGTGACTTGCTGGGCTCGGACCAGGGTCTGTTACCCAGAATCCTTTGCAAACCTCAAAATTTTGCTAAAAAACCACATGTTCCTCACATTTCTGTGGCAGAAAGTTCTGGAATCTGAGAGGAGCCACAGATTTCCTTCCACCCAGTGTTCGCCCAAGTCTCCCGATAAAAATGATACCTCACTTGTGTGGGTAGGCCTAGCGCCCGCGACAGGAAACGCCCCAAAGCGCAACGTGGACACATCCAAATTTTTGGAAGAAAACAGAGGTGTTTTTTGCGAAGTGCCTACCTGTAGATTTTGGCCTCTAGCTCAGCCGGCACCTAGGGAAACCTACCAAACCTGTGCATTTCTGAAAACTAGAGACCTAGGGGAATCCAAGGAGGGGTGACTTGCGGAGCTCGTACCAGGGTCTGTTACCCAGAATCCTTTGCAAACCTCAAAATTTGGCTAAAAAAACACATGTTCCTCACATTTCTGTGGCAGAAAGTTCTGGAATCTGAGAGGAGCCACAAATTTCCATCCACCCAGCGTTCCCCCAAGTCTCCCGATAAAAATGATACTTCACTTGTGTGGGTAGGCCTAGCGCCTGCGACAGGAAACGACCCAAAGCGCAACGTGGACACATCCAAATTTTTGGAAGAAAACAGAGGTGTTTTTTGCGAAGTGCCTACCTGTAGATTTTGGCCTCTAGCTCAGCCGGCACCTAGGGAAACCTACCAAACCTGTGCATTTCTGAAAACTAGAGACCGAGGGGAATCCAAGGAGGGGTGCCTTGCGGGGCTTGGACCAGGTTCTGTTACCCAGAATCCTTTGCAAACCTCAAAATTTGGCAAAAAAAACATATGTTCCTCATATTTCTGTGGCAGAAAGTTCTGGAATCAGAGAGGAGCCACAAATTTCCTTATACCCAGCGTTCCCCCAAGTCTCCCGATAAAAATGATACCTCACTTGTGTGGGTAGGCCTAGCGCCCGCGACAGGAAACGCCCCAAAGCGCAACGTGGACACATCCAAATTTTTGAAAGAAAATAGAGGTGTTTTTTGCGAAGTGCCTACCTGTAGATTTTGGCCTCTAGCTCAGCCGGCACCTAGGGAACCCTACCAAACCTGTGCATTTCTGAAAACTAGAGACCTAGGGGAATCCAAGGAGGGGTGACTTGCGGAGCTCGGACCAGGGTCTGTTACCCAGAATCCTTTGCAAACCTCAAAATTTGGCTAAAAAACCACATGTTCCTCACATTTCTGTGGCAGAAAGTTCTGGAATCTGAGAGGAGCCACAAATTTCCTTCCACCCAGCGTTCCCCCAAGTCTCCCGATAAAAATGATACCTCACTTGTGTGGGTAGGCCTAGCGCCTGCGACAGGAAACGCCCCAAAGCGCAACGTGGACACATCCAAATTTTTGGAAGAAAACAGAGGTGTTTTTTGCGAAGTGCCTACCTGTAGATTTTGGCCTCTAGCTCAGCCGGCACCTAGGGAAACCTACCAAACCTGTGCATTTCTGAAAACTAGAGACCGAGGGGAATCCACGGAGGGGTGACTTGCGGGGCTTGGACCAACTTCTGTTACCCAGACTCCTTTGCAAACCTCAAAATTTGGCTAAAAAAACACATGTTCCTCATATTTCTGTGGCAGAAAGTTCTGGAATCTGAGAGGAGCCACATATTTCCTTCCACCCAGCGTTCCCCCAAGTCTCCCGATAAAAATGATACCTCACTTGTGTGGGTAGGCCTAGCGCCTGCGACAGGAAACGCCCCAAAGCGCAACGTGGACACATCCAAATTTTTGGAAGAAAACAGAGGTGTTTTTTGCGAAGTGCCTACCTGTAGATTTTGGCCTCTAGCTCAGCCGGCACCTAGGGAAACCTACCAAACCTGTGCATTTCTGAAAACTAGAGACCTAGGGGAATCCAAGGAGGGGTGACTTGCGGGCCTCGGACCAGGTTCTGTTACCCAGAATCCTTTGCAAACCTCAAAATTTGGCTAAAAAACCACATGTTCCTCAAATTTCTGTGGCAGAAAGTTCGGGAATCTGAGAGGAGCCACAAATTTCCTTCCACCCAGCGTTCCCCCAAGTCTCCCGATAAAAATGATACCTCACTTGTGTGGGTAGGCCTAGCGCCCGCGACAGGAAACGCCCCAAAGCGCAACGTGGACACATCCAAATTTTTGGAAGAAAACAGAGGTGTTTTTTGCGAAGTGCCTACCTGTAGGTTTTGGCATCTAGCTCAGTCGGCATCTAGGGAAACCTACCAAACCTGTGCATTTCTGAAAACTAGAGACCGAGGGGAATCCAAAGAGGGGTGACTTGCGGGGCTTGGACCAGGTTCTGTTACCCAGAATCCTTTGCAAACCTCAAAATTTGGCTAAAAAAACACATTTTCCTCATATTTCTGTGCCAGAAAGTTCTGGAATCTGAGAGGAGCCACAAATTTCCTTCCACCCAGCGTTCCCCCAAGTCTCCCGATAAAAATGATACCTCACTTGTGTGGGTAGGCCTAGCGCCCGCGACAGGAAACGCCCCAAAGCGCAACGTGGACACATCCAAATTTTTGGAAGAAAACAGAGGTGTTTTTTGCGAAGTGCCTACCTGTAGATTTTGGCCTCTAGCTCAGCCGGCACCTAGGGAAACCTACCAAACCTGTGCATTTCTGAAAACTAGAGACCTAGGGGAATTCAAGGAGGGGTGACTTGCTGGGCTCGGACCAGGGTCTGTTACCCAGAATCCTTTGCAAACCTCAACATTTTGCTAAAAAAACACATGTTCCTCACATTTCTGTGGCAGAAAGTTCTGGAATCTGAGAGGAGCCACAAATTTCCTTCCACCCAGTGTTCGCCCAAGTCTCCCGATAAAAATGATACCTCACTTGTGTGGGTAGGCCTAGCGCCCGCGACAGGAAACGCCCCAAAGCGCAACGTGGGCACATCCAAATTTTTGGAAGAAAACAGAGGTGTTTTTTGCGAAGTGCCTACCTGTAGATTTTGGCCTCTAGCTCAGCCGGCACCTAGGGAAACCTACCAAACCTGTGCATTTCTGAAAACTAGAGACCTAGGGGAATCCAAGGAGGGGTGACTTGCGGAGCTTGGACCAGGGTCTGTTACCCAGAATCCTTTGCAAACCTCAAAATTTGGCTAAAAAACCACATGTTCCTCACATTTCTGTGGCAGAAAGTTCTGGAATCTGAGAGGAGCCACAAATTTCCTTCCACCCAGCGTTCCCCCAAGTCTCCCGATAAAAATGATACCTCACTTGTGTGGGTAGGCCTAGCGCCCGCGACAGGAAATGCCCCAAAGCGCAACGTGGACACATCCAAATTTTTGGAAGAAAACAGAGGTGTTTTTTGCGAAGTGCCTACCTGTAGATTTTGGCCTCTAGCTCAGCCGGCACCTAGGGAAACCTACCAAACCTGTGCATTTCTGAAAACTAGAGACCTAGGGGAATCCAAGGAGGGGTGACTTGCGGAGCTCGGACCAGGGTCTGTTACCCAGAATCCTTTGCAAACCTCAAAATTTGGCTAAAAAACCACATGTTCCTCAAATTTCTGTGGCAGAAAGTTCGGGAATCTGAGAGGAGCCACAAATTTCCTTCCACCCAGCGTTCCCCCAAGTCTCCCGATAAAAATGATACCTCACTTGTGTGGGTAGGCCTAGCGCCCGCGACAGGAAACGCCCCAAAGCGCAACGTGGACACATCCAAATTTTTGGAAGAAAACAGAGGTGTTTTTTGCGAAGTGCCTACCTGTAGATTTTGGCATCTAGCTCAGCCGGCACCTAGGGAAACCTACCAAACCTGTGCATTTCTGAAAACTAGAGACCGAGGGGAATCCAAAGAGGGGTGACTTGCGGGGCTTGGACCAGGTTCTGTTACCCAGAATCCTTTGCAAACCTCAAAATTTGGCTAAAAAAACACATGTTCCTCATATTTCTGTGCCAGAAAGTTCTGGAATCTGAGAGGAGCCACAAATTTCCTTCCACCCAGCGTTCCCCCAAGTCTCCCGATAAAAATGATACCTCACTTGTGTGGGTAGGCCTAGCGCCCGCGACAGGAAACGCCCCAAAGCGCAACGTGGACACATCCAAATTTTTGGAAGAAAACAGAGGTGTTTTTTGCGAAGTGCCTACCTGTAGATTTTGGCATCTAGCTCAGCCGGCACCTAGGGAAACCTACCAAACCTGTGCATTTCTGAAAACTAGAGACCTAGGGGAATCCAAGGAGGGGTGACTTGCGGAGCTCGGACCAGGGTCTGTTACCCAGAATCCTTTGCTAACCTCAAAATTTGGCTAAAAAACCACATGTTCCTCACATTTCAGTGGCAGAAAGTTCTGGAATCTGAGAGGAGCCACAAATTTCCTTCCACCCAGCGTTCCCCTAAGTCTCCCGATAAAAATGATACCTCACTTGTGTGGGTAGGCCTAGCGCCTGCGACAGGAAACGCCCCAAAGCGCAACGTGGACACATCCAAATTTTTGGAAGAAAACAGAGGTGTTTTTTGCGAAGTGCCTACCTGTAGATTTTGGCCTCTAGCTCAGGGGCACCTAGGGAAACCTACCAAACCTGTGTATTTCTGAAAACTAGAGACCGAGGGGAATCCACGGAGGGGTGACTTGCGGGGCTTGGACCAGGTTCTGTTACCCAGAATCCTTTGCAAACCTCAAAATTTGGCTAAAAAAACACATGTTCCTCATATTTCTGTGGCAGAAAGTTCTGGAATCTGAGAGGAGCCACAAATTTCCTTCCACCCAGCGTTCCCCCAAGTCTCCCGATAAAAATGATACCTCACTTGTGTGGGTAGGCCTAGCGCCCGCGACAGGAAACGCCCCAAAGCGCAACGTGGACACATCCAAATTTTTGGAAGAAAACAGAGGTGTTTCTAGCAAAGTGCCTACCTGTAGATTTTGGCCTCTAGCTCAGCCGGCACCTAGGGAAACCTACCAAACCTGTGCATTTCTGAAAACTAGAGACCTAGGGGAATCCAAGGAGGGGTGACTTGCGGGCCTCGGACCAGGTTCTGTTACCCAGAATCCTTTGCAAACCTCAAAATTTGGCTAAAAAAACACATGTTCCTCAAATTTCTGTGGCAGAAAGTTTGGGAATCTGAGAGGAGCCACAAATTTCCTTCCACCCAGCGTTCCACCAAGTCTCCCGATAAAAATGATACCTCACTTGTGTGGGTAGGCCTAGCGCCCGCGACAGGAAACGCCCCAAAGCGCAACGTGGACACATCCAAATTTTTGGAAGAAAACAGAGGTGTTTTTTGCGAAGTGCCTACCTGTAGATTTTGGCCTCTAACTCAGCCGGCACCTAGGGAAACCTACCAAACCTGTGCATTTCTTAAAACTAGAGACCTAGGGGAATCCAAGGAGGGGTGACTTGCTGGGCTCGGACCAGGGTCTGTTACCCAGAATCCTTTGCAAACCTCAAAATTTTGCTAAAAAAACACATGTTCCTCACATTTCTGTGGCAGAAAGTTCTGGAATCTGAGAGGAGCCACAAATTTCCTTCCACCCAGTGTTCGCTCAAGTCTCCCGATAAAAATGATACCTCACTTGTATGGGTAGGCCTAGCGCCCGCGACAGGAAACGCCCCAAAGCGCAACGTGGGCACATCCAAATTTTTGGAAGAAAACAGAGGTGTTTTTTGCGAAGTGCCTACCTGTAGATTTTGGCCTCTAGCTCAGCCGGCACCTAGGGAAACCTACCAAACCTGTGCATTTCTGAAAACTAGAGACCTAGGGGAATCCAAGGAGGGGTGACTTGCGGAGCTCGGACCAGGGTCTGTTACCCAGAATCCTTTGCAAACCTCAAAATTTGGCTAAAAAACCACATGTTCCTCACATTTCTGTGGCAGAAAGTTCTGGAATCTGAGAGGAGCCACAAATTTCCTTCCACCCAGCGTTCCCCCAAGTCTCCCGATAAAAATGATACCTCACTTGTGTGGGTAGGCCTAGCGCCTGCGACAGGAAACGCCCCAAAGCGCAACGTGGACACATCCAAATTTTTGGAAGAAAACAGAGGTGTTTTTTGCGAAGTGCCTACCTGTAGATTTTGGCATCTAGCTCAGCCGGCACCTAGGGAAACCTACCAAACCTGTGCATTTCTGAAAACTAGAGACCGAGGGGAATCCAAAGAGGGGTGACTTGCGGGGCTTGGACCATGTTCTGTTATCCAGAATCCTTTGCAAACCTCAAAATTTGGCTAAAAAAACACATGTTCCTCATATTTCTGTGCCAGAAAGTTCTGGAATCTGAGAGGAGCCACAAATTTCCTTCCACCCAGCGTTCCCCCAAGTCTCCCGATAAAAATGATACCTCACTTGTGTGGGTAGGCCTAGCGCCCGCGACAGGAAACGCCCCAAAGCGCAACGTGGACACATCCAAATTTTTGGAAGAAAACAGAGGTGTTTTTTGCGAAGTGCCTACCTGTAGATTTTGGCCTCTAGCTCAGCCGGCACCTAGGGAAACCTACCAAACCTGTGCATTTCTGAAAACTAGAGACCTAGGGGAATCCAAGGAGGGGTGACTTGCTGGGCTCGGACCAGGGTCTGTTACCCAGAATCCTTTGCAAACCTCAAAATTTTGCTAAAAAAACACATGTTCCTCACATTTCTGTGGCAGAAAGTTCTGGAATCTGAGAGGAGCCACAAATTTCCTTCCACCCAGTGTTCGCCCAAGTCTCCCGATAAAAATGATACCTCACTTGTGTGGGTAGGCCTAGCGCCCGCGACAGGAAACGCCCCGAAGCGCAACGTGGACACATCCAAATTTTTGGAAGAAAACAGAGGTGTTTTTTGCGAAGTGCCTACCTGTAGATTTTGGCATCTAGCTCAGCCGGCACCTAGGGAAACCTACCAAACCTGTGCATTTCTGAAAACTAGAGACCTAGGGGAATCCAAGGAGGGGTGACTTGCGGAGCTCGGACCAGGGTCTGTTACCCAGAATCCTTTGCAAACCTCAAAATTTGGCTAAAAAACCACATGTTCCTCACATTTCTGTGGCAGAAAGTTCTGGAATCTGAGAGGAGCCACAAATTTCCTTCCACCCAGCGTTCCCCTAAGTCTCGCGATAAAAATGATACCTCACTTGTGTGGGTAGGCCTAGCGCCTGCGACAGGAAACGCCCCAAAGCGCAACGTGGACACATCCAAATTTTTGGAAGAAAACAGAGGTGTTTTTTGCGAAGTGCCTACCTGTAGATTTTGGCCTCTAGCTCAGGGGCACCTAGGGAAACCTACCAAACCTGTGTATTTCTGAAAACTAGAGACCGAGGGGAATCCACGGAGGGGTGACTTGCGGGGCTTGGACCAGGTTCTGTTACCCAGAATCCATTGCAAACCTCAAAATTTGGCTAAAAAAACACATGTTCCTCATATTTCTGTGGCAGAAAGTTCTGGAATCTGAGAGGAGCCACAAATTTCCTTCCACCCTGCGTTCCCCCAAGTCTCCCGATAAAAATGATACCTCACTTGTGTGGGTAGGCCTAGCGCCCGCGACAGGAAACGCCCCAAAGCGCAACGTGGACACATCCAAATTTTTGGAAGAAAACAGAGGTGTTTTTTGCGAAGTGCCTACCTGTAGATTTTGGCATCTAGCTCAGCCGGCACCTAGGGAAACCTACCAAACCTGTGCATTTCTGAAAACTAGAGACCGAGGGGAATCCAAAGAGGGGTGACTTGCGGGGCTTGGACCAGGTTCTGTTACCCAGAATCCTTTGCAAACCTCAAAATTTGGCTAAAAAAACACATGTTCCTCATATTTCTGTGGCAGAAAGTTCTGGAATCTGAGAGGAGCCACAAATTTCCTTCCACCCAGCGTTCCCCCATGTCTCCCGATAAAAATGATACCTCACTTGTGTGGGTAGGCCTAGAGCCCGCGACAGGAAACGCCCCAAAGCGCAACGTGGACACATCCACATTTTTGGAAGAAAACAGAGGTGTTTTTTGCGAAGTGCCTACCTGTAGATTTTGGCCTCTAGCTCAGCCGGCACCTAGGGAAACCTACCAAACCTGTGCATTTCTGAAAACTAGAGACCTAGGGGAATCCAAGCAGGGGTGACTTGCGGAGCTCGGACCAGGGTCTGTTACCCAGAATCCTTTGCAAACCTCAAAATCTGGCTAAAAAACCACATGTTCCTCACATTTCTGTGGCAGAAAGTTCTGGAATCTGAGAGGAGGCACAAATTTCCTTCCACCCAGCGTTCCCCCCAGTCTCCCAATAAAAATGATACCTCACTTGTGTGGGTAGGCCTAGCGCCTGCGACAGGAAACGCCCCAAAGCGCAACGTGGACACATCCAAATTTTTGGAAGAAAACAGAGGTGTTTTTTGCGAAGTGCCTACCTGTAGATTTTGGCCTCTAGCTCAGCCGGCACCTAGGGAAACCTACCAAACCTGTGCATTTCTGAAAACTAGAGACCGAGGGGAATCCACGGAGGGGTGACTTGCGGGGCTTGGACCAGGTTCTGTTACCCAGAATCCTTTGCAAACCTCAAAATTTGGCTAAAAAAACACATGTTCCTCATATTTCTGTGGCAGAAAGTTCTGGAATCTGAGAGGAGCCACAAATTTCCTTCCACCCAGCGTTCCCCCAAGTCTCCCGATAAAAATGATACCTCACTTGTGTGGGTAGGCCTAGCGCCCGCGACAGGAAACGCCCCAAAGCGCAACGTGGACACATCCACATTTTTGGAAGAAAACAGAGGTGTTTCTTGCAAAGTGCCTACCTGTAGATTTTGGCCTCTAGCTCAGCCGGCACCTAGGGAAACCTACCAAACCTGTGCATTTCTGAAAACTAGAGACCTAGGGGAATCCAAGGAGGGGTGACTTGCGGAGCTCGGACCAGGGTCTGTTACCCAGAATCCTTTGCAAACCTCAAAATTTGGCTAAAAAACCACATGTTCCTCACATTTCTGTGGCAGAAAGTTCTGGAATCTGAGAGGAGCCACAAATTTCCTTCCACCCAGCGTTCCCCCAAGTCTCCCGATAAAAATGATACCTCACTTGTGTGGGTAGGCCTAGCGCCTGCGACAGGAAACGCCCCAAAGCGCAACGTGGACACATCCAAATTTTTGGAAGAAAACAGAGGTGTTTTTTGCGAAGTGCCTACCTGTAGATTTTGGCCTCTAGCTCAGCCGGCACCTAGGGAAACCTACCAAACCTGTGCATTTCTGAAAACTAGAGACCGAAGGGAATCCAAGGAGGGGTGACTTGCGAGGCTTGGAACAGGTTCTGTTACCCAGAATCCTTTGCAAACCTCAAAATTTGGCTAAAAAAACACATGTTCCTCATATTTCTGTGGCAGAAAGTTCTGGAATCTGAGAGGAGCCACAAATTTCCTTCCACCCAGCGTTCCCCCAAGTCTCCCGATAAAAATGATACCTCACTTGTGTGGGTAGGCCTAGCGCCAGCGACAGGAAACGCCCCAAAGCGCAACGTGGACACATCCAAATTTTTGGAAGAAAACAGAGGTGTTTTTTGCGAAGTGCCTACCTGTAGATTTTGGCCTCTAGCTCAGCCGGCACCTAGGGAAACCTACCAAACCTGTGCATTTCTGAAAACTAGAGACCTAGGGGAATCCAAGGAGGGGTGACTTGCGGAGCTCGGACCAGGGTCTGTTACCCAGAATCCTTTGCAAACCTCAAAATTTGGCTAAAAAACCACATGTTCCTCAAATTTCTGTGGCAGAAAGTTCGGGAATCTGAGAGGAGCCACAAATTTCCTTCCACCCAGCGTTCCCCCAAGTCTCCCGATAAAAATGATACCTCACTTGTGTGGGTAGGCCTAGCGCCCGCGACAGGAAACGCCCCAAAGCGCAACGTGGACACATCCAAATTTTTGGAAGAAAACAGAGGTGTTTTTTGCGAAGTGCCTACCTGTAGATTTTGGCATCTAGCTCAGCCGGCACCTAGGGAAACCTACCAAACCTGTGCATTTCTGAAAACTAGAGACCGAGGGGAATCCAAAGAGGGGTGACTTGCGGGGCTTGGACCAGGTTCTGTTACCCAGAATCCTTTGCAAACCTCAAAATTTGGCTAAAAAAACACATGTTCCTCATATTTCTGTGCCAGAAAGTTCTGGAATCTGAGAGGAGCCACAAATTTCCTTCCACCCAGCGTTCCCCCAAGTCTCCCGATAAAAATGATACCTCACTTGTGTGGGTAGGCCTAGCACCTGCGACAGGAAACGCCCCAAAGCGCAACGTGGACACATCCAAATTTTTGGAAGAAAACAGAGGTGTTTTTTGCGAAGTGCCTACCTGTAGATTTTGGCCTCTAGCTCAGCCGGCACCTAGGGAAACCTACCAAACCTGTGCATTTCTGAAAACTAGAGACCTAGGGGAATCCAAGGAGGGGTGACTTGCGGAGCTCGGACCGGGGTCTGTTACCCAGAATCCTTTGCAAGCCTCAAAATTTGGCTAAAAAACCACATGTTCCTCACATTTCTGTGGCAGAAAGTTCTGGAATCTGAGAGGAGCCACAAATTTCCTTCCACCCAGCGTTCCCCTAAGTCTCCCGATAAAAATGATACCTCACTTGTGTGGGTAGGCCTAGCGCCTGCGACAGGAAACGCCCCAAAGCGCAACGTGGACACATCCAAATTTTTGGAAGAAAACAGAGGTGTTTTTTGCGAAGTGCCTACCTGTAGATTTTGGCCTCTAGCTCAGGGGCACCTAGGGAAACCTACCAAACCTGTGTATTTCTGAAAACTAGAGACCGAGGGGAATCCACTGAGGGGTGACTTGCGGGGCTTGGACCAGGTTCTGTTACCCAGAATCCTTTGCAAACCTCAAAATTTGGCTAAAAAAACACATGTTCCTCATATTTCTGTGGCAGAAAGTTCTGGAATCTGAGAGGAGCCACAAATTTCCTTCCACCCAGCGTTCCCCCAAGTCTCCTGATAAAAATGATACCTCACTTGTGTGGGTAGGCCTAGCGCCCGCGACAGGAAACGCCCCAAAGCGCAACGTGGACACATCCAAATTTTTGGAAGAAAACAGAGGTGTTTCTTGCAAAGTGCCTACCTGTAGATTTTGGCCTCTAGCTCAGCCGGCACCTAGGGAAACCTACCAAACCTGTGCATTTCTGAAAACTAGAGACCTAGGGGAATCCAAGGAGGGGTGACTTGCGGAGCTCGGACCAGGGTCTGTTACCCAGAATCCTTTGCAAACCTCAAAATCTGGCTAAAAAACCACATGTTCCTCACATTTCTGTGGCAGAAAGTTCTGGAATCTGAGAGGAGCCACAAATTTCCTTCCACCCAGCGTTCCCCCCAGTCTCCCAATAAAAATGATACCTCACTTGTGTGGGTAGGCCTAGCGCCTGCGACAGGAAACGCCCCAAAGCGCAACGTGGACACATCCAAATTTTTGGAAGAAAACAGAGGTGTTTTTTGCGAAGTGCCTACCTGTAGATTTTGGCCTCTAGCTCAGCCGGCACCTAGGGAAACCTACCAAACCTGTGCATTTCTGAAAACTAGAGACCGAGGGGAATCCACGGAGGGGTGACTTGCGGGGCTTGGACCAGGTTCTGTTACCCAGAATCCTTTGCAAACCTCAAAATTTGGCTAAAAAAACACATGTTCCTCATATTTCTGTGGCAGAAAGTTCTGGAATCTGAGAGGAGCCACAAATTTCCTTCCACCCAGCGTTCCCCCAAGTCTCCCGATAAAAATGATACCTCACTTGTGTGGGTAGGCCTAGCGCCCGCGACAGGAAACGCCCCAAAGCGCAACGTGGACACATCCAAATTTTTGGAAGAAAACAGAGGTGTTTCTTGCAAAGTGCCTACCTGTAGATTTTGGCCTCTAGCTCAGCCGGCACCTAGGGAAACCTACCAAACCTGTGCATATCTGAAAACTAGAGACCTAGGGGAATCCAAGGAGGGGTGACTTGCGGGCCTCGGACCAGGTTCTGTTACCCAGAATCCTTTGCAAACCTTAAAATTTGGCTAAAAAAACACATGTTCCTCAAATTTCTGTGGCAGAAAGTTCGGGAATCTGAGAGGAGCCACAAATTTCCTTCCACCCAGCGTTCCCCCAAGTCTCCCGATAAAAATGATACCTCACTTGTGTGGGTAGGCCTAGCGCCCGCGACAGGAAACGCCCCAAAGCGCAACGTGGACACATCCACATTTTTGGAAGAAAACAGAGGTGTTTTTTGCGAAGTGCCTACCTGTAGATTTTGGCATCTAGCTCAGCCAGCACCTAGGGAAACCTACCAAACCTGTGCATTTCTGAAAACTAGAGACCGAGGGGAATCCAAAGAGGGGTGACTTGCGGGGCTTGGACCAGGTTCTGTTACCCAGAATCCTTTGCAAACCTCAAAATTTGGCTAAAAAAACACATGTTCCTCATATTTCTGTGGCAGAAAGTTCTGGAATCTGAGAGGAGCCACAAATTTCCTTCGACCCAGCGTTCCCCCAAGTCTCCCGATAAAAATGATACCTCACTTGTGTGGGTAGGCCTAGCGCCCGCGACAGGAAACGCCCCAAAGCGCAACGTGGACACATCCAAATTTTTGGAAGAAAACAGAGGTGTTTTTTGCGAAGTGCCTACCTGTAGATTTTGGCCTCTAGCTCAGCCGGCACCTAGGGAAACCTACCAAACCTGTGCATTTCTGAAACCTAGAGACCTAGGGGAATCCAAGGAGGGGAGTCTTGCGGAGCTCGGACCAGGGTCTGTTACCCAGAATCCTTTGCAAACCTCAACATTTGGCTAAAAAAACACATGTTCCTCATATTTCTGTGGCAGAAAGTTCTGGAATCTGAGAGGAGCCACAAATTTCCTTCCACCCAGCGTTCCCCCAAGTCTCCCGATAAAAATGATACCTCACTTGTGTGGGTAGGCCTAGCGCCCGCGACAGGAAACGCCCCAAAGCGCAACGTGGACACATCCACATTTTTGGAAGAAAACAGAGGTGTTTTTTGCGAAGTGCCTACCTGTAGATTTTGGCCTCTAGCTCAGCCGGCACCTAGGGAAACCTACAAAACCTGTGCATTTCTGAAAACTAGAGACCTAGGGGAATCCAAGGAGGGGTGACTTGCTGGGCTCGGACTAGGGTCTGTTACCCAGAATCCTTTGCAAACCTCAAAATTTTGCTAAAAAACCACATGTTCCTCACATTTCTGTGGCAGAAAGTTCTGGAATCTGGAGGAGCCACAGATTTCCTTCCACCCAGTGTTCGCCCAAGTCTCCCGATAAAAATGATACCTCACTTGTGTGGGTAGGCCTAGCGCCCGCGACAGGAAACGCCCCAAAGCGCAACGTGGACACATCCAAATTTTTGGAAGAAAACAGAGGTGTTTTTTACGAAGTGCCTACCTGTAGATTTTGGCCTCTAGCTCAGGGGCACCTAGGGAAACCTACCAAACCTGTGTATTTCTGAAAACTAGAGACCGAGGGGAATCCACGGAGGGGTGACTTGCGGGGCTTGGACCAGGTTCTGTTACCCAGAATCCTTTGCAAACCTCAAAATTTGGCTAAAAAAACACATGTTCCTCATATTTCTGTGGCAGAAAGTTCTGGAATCTGAGAGGAGCCACAAATTTCCTTCCACCCAGCGTTCCCCCAAGTCTCCCGATAAAAATGATACCTCACTTGTGTGGGTAGGCCTAGCGCCCGCGACAGGAAACGCCCCAAAGCGCAACGTGGACACATCCAAATTTTTGGAAGAAAACAGAGGTGTTTCTTGCAAAGTGCCTACCTGTAGATTTTGGCCTCTAGCTCAGCCGGCACCTAGGGAAACCTACCAAACCTGTGCATTTCTGAAAACTAGAGACCTAGGGGAATCCAAGGAGGGGTGACTTGCGGGCCTCGGACCAGGTTCTGTTACCCAGAATCCTTTGCAAACCTCAAAATTTGGCTAAAAAACCACATGTTCCTCAAATTTCTGTGGCAGAAAGTTTGGGAATCTGAGAGGAGCCACAAATTTCCTTCCACCCAGCGTTCCCCCAAGTCTCCCGATAAAAATGATACCTCACTTGTGTGGGTAGGCCTAGCGCCCGCGACAGGAAACGCCCCAAAGCGCAACGTGGACACATCCAAATTTTTGGAAGAAAACAGAGGTGTTTTTTGCGAAGTGCCTACCTGTAGATTTTGGCATCTAGCTCAGCCGGCACCTAGGGAAACCTACCAAACCTGTGCATTTCTGAAAACTAGAGACCGAGGGGAATCCAAAGAGGGGTGACTTGCGGGGCTTGGACCAGGTTCTGTTACCCAGAATCCTTTGCAAACCTCAAAATTTGGCTAAAAAAACACATGTTCCTCATATTTCTGTGGCAGAAAGTTCTGAAATCTGAGAGGAGCCACAAATTTCCTTCCACCCAGCGTTCCCCCAAGTCTCCCGATAAAAATGATACCTCACTTGTGTGGGTAGGCCTAGCGCCCGCGACAGGAAACGCCCCAAAGCGCAACGTGGACACATCCAAATTTTTGGAAGAAAACAGAGGTGTTTTTTGCGAAGTGCCTACCTGTAGATTTTGGCCTCTAGCTCAGCCGGCACCTAGGGAAACCTACCAAACCTGTGCATTTCTGAAACCTAGAGACCTAGGGGAATCGAAGGAGGGGAGTCTTGCGGAGCTCGGACCAGGGTCTGTTACCCAGAATCCTTTGCAAACCTCAACATTTGGCTAAAAAAACACATGTTCCTCATATTTCTGTGGCAGAAAGTTCTGGAATCTGAGAGGAGCCACAAATTTCCTTCCACCCAGCGTTCCCCCAAGTCTCCCGATAAAAATGATACCTCACTTGTGTGGGTAGGCCTAGCGCCCGCGACAGGAAACGCCCCAAAGCGCAACGTGGACACATCCAAATTTTTGGAAGAAAACAGAGGTGTTTTTTGCGAAGTGCCTACCTGTAGATTTTGGCCTCTAGCTCAGCCGGCACCTAGGGAAACCTACAAAACCTGTGCATTTCTGAAAACTAGAGACCTAGGGGAATCCAAGGAGGGGTGACTTGCTGGGCTCGGACTAGGGTCTGTTACCCAGAATCCTTTGCAAACCTCAAAATTTTGCTAAAAAACCACATGTTCCTCACATTTCTGTGGCAGAAAGTTCTGGAATCTGGAGGAGCCACAGATTTCCTTCCACCCAGTGTTCGCCCAAGTCTCCCGATAAAAATGATACCTCACTTGTGTGGGTAGGCCTAGCGCCCGCGACAGGAAACGCCCCAAAGCGCAACGTGGACACATCCAAATTTTTGGAAGAAAACAGAGGTGTTTCTTGCAAAGTGCCTACCTGTAGATTTTGGCCTCTAGCTCAGCCGGCACCTAGGGAAACCTACCAAACCTGTGCATATCTGAAAACTAGAGACCTAGGGGAATCCAAGGAGGGGTGACTTGCGGGCCTCGGACCAGGTTCTGTTACCCAGAATCCTTTGCAAACCTTAAAATTTGGCTAAAAAAACACATGTTCCTCAAATTTCTGTGGCAGAAAGTTCGGGAATCTGAGAGGAGCCACAAATTTCCTTCCACCCAGCGTTCCCCCAAGTCTCCCGATAAAAATGATACCTCACTTGTGTGGGTAGGCCTAGCGCCCGCGACAGGAAACGCCCCAAAGCGCAACGTGGACACATCCACATTTTTGGAAGAAAACAGAGGTGTTTTTTGCGAAGTGCCTACCTGTAGATTTTGGCATCTAGCTCAGCCAGCACCTAGGGAAACCTACCAAACCTGTGCATTTCTGAAAACTAGAGACCGAGGGGAATCCAAAGAGGGGTGACTTGCGGGGCTTGGACCAGGTTCTGTTACCCAGAATCCTTTGCAAACCTCAAAATTTGGCTAAAAAAACACATGTTCCTCATATTTCTGTGGCAGAAAGTTCTGGAATCTGAGAGGAGCCACAAATTTCCTTCGACCCAGCGTTCCCCCAAGTCTCCCGATAAAAATGATACCTCACTTGTGTGGGTAGGCCTAGCGCCCGCGACAGGAAACGCCCCAAAGCGCAACGTGGACACATCCAAATTTTTGAAGAAAACAGAGGTGTTTTTTGCGAAGTGCCTACCTGTAGATTTTGGCCTCTAGCTCAGCCGGCACCTAGGGAAACCTACAAAACCTGTGCATTTCTGAAAACTAGAGACCTAGGGGAATCCAAGGAGGGGTGACTTGCTGGGCTCGGACTAGGGTCTGTTACCCAGAATCCTTTGCAAACCTCAAAATTTTGCTAAAAAACCACATGTTCCTCACATTTCTGTGGCAGAAAGTTCTGGAATCTGGAGGAGCCACAGATTTCCTTCCACCCAGTGTTCGCCCAAGTCTCCCGATAAAAATGATACCTCACTTGTGTGGGTAGGCCTAGCGCCCGCGACAGGAAACGCCCCAAAGCGCAACGTGGACACATCCAAATTTTTGGAAGAAAACAGAGGTGTTTTTAACGAAGTGCCTACCTGTAGATTTTGGCCTCTAGCTCAGGGGCACCTAGGGAAACCTACCAAACCTGTGTATTTCTGAAAACTAGAGACCGAGGGGAATCCACGGAGGGGTGACTTGCGGGGCTTGGACCAGGTTCTGTTACCCAGAATCCTTTGCAAACCTCAAAATTTGGCTAAAAAAACACATGTTCCTCATATTTCTGTGGCAGAAAGTTCTGGAATCTGAGAGGAGCCACAAATTTCCTTCCACCCAGCGTTCCCCCAAGTCTCCCGATAAAAATGATACCTCACTTGTGTGGGTAGGCCTAGCGCCCGCGACAGGAAACGCCCCAAAGCGCAACGTGGACACATCCAAATTTTTGGAAGAAAACAGAGGTGTTTCTTACAAAGTGCCTACCTGTAGATTTTGGCCTCTAGCTCAGCCGGCACCTAGGGAAACCTACCAAACCTGTGCATTTCTGAAAACTAGAGACCTAGGGGAATCCAAGGAGGGGTGACTTGCGGGCCTCGGACCAGGTTCTGTTACCCAGAATCCTTTGCAAACCTCAAAATTTGGCTAAAAAACCACATGTTCCTCAAATTTCTGTGGCAGAAAGTTTGGGAATCTGAGAGGAGCCACAAATTTCCTTCCACCCAGCGTTCCCCCAAGTCTCCCGATAAAAATGATACCTCACTTGTGTGGGTAGGCCTAGCGCCCGCGACAGGAAACGCCCCAAAGCGCAACGTGGACACATCCAAATTTTTGGAAGAAAACAGAGGTGTTTTTTGCGAAGTGCCTACCTGTAGATTTTGGCATCTAGCTCAGCCGGCACCTAGGGAAACCTACCAAACCTGTGCATTTCTGAAAACTAGAGACCGAGGGGAATCCAAAGAGGGGTGACTTGCGGGGCTTGGACCAGGTTCTGTTACCCAGAATCCTTTGCAAACCTCAAAATTTGGCTAAAAAAACACATGTTCCTCATATTTCTGTGGCAGAAAGTTCTGAAATCTGAGAGGAGCCACAAATTTCCTTCCACCCAGCGTTCCCCCAAGTCTCCCGATAAAAATGATACCTCACTTGTGTGGGTAGGCCTAGCGCCCGCGACAGGAAACGCCCCAAAGAGCAACGTGGACACATCCAAATTTTTGGAAGAAAACAGAGGTGTTTTTTGCGAAGTGCCTACCTGTAGATTTTGGCCTCTAGCTCAGCCGGCACCTAGGGAAACCTACCAAACCTGTGCATTTCTGAAACCTAGAGACCTAGGGGAATCCAAGGAGGGGAGTCTTGCGGAGCTCGGACCAGGGTCTGTTACCCAGAATCCTTTGCAAACCTCAACATTTGGCTAAAAAAACACATGTTCCTCATATTTCTGTGGCAGAAAGTTCTGGAATCTGAGAGGAGCCACAAATTTCCTTCCACCCAGCGTTCCCCCAAGTCTCCCGATAAAAATGATACCTCACTTGTGTGGGTAGGCCTAGCGCCCGCGACAGGAAACGCCCCAAAGCGCAACGTGGACACATCCAAATTTTTGGAAGAAAACAGAGGTGTTTTTTGCGAAGTGCCTACCTGTAGATTTTGGCCTCTAGCTCAGCCGGCACCTAGGGAAACCTACAAAACCTGTGCATTTCTGAAAACTAGAGACCTAGGGGAATCCAAGGAGGGGTGACTTGCTGGGCTCGGACTAGGGTCTGTTACCCAGAATCCTTTGCAAACCTCAAAATTTTGCTAAAAAACCACATGTTCCTCACATTTCTGTGGCAGAAAGTTCTGGAATCTGGAGGAGCCACAGATTTCCTTCCACCCAGTGTTCGCCCAAGTCTCCCGATAAAAATGATACCTCACTTGTGTGGGTAGGCCTAGCGCCCGCGACAGGAAACGCCCCAAAGCGCAACGTGGACACATCCAAATTTTTGGAAGAAAACAGAGGTGTTTTTTACGAAGTGCCTACCTGTAGATTTTGGCCTCTAGCTCAGGGGCACCTAGGGAAACCTACCAAACCTGTGTATTTCTGAAAACTAGAGACCGAGGGGAATCCACGGAGGGGTGACTTGCGGGGCTTGGACCAGGTTCTGTTACCCAGAATCCTTTGCAAACCTCAAAATTTGGCTAAAAAAACACATGTTCCTCATATTTCTGTGGCAGAAAGTTCTGGAATCTGAGAGGAGCCACAAATTTCCTTCCACCCAGCGTTCCCCCAAGTCTCCCGATAAAAATGATACCTCACTTGTGTGGGTAGGCGTAGCGCCCGCGACAGGAAACGCCCCAAAGCGCAACGTGGACACATCCACATTTTTGGAAGAAAACAGAGGTGTTTCTTGCAAAGTGCCTACCTGTAGATTTTGGCCTCTAGCTCAGCCGGCACCTAGGGAAACCTACCAAACCTGTGCATTTCTGAAAACTAGAGACCTAGGGGAATCCAAGGAGGGGTGACTTGCGGGCCTCGGACCAGGTTCTGTTACCCAGAATCCTTTGCAAACCTCAAAATTTGGCTAAAAAACCACATGTTCCTCAAATTTCTGTGGCAGAAAGTTTGGGAATCTGAGAGGAGCCACAAATTTCCTTCCACCCAGCGTTCCCCCAAGTCTCCCGATAAAAATGATACCTCACTTGTGTGGGTAGGCCTAGCACCCGCGACAGGAAACGCCCCAAAGCGCAACGTGGACACATCCAAATTTTTGGAAGAAAACAGAGGTGTTTTTTGCGAAGTGCCTACCTGTAGATTTTGGCATCTAGCTCAGCCGGCACCTAGGGAAACCTACCAAACCTGTGCATTTCTGAAAACTAGAGACCGAGGGGAATCCAAAGAGGGGTGACTTGCGGGGCTTGGACCAGGTTCTGTTACCCAGAATCCTTTGCAAACCTCAAAATTTGGCTAAAAAAACACATGTTCCTCATATTTCTGTGGCAGAAAGTTCTGAAATCTGAGAGGAGCCACAAATTTCCTCCACCCAGCGTTCCCCCAAGTCTCCCGATAAAAATGATACCTCACTTGTGTGGGTAGGCCTAGCGCCCGCGACAGGAAACGCCCCAAAGCGCAACGTGGACACATCCAAATTTTTGGAAGAAAACAGAGGTGTTTTTTGCGAAGTGCCTACCTGTAGATTTTGGCCTCTAGCTCAGCCGGCACCTAGGGAAACCTACCAAACCTGTGCATTTCTGAAACCTAGAGACCTAGGGGAATCCAAGGAGGGGAGACTTGTGGAGCTCGGACCAGGGTCTGTTACCCAGAATCCTTTGCAAACCTCAAAATTTGGCTAAAAAACCACATGTTCCTCACATTTCTGTGGCAGAAAGTTCTGGAATCTGAGAGGAGCCACAAATTTCCTTCCACCCAGCGTTCCCCCCAGTCTCCCAATAAAAATGATACCTCACTTGTGTGGGTAGGCCTAGCGCCTGCGACAGGAAACGCCCCAAAGCGCAACGTGGACACATCCAAATTTTTGGAAGAAAACAGAGGTGTTTTTTGCGAAGTGCCTACCTGTAGATTTTGGCCTCTAGCTCAGCCAGCACCTAGGGAAACCTACCAAACCTGTGCATTTCTGAAAACTAGAGACCGAGGGGAATCCACGGAGGGGTGACTTGCGGGGCTTGGACCAGGTTCTGTTACCCAGAATCCTTTGCAAACCTCAAAATTTGGCTAAAAAAACACATGTTCCTCATATTTCTGTGGCAGAAAGTTCTGGAATCTGAGAGGAGCCACAAATTTCCTTCCACCCAGCGTTCCCCCAAGTCTCCCGATAAAAATGATACCTCACTTGTGTGGGTAGGCCTAGCGCCCGCGACAGGAAACGCCCCAAAGCGCAACGTGGACACATCCAAATTTTTGGAAGAAAACAGAGGTGTTTCTTGCAAAGTGCCTACCTGTAGATTTTGGCCTCTAGCTCAGCCGGCACCTAGGGAAACCTACCAAACCTGTGCATATCTGAAAACTAGAGACCTAGGGGAATCCAAGGAGGGGTGACTTGCGGGCCTCGGACCAGGTTCTGTTACCCAGAATCCTTTGCAAACCTTAAAATTTGGCTAAAAAAACACATGTTCCTCAAATTTCTGTGGCAGAAAGTTCGGGAATCTGAGAGGAGCCACAAATTTCCTTCCACCCAGCGTTCCCCCAAGTCTCCCGATAAAAATGATACCTCACTTGTGTGGGTAGGCCTAGCGCCCGCGACAGGAAACGCCCCAAAGCGCAACGTGGACACATCCACATTTTTGGAAGAAAACAGAGGTGTTTTTTGCGAAGTGCCTACCTGTAGATTTTGGCATCTAGCTCAGCCGGCACCTAGGGAAACCTACCAAACCTGTGCATTTCTGAAAACTAGAGACCGAGGGGAATCCAAAGAGGGGTGACTTGCGGGGCTTGGACCAGGTTCTGTTACCCAGAATCCTTTGCAAACCTCAAAATTTGGCTAAAAAAACACATGTTCCTCATATTTCTGTGGCAGAAAGTTCTGAAATCTGAGAGGAGCCACAAATTTCCTCCACCCAGCGTTCCCCCAAGTCTCCCGATAAAAATGATACCTCACTTGTGTGGGTAGGCCTAGCGCCCGCGACAGGAAACGCCCCAAAGCGCAACGTGGACACATCCAAATTTTTGGAAGAAAACAGAGGTGTTTTTTGCGAAGTGCCTACCTGTAGATTTTGGCCTCTAGCTCAGCCGGCACCTAGGGAAACCTACCAAACCTGTGCATTTCTGAAACCTAGAGACCTAGGGGAATCCAAGGAGGGGAGACTTGTGGAGCTCGGACCAGGGTCTGTTACCCAGAATCCTTTGCAAACCTCAAAATTTGGCTAAAAAACCACATGTTCCTCACATTTCTGTGGCAGAAAGTTCTGGAATCTGAGAGGAGCCACAAATTTCCTTCCACCCAGCGTTCCCCCCAGTCTCCCAATAAAAATGATACCTCACTTGTGTGGGTAGGCCTAGCGCCTGCGACAGGAAACGCCCCAAAGCGCAACGTGGACACATCCAAATTTTTGGAAGAAAACAGAGGTGTTTTTTGCGAAGTGCCTACCTGTAGATTTTGGCATCTAGCTCAGCCAGCACCTAGGGAAACCTACCAAACCTGTGCATTTCTGAAAACTAGAGACCGAGGGGAATCCACGGAGGGGTGACTTGCGGGGCTTGGACCAGGTTCTGTTACCCAGAATCCTTTGCAAACCTCAAAATTTGGCTAAAAAAACACATGTTCCTCATATTTCTGTGGCAGAAAGTTCTGGAATCTGAGAGGAGCCACAAATTTCCTTCCACCCAGCGTTCCCCCAAGTCTCCCGATAAAAATGATACCTCACTTGTGTGGGTAGGCCTAGCGCCCGCGACAGGAAACGCCCCAAAGCGCAACGTGGACACATCCAAATTTTTGGAAGAAAACAGAGGTGTTTCTTGCAAAGTGCCTACCTGTAGATTTTGGCCTCTAGCTCAGCCGGCACCTAGGGAAACCTACCAAACCTGTCCATATCTGAAAACTAGAGACCTAGGGGAATCCAAGGAGGGGTGACTTGCGGGCCTTGGACCAGGTTCTGTTACCCAGAATCCTTTGCAAACCTTAAAATTTGGCTAAAAAAACACATGTTCCTCAAATTTCTGTGGCAGAAAGTTCGGGAATCTGAGAGGAGCCACAAATTTCCTTCCACCCAGCGTTCCCCCAAGTCTCCCGATAAAAATGATACCTCACTTGTGTGGGTAGGCCTAGCGCCCGCGACAGGAAACGCCCCAAAGCGCAACGTGGACACATCCACATTTTTGGAAGAAAACAGAGGTGTTTTTTGCGAAGTGCCTACCTGTAGATTTTGGCCTCTAGCTCAGCCGGCACCTAGGGAAACCTACCAAACCTGTGCATTTCTGAAAACTAGAGACCGAGGGGAATCCACGGAGGGGTGACTTGCGGGGCTTGGACCAGGTTCTGTTACCCAGAATCCTTTGCAAACTTTAAAATTTGGCTAAAAAACCACATGTTCCTCACATTTCTGTGGCAGAAAGTTCTGGAATCTGAGAGGAGCCACAAATTTCCTTCCACCCAGCGTTCCCCCAAGTCTCCCGATAAAAATGATACCTCACTTGTGTGGGTAGGCCTAGCGCCTGCGACAGGAAACGCCCCAAAGCGCAACGTGGACACATCCAAATTTTTGGAAGAAAACAGAGGTGTTTTTTGCGAAGTGCCTACCTGTAGATTTTGGCCTCTAGCTCAGCCGGCACCTAGGGAAACCTACCAAACCTGTGCATTTCTGAAAACTAGAGACCGAAGGGAATCCAAGGAGGGGTGACTTGCGAGGCTTGGAACAGGTTCTGTTACCCAGAATCCTTTGCAAACCTCAAAATTTGGCTAAAAAAACACATGTTCCTCATATTTCTGTGGCAGAAAGTTCTGGAATCTGAGAGGAGCCACAAATTTCCTTCCACCCAGCGTTCCCCCAAGTCTCCCGATAAAAATGATACCTCACTTGTGTGGGTAGGCCTAGCGCCCGCGACAGGAAACGCCCCAAAGCGCAACGTGGACACATCCAAATTTTTGGAAGAAAACAGAGGTGTTTTTTGCGAAGTGCCTACCTGTAGATTTTGGCCTCTAGCTCAGCCGGCACCTAGGGAAACCTACCAAACCTGTGCATTTCTGAAAACTAGAGACCTAGGGGAATCCAAGGAGGGGTGACTTGCGGAGCTCGGACCAGGGTCTGTTACCCAGAATCCTTTGCAAACCTCAAAATTTGGCTAAAAAACCACATGTTCCTCAAATTTCTGTGGCAGAAAGTTCGGGAATCTGAGAGGAGCCACAAATTTCCTTCCACCCAGCGTTCCCCCAAGTCTCCCGATAAAAATGATACCTCACTTGTGTGGGTAGGCCTAACGCCCGCGACAGGAAACGCCCCAAAGCGCAACGTGGACACATCCAAATTTTTGGAAGAAAACAGAGGTGTTTTTTGCGAAGTGCCTACCTGTAGATTTTGGCATCTAGCTCAGCCGGCACCTAGGGAAACCTACCAAACCTGTGCATTTCTGAAAACTAGAGACCGAGGGGAATCCAAAGAGGGGTGACTTGCGGGGCTTGGACCAGGTTCTGTTACCCAGAATCCTTTGCAAACCTCAAAATTTGGCTAAAAAAACACATGTTCCTCATATTTCTGTGCCAGAAAGTTCTGGAATCTGAGAGGAGCCACAAATTTCCTTCCACCCAGCGTTCCCCCAAGTCTCCCGATAAAAATGATACCTCACTTGTGTGGGTAGGCCTAGCGCCCGCAACAGGAAACGCCCCAAAGCGCAACGTGGACACATCCAAATTTTTGGAAGAAAACAGAGGTGTTTTTTGCGAAGTGCCTACCTGTAGATTTTGGCCTCTAGCTCAGCCGGCACCTAGGGAAACCTACCAAACCTGTGCATTTCTGAAAACTAGAGACCTAGGGGAATCCAAGGAGGGGTAACTTGCTGGGCTCGGACCAGGGTCTGTTACCCAGAATCCTTTGCAAACCTCAAAATTTTGCTAAAAAACCACATGTTCCTCACATTTCTGTGGCAGAAAGTTCTGGAATCTGAGAGGAGCCACAAATTTCCTTCCACCCAGTGTTCGCCCAAGTCTCCAGATAAAAATGATACCTCACTTGTGTGGGTAGGCCTAGCGCCCGTGACAGGAAACGCCCCAAAGCGCAACGTGGACACATCCAAATTTTTTGAAGAAAACAGAGGTGTTTTTTGCGAAGTGCCTACCTGTAGATTTTGGCATCTAGCTCAGCCGGCACCTAGGGAAACCTACCAAACCTGTGCATTTCTGAAAATTAGAGACCTAGGGGAATCCAAGGAGGGGTGACTTGCGGAGCTCGGACCAGGGTCTGTTACCCAGAATCCTTTGCAAACCTCAAAATTTGGCTAAAAAACCACATGTTCCTCACATTTCTGTGGCAGAAAGTTCTGGAATCTGAGAGGAGCCACAAATTTCCTTCCACCCAGCGTTCCCCTAAGTCTCCCGATAAAAATGATACCTCACTTGTGTGGGTAGGCCTAGCGCCTGCGACAGGAAACGCCCCAAAGCGCAACGTGGACACATCCAAATTTTTGGAAGAAAACAGAGGTGTTTTTTGCGAAGTGCCTACCTGTAGATTTTGGCCTCTAGCTCAGGGGCACCTAGGGAAACCTACCAAACCTGTGTATTTCTGAAAACTAGAGACCGAGGGGAATCCACTGAGGGGTGACTTGCGGGGCTTGGACCAGGTTCTGTTACCCAGAATCCTTTGCAAACCTCAAAATTTGGCTAAAAAAACACATGTTCCTCATATTTCTGTGGCAGAAAGTTCTGGAATCTGAGAGGAGCCACAAATTTCCTTCCACCCAGCCTTCCCCCAAGTCTCCCGATAAAAATGATACCTCACTTGTGTGGGTAGGCCTAGCGCCCGTGACAGGAAACGCCCCAAAGCGCAACGTGGACACATCCAAATTTTTGGAAGAAAACAGAGGTGTTTCTTGCAAAGTGCCTACCTGTAGATTTTGGCCTCTAGCTCAGCCGGCACCTAGGGAAACCTACCAAACCTGTGCATTTCTGAAAACTAGAGACCTAGGGGAATCCAAGGAGGGGTGACTTGCGGGCCTCGGACCAGGTTCTGTTACCCAGAATCCTTTGCAAACCTCAAAATTTGGCTAAAAAACCACATGTTCCTCAAATTTCTGTGGCAGAAAGTTTGGGAATCTGAGAGGAGCCACAAATTTCCTTCCACCCAGCGTTCCCCCAAGTCTCCCGATAAAAATGATACCTCACTTGTGTGGGTAGGCCTAGCGCCCGCGACAGGAAACGCCCCAAAGCGCAACGTGGACACATCCAAATTTTTGGAAGAAAACAGAGGTGTTTTTTGCGAAGTGCCTACCTGTAGATTTTGGCATCTAGCTCAGCCGGCACCTAGGGAAACCTACCAAACCTGTGCATTTCTGAAAACTAGAGACCGAGGGGAATCCAAAGAGGGGTGACTTGCGGGGCTTGGACCAGGTTCTGTTACCCAGAATCCTTTGCAAACCTCAAAATTTGGCTAAAAAAACACATGTTCCCATATTTCTGTGGCAGAAAGTTCTGGAATCTGAGAGGAGCCACAAATTTCCTTCCACCCAGCGTTCCCCCATGTCTCCCGATAAAAATGATACCTCACTTGTGTGGGTAGGCCCAGAGCCCGCGACAGGAAACGCCCCAAAGCGCAAAGTGGACACATCCACATTTTTGGAAGAAAACAGAGGTGTTTTTTGCGAAGTGCCTACCTGTAGATTTTGGCCTCTAGCTCAGCCGGCACCTAGGGAAACCTACCAAACCTGTGCATTTCTGAAAACTAGAGACCTAGGGGAATCCAAGGAGGGGTGACTTGCGGAGCTCGGACCAGGGTCTGTTACCCAGAATCCTTTGCAAACCTCAAAATCTGGCTAAAAAACCACATGTTCCTCACATTTCTGTGGCAGAAAGTTCTGGAATCTGAGAGGAGCCACAAATTTCCTTCCACCCAGCGTTCCCCCCAGTCTCCCAATAAAAATGATACCTCACTTGTGTGGGTAGGCCTAGCGCCTGCGACAGGAAACGCCCCAAAGCGCAACGTGGACACATCCAAATTTTTGGAAGAAAACAGAGGTGTTTTTTGCGAAGTGCCTACCTGTAGATTTTGGCCTCTAGCTCAGCCGGCACCTAGGGAAACCTACCAAACCTGTGCATTTCTGAAAACTAGAGACCGAGGGGAATCCACGGAGGGGTGACTTGCGGGGCTTGGACCAGGTTCTGTTACCCAGAATCCTTTGCAAACCTCAAAATTTGGCTAAAAAAACACATGTTCCTCATATTTCTGTGGCAGAAAGTTCTGGAATCTGAGAGGAGCCACAAATTTCCTTCCACCCAGCGTTCCCCCAAGTCTCCCGATAAAAATGATACCTCACTTGTGTGGGTAGGCCTAGCGCCCGCGACAGGAAACGCCCCAAAGCGCAACGTGGACACATCCAAATTTTTGGAAGAAAACAGAGGTGTTTCTTGCAAAGTGCCTACCTGTAGATTTTGGCCTCTAGCTCAGCCGGCACCTAGGGAAACCTACCAAACCTGTGCATATCTGAAAACTAGAGACCTAGGGGAATCCAAGGAGGGGTGACTTGCGGGCCTCGGACCAGGTTCTGTTACCCAGAATCCTTTGCAAACCTTAAAATTTGGCTAAAAAAACACATGTTCCTCAAATTTCTGTGGCAGAAAGTTCGGGAATCTGAGAGGAGCCACAAATTTCCTTCCACCCAGCGTTCCCCCAAGTCTCCCGATAAAAATGATACCTCACTTGTGTGGGTAGGCCTAGCGCCCGCGACAGGAAACGCCCCAAAGCGCAACGTGGACACATCCAAATTTTGGGAAGAAAACAGAGGTGTTTTTTGCGAAGTGCCTACCTGTAGATTTTGGCATCTAGCTCAGCCGGCACCTAGGGAAACCTACCAAACCTGTGCATTTCTGAAAACTAGAGACCGAGGGGAATCCAAAGAGGGGTGACTTGCGGGGCTTGGACCAGGTTCTGTTACCCAGAATCCTTTGCAAACCTCAAAATTTGGCTAAAAAAACACATGTTCCTCATATTTCTGTGGCAGAAAGTTCTGGAATCTGAGAGGAGCCACAAATTTCCTTCCACCCAGTGTTCGCCCAAGTCTCCCGATAAAAATGATACCTCACTTGTGTGGGTAGGCCTAGCGCCCGCGACAGGAAACGCCCCAAAGCGCAACGTGGACACATCCAAATTTTTGGAAGAAAACAGAGGTGTTTTTTGCGAAGTGCCTACCTGTAGATTTTGGCATCTAGCTCAGCCGGCACCTAGGGAAACCTACCAAACCTGTGCATTTCTGAAAACTAGAGACCTAGGGGAATCCAAGGAGGGGTGACTTGCGGAGCTCGGACCAGGGTCTGTTACCCAGAATCCTTTGCAAACCTCAAAATTTGGCTAAAAAACCACATGTTCCTCACATTTCTGTGGCAGAAAGTTCTGGAATCTGAGAGGAGCCACAAATTTCCTTCCACCCAGCGTTCCCCCAAGTCTCCCGATAAAAATGATACCTCACTTGTGTGGGTAGGCCTAGCGCCCGCGACAGGAAACGCCCCAAAGCGCAACGTGGACACATCCAAATTTTTGGAAGAAAACAGAGGTGTTTCTTGCAAAGTGCCTACCTGTAGATTTTGGCCTCTAGCTCAGCCGGCACCTAGGGAAACCTACCAAACCTGTGCATTTCTGAAAACTAGAGACCTAGGGGAATCCAAGGAGGGGTGACTTGCGGGCCTCGGACCAGGTTCTGTTACCCAGAATCCTTTGCAAACCTCAAAATTTGGCTAAAAAACCACATGTTCCTCAAATTTCTGTGGCAGAAAGTTTGGGAATCTGAGAGGAGCCACAAATTTCCTTCCACCCAGCGTTCCCCCAAGTCTCCCGATAAAAATGATACCTCACTTGTGTGGGTAGGCCTAGCGCCCGCGACAGGAAACGCCCCAAAGCGCAACGTGGACACATCCAAATTTTTGGAAGAAAACAGAGGTGTTTTTTGCGAAGTGCCTACCTGTAGATTTTGGCATCTAGCTCAGCCGGCACCTAGGGAAACCTACCAAACCTGTGCATTTCTGAAAACTAGAGACCGAGGGGAATCCAAAGAGGGGTGACTTGCGGGGCTTGGACCAGGTTCTGTTACCCAGAATCCTTTGCAAACCTCAAAATGTGGCTAAAAAAACACATGTTCCCATATTTCTGTGGCAGAAAGTTCTGGAATCTGAGAGGAGCCACAAATTTCCTTCCACCCAGCGTTCCCCCATGTCTCCCGATAAAAATGATACCTCACTTGTGTGGGTAGGCCCAGAGCCCGCGACAGGAAACGCCCCAAAGCGCAAAGTGGACACATCCACATTTTTGGAAGAAAACAGAGGTGTTTTTTGCGAAGTGCCTACCTGTAGATTTTGGCCTCTAGCTCAGCCGGCACCTAGGGAAACCTACCAAACCTGTGCATTTCTGAAAACTAGAGACCTAGGGGAATCCAAGGAGGGGTGACTTGCGGAGCTCGGACCAGGGTCTGTTACCCAGAATCCTTTGCAAACCTCAAAATCTGGCTAAAAAACCACATGTTCCTCACATTTCTGTGGCAGAAAGTTCTGGAATCTGAGAGGAGCCACAAATTTCCTTCCACCCAGCGTTCCCCCCAGTCTCCCAATAAAAATGATACCTCACTTGTGTGGGTAGGCCTAGCGCCTGCAACAGGAAACGCCCCAAAGCGCAACGTGGACACATCCAAATTTTTGGAAGAAAACAGAGGTGTTTTTTGCGAAGTGCCTACCTGTAGATTTTGGCCTCTAGCTCAGCCGGCACCTAGGGAAACCTACCAAACCTGTGCATTTCTGAAAACTAGAGACCGAGGGGAATCCACGGAGGGGTGACTTGCGGGGCTTGGACCAGGTTCTGTTACCCAGAATCCTTTGCAAACCTCAAAATTTGGCTAAAAAAACACATGATCCTCATATTTCTGTGGCAGAAAGTTCTGGAATCTGAGAGGAGCCACAAATTTCCTTCCACCCAGCGTTCCCCCAAGTCTCCCGATAAAAATGATACCTCACTTGTGTGGGTAGGCCTAGCGCCCGCGACAGGAAACGCCCCAAAGCGCAACGTGGACACATCCAAATTTTTGGAAGAAAACAGAGGTGTTTCTTGCAAAGTGCCTACCTGTAGATTTTGGCCTCTAGCTCAGCCGGCACCTAGGGAAACCTACCAAACCTGTGCATATCTGAAAACTAGAGACCTAGGGGAATCCAAGGAGGGGTTACTTGCGGGCCTCGGACCAGGTTCTGTTACCCAGAATCCTTTGCAAACCTTAAAATTTGGCTAAAAAAACACATGTTCCTCAAATTTCTGTGGCAGAAAGTTCGGGAATCTGAGAGGAGCCACAAATTTCCTTCCACCCAGCGTTCCCCCAAGTCTCCCGATAAAAATGATACCTCACTTGTGTGGGTAGGCCTAGCGCCCGCGACAGGAAAAGCCCCAAAGCGCAACGTGGACACATCCAAATTTTTGGAAGAAAACAGAGGTGTTTTTTGCGAAGTGCCTACCTGTAGATTTTGGCATCTAGCTCAGCCGGCACCTAGGGAAACCTACCAAACCTGTGCATTTCTGAAAACTAGAGACCGAGGGGAATCCAAAGAGGGGTGACTTGCGGGGCTTGGACCAGGTTCTGTTACCCAGAATCCTTTGCAAACCTCAAAATTTGGCTAAAAAAACACATGTTCCTCATATTTCTGTGGCAGAAAGTTCTGGAATCTGAGAGGAGCCACAAATTTCCTTCCACCCAGTGTTCGCCCAAGTCTCCCGATAAAAATGATACCTCACTTGTGTGGGTAGGCCTAGCGCCCGCGACAGGAAACGCCCCAAAGCGCAACGTGGACACATCCAAATTTTTGGAAGAAAACAGAGGTGTTTTTTGCGAAGTGCCTACCTGTAGATTTTGGCATCTAGCTCAGCCGGCACCTAGGGAAACCTACCTAACCTGTGCATTTCTGAAAACTAGAGACCTAGGGGAATCCAAGGAGGGGTGACTTGCGGAGCTCGGACCAGGGTCTGTTACCCAGAATCCTTTGCAAACCTCAAAATTTGGCTAAAAAACCACATGTTCCTCACATTTCTGTGGCAGAAAGTTCTGGAATCTGAGAGGAGCCACAAATTTCCTTCCACCCAGCGTTCCCCCAAGTCTCCCGATAAAAATGATACCTCACTTGTGTGGGTAGGCCTAGCGCCCGCGACAGGAAACGCCCCAAAGCGCAACGTGGACACATCCAAATTTTTGGAAGAAAACAGAGGTGTTTCTTGCAAAGTGCCTACCTGTAGATTTTGGCCTCTAGCTCAGCCGGCACCTAGGGAAACCTACCAAACCTGTGCATTTCTGAAAACTAGAGACCTAGGGGAATCCAAGGAGGGGTGACTTGCGGGCCTCGGACCAGGTTCTGTTACCCAGAATCCTTTGCAAACCTCAAAATTTGGCTAAAAAACCACATGTTCCTCAAATTTCTGTGGCAGAAAGTTTGGGAATCTGAGAGGAGCCACAAATTTTCTTCCACCCAGCGTTCCCCCAAGTCTCCCGATAAAAATGATACCTCACTTGTGTGGGTAGGCCTAGCGCCCGCGACAGGAAACGCCCCAAAGCGCAACGTGGACACATCCAAATTTTTGGAAGAAAACAGAGGTGTTTTTTGCGAAGTGCCTACCTGTAGATTTTGGCATCTAGCTCAGCCGGCACCTAGGGAAACCTACCAAACCTGTGCATTTCTGAAAACTAGAGACCGAGGGGAATCCAAAGAGGTGTGACTTGCGGGGCTTGGACCAGGTTCTGTTACCCAGAATCCTTTGCAAACCTCAAAATTTGGCTAAAAAAACACATGTTCCTCATATTTCTGTGGCAGAAAGTTCTGGAATCTGAGAGGAGCCACAAATTTCCTTCCACCCAGCGTTCCCCCAAGTCTCCCGATAAAAATGATACCTCACTTGTGTGGGTAGGCCTAGAGCCCGCGACAGGAAACGCCCCAAAGCGCAACGTGGACACATCCACATTTTTGGAAGAAAACAGAGGTGTTTTTTGCGAAGTGCCTACCTGTAGATTTTGGCCTCTAGCTCAGCCGGCACCTAGGGAAACCTACCAAACCTGTGCATTTCTGAAAACTAGAGACCTAGGGGAATCCAAGGAGGGGTGACTTGCTGGGCTCGGACCAGGGTCTGTTACCCAGAATCCTTTGCAAACCTCAAAATTTTGCTAAAAAACCACATGTTCCTCACATTTCTGTGGCAGAAAGTTCTGGAATCTGAGAGGAGCCACAGATTTCCTTCCACCCAGTGTTCGCCCAAGTCTTCCGATAAAAATGATACCTCACTTGTGTGGGTAGGCCTAGCGCCCGCGACAGGAAACGCCCCAAAGCGCAACGTGGACACATCCAAATTTTTGGAAGAAAACAGAGGTGTTTTTTGCGAAGTGCCTACCTGTAGATTTTGGCCTCTAGCTCAGCCGGCACCTAGGGAAACCTACCAAACCTGTGCATTCCTGAAAACTAGAGACCTAGGGGAATCCAAGGAGGGGTGACTTGCGGAGCTCGGACCAGGGTCTGTTACCCAGAATCCTTTGCAAACCTCAAAATTTGGCTAAAAAACCACATGTTCCTCACATTTCTGTGGCAGAAAGTTCTGGAATCTGAGAGGAGCCACAAATTTCCTTCCACCCAGCGTTCCCCCCAGTCTCCCAATAAAAATGATACCTCACTTCTGTGGGTAGGCCTAGCGCCTGCGACAGGAAACGCCCCAAAGCGCAACGTGGACACATCCACATTTTTGGAAGAAAACAGAGGTGTTTTTTGCGAAGTGCCTACCTGTAGATTTTGGCCTCTAGCTCAGCCGGCACCTAGGGAAACCTACCAAACCTGTGCATTTCTGAAAACTAGAGACCGAGGGGAATCCACGGAGGGGTGACTTGTGGGGCCTGGACCAGGTTCTGTTACCCAGAATCCTTTGCAAACCTAAAAATTTGGCTAAAAAAACACATGTTCCTCATATTTCTGTGGCAGAAAGTTCTGGAATCTGAGAGGAGCCACAAATTTCCTTCCACCCAGCGTTCCGCCAAGTCTCCCGATAAAAATGATACCTCACTTGTGTGGGTAGGCCTAGCGCCCGCGACAGGAAATGCCCCAAAGCGCAACGTGGACACATCCAAATTTTTGGAAGAAAACAGAGGTGTTTCTTGCAAAGTGCCTACCTGTAGATTTTGGCCTTTAGCTCAGCCGGCACCTAGGGAAACCTACCAAACCTGTGCATTTCTGAAAACTAGAGACCTAGGGGATTCCAAGGAGGGGTGACTTGCGGGCCTCGGACCAGGTTCTGTTACCCAGAATCCTTTGCAAACCTTAAAATTTGGCTAAAAAAACACATGTTCCTCAAATTTCTGTGGCAGAAAGTTCGGGAATCTGAGAGGAGCCACAAATTTCCTTCCACCCAGCGTTCCCCCAAGTCTCCCGATAAAAATGATACCTCACTTGTGTGGGTAGGCCTAGCGCCCTCGACAGGAAACGCCCCAAAGCGCAACGTGGACACATCCACATTTTTGGAAGAAAACAGAGGTGTTTTTTGCGAAGTGCCTACCTGTAGATTTTGGCATCTACCTCAGCCAGCACCTAGGGAAACCTACCAAACCTGTGCATTTCTGAAAACTAGAGACCGAGGGGAATCCAAAGAGGGGTGACTTGCGGGGCTTGGACCAGGTTCTGTTACCCAGAATCCTTTGCAAACCTCAAAATTTGGCTAAAAAAACACATGTTCCTCATATTTCTGTGGCAGAAAGTTCTGGAATCTGAGAGGAGCCACAAATTTCCTTCCACCCAGCGTTCCCCCAAGTCTCCCGATAAAAATGATACCTCACTTGTGTGGGTAGGCCTAGCGCCCGCGACAGGAAACGCCCCAAAGCGCAACGTGGACACATCCAAATTTTTGGAAGAAAACAGAGGTGTTTTTTGCGAAGTGCCTACCTGTAGATTTTGGCCTCTAGCTCAGCCGGCACCTAGGGAAACCTACAAAACCTGTGCATTTCTGAAAACTAGAGACCTAGGGGAATCCAAGGAGGGGTGACTTGCTGGGCTCGGACTAGGGTCTGTTACCCAGAATCCTTTGCAAACCTCAAAATTTTGCTAAAAAACCACATGTTCCTCACATTTCTGTGGCAGAAAGTTCTGGAATCTGAGAGGAGCCACAGATTTCCTTCCACCCAGTGTTCGCCCAAGTCTCCCGATAAAAATGATACCTCACTTGTGTGGGTAGGCCTAGCGCCCGCGACAGGAAACGCCCCAAAGCGCAACGTGGACACATCCAAATTTTTGGAAGAAAACAGAGGTGTTTCTTGCAAAGTGCCTACCTGTAGATTTTGGCCTCTAGCATAGCCGGCACCTAGGGAAACCTACCAAACCTGTGCATTTCTGAAAACTAGAGACCTAGGGGATTCCAAGGAGGGGTGACTTGCGGGCCTCGGACCAGGTTCTGTTACCCAGAATCCTTTGCAAACCTTAAAATTTGGCTAAAAAAACACATGTTCCTCAAATTTCTGTGGCAGAAAGTTCGGGAATCTGAGAGGAGCCACAAATTTCCTTCCACCCAGCGTTCCCCCAAGTCTCCCGATAAAAATGATACCTCACTTGTGTGGGTAGGCCTAGCGCCCTCGACAGGAAACGCCCCAAAGCGCAACGTGGACACATCCACATTTTTGGAAGAAAACAGAGGTGTTTTTTGCGAAGTGCCTACCTGTAGATTTTGGCATCTACCTCAGCCAGCACCTAGGGAAACCTACCAAACCTGTGCATTTCTGAAAACTAGAGACCGAGGGGAATCCAAAGAGGGGTGACTTGCGGGGCTTGGACCAGGTTCTGTTACCCAGAATCCTTTGCAAACCTTAAAATTTGGCTAAAAAAACACATGTTCCTCAAATTTCTGTGGCAGAAAGTTCGGGAATCTGAGAGGAGCCACAAATTTCCTTCCACCCAGCGTTCCCCCAAGTCTCCCGATAAAAATGATACCTCACTTGTGTGGGTAGGCCTAGCGCCCTCGACAGGAAACGCCCCAAAGCGCAACGTGGACACATCCACATTTTTGGAAGAAAACAGAGGTGTTTTTTGCGAAGTGCCTACCTGTAGATTTTGGCATCTACCTCAGCCAGCACCTAGGGAAACCTACCAAACCTGTGCATTTCTGAAAACTAGAGACCGAGGGGAATCCAAAGAGGGGTGACTTGCGGGGCTTGGACCAGGTTCTGTTACCCAGAATCCTTTGCAAACCTCAAAATTTGGCTAAAAAAACACATGTTCCTCATATTTCTGTGGCAGAAAGTTCTGGAATCTGAGAGGAGCCACAAATTTCCTTCCACCCAGCGTTCCCCCAAGTCTCCCGATAAAAATGATACCTCACTTGTGTGGGTAGGCCTAGCGCCCGCGACAGGAAACGCCCCAAAGCGCAACGTGGACACATCCAAATTTTTGGAAGAAAACAGAGGTGTTTTTTGCGAAGTGCCTACCTGTAGATTTTGGCCTCTAGCTCAGCCGGCACCTAGGGAAACCTACAAAACCTGTGCATTTCTGAAAACTAGAGACCTAGGGGAATCCAAGGAGGGGTGACTTGCTGGGCTCGGACTAGGGTCTGTTACCCAGAATCCTTTGCAAACCTCAAAATTTTGCTAAAAAACCACATGTTCCTCACATTTCTGTGGCAGAAAGTTCTGGAATCTGAGAGGAGCCACAGATTTCCTTCCACCCAGTGTTCGCCCAAGTCTCCCGATAAAAATGATACCTCACTTGTGTGGGTAGGCCTAGCGCCCGCGACAGGAAACGCCCCAAAGCGCAACGTGGACACATCCAAATTTTTGGAAGAAAACAGAGGTGTTTCTTGCAAAGTGCCTACCTGTAGATTTTGGCCTCTAGCTCAGCCGGCACCTAGGGAAACCTACCAAACCTGTGCATTTCTGAAAACTAGAGACCTAGGGGATTCCAAGGAGGGGTGACTTGCGGGCCTCGGACCAGGTTCTGTTACCCAGAATCCTTTGCAAACCTTAAAATTTGGCTAAAAAAACACATGTTCCTCAAATTTCTGTGGCAGAAAGTTCGGGAATCTGAGAGGAGCCACAAATTTCCTTCCACCCAGCGTTCCCCCAAGTCTCCCGATAAAAATGATACCTCACTTGTGTGGGTAGGCCTAGCGCCCTCGACAGGAAACGCCCCAAAGCGCAACGTGGACACATCCACATTTTTGGAAGAAAACAGAGGTGTTTTTTGCGAAGTGCCTACCTGTAGATTTTGGCATCTACCTCAGCCAGCACCTAGGGAAACCTACCAAACCTGTGCATTTCTGAAAACTAGAGACCGAGGGGAATCCAAAGAGGGGTGACTTGCGGGGCTTGGACCAGGTTCTGTTACCCAGAATCCTTTGCAAACCTCAAAATTTGGCTAAAAAAACACATGTTCCTCATATTTCTGTGGCAGAAAGTTCTGGAATCTGAGAGGAGCCACAAATTTCCTTCCACCCAGCGTTCCCCCAAGTCTCCCGATAAAAATGATACCTCACTTGTGTGGGTAGGCCTAGCGCCCGCGACAGGAAACGCCCCAAAGCGCAACGTGGACACATCCAAATTTTTGGAAGAAAACAGAGGTGTTTTTTGCGAAGTGCCTACCTGTAGATTTTGGCCTCTAGCTCAGCCGGCACCTAGGGAAACCTACAAAACCTGTGCATTTCTGAAAACTAGAGACCTAGGGGAATCCAAGGAGGGGTGACTTGCTGGGCTCGGACTAGGGTCTGTTACCCAGAATCCTTTGCAAACCTCAAAATGTTGCTAAAAAACCACATGTTCCTCACATTTCTGTGGCAGAAAGTTCTGGAATCTGAGAGGAGCCACAGATTTCCTTCCACCCAGTGTTCGCCCAAGTCTCCCGATAAAAATGATACCTCACTTGTGTGGGTAGGCCTAGCGCCCGCGACAGGAAACGCCCCAAAGCGCAACGTGGACACATCCAAATTTTTGGAAGAAAACAGAGGTGTTTCTTGCAAAGTGCCTACCTGTAGATTTTGGCCTCTAGCTCAGCCGGCACCTAGGGAAACCTACCAAACCTGTGCATTTCTGAAAACTAGAGACCTAGGGGATTCCAAGGAGGGGTGACTTGCGGGCCTCGGACCAGGTTCTGTTACCCAGAATCCTTTGCAAACCTTAAAATTTGGCTAAAAAAACACATGTTCCTCAAATTTCTGTGGCAGAAAGTTCGGGAATCTGAGAGGAGCCACAAATTTCCTTCCACCCAGCGTTCCCCCAAGTCTCCCGATAAAAATGATACCTCACTTGTGTGGGTAGGCCTAGCGCCCTCGACAGGAAACGCCCCAAAGCGCAACGTGGACACATCCACATTTTTGGAAGAAAACAGAGGTGTTTTTTGCGAAGTGCCTACCTGTAGATTTTGGCATCTACCTCAGCCAGCACCTAGGGAAACCTACCAAACCTGTGCATTTCTGAAAACTAGAGACCGAGGGGAATCCAAAGAGGGGTGACTTGCGGGGCTTGGACCAGGTTCTGTTACCCAGAATCCTTTGCAAACCTCAAAATTTGGCTAAAAAAACACATGTTCCTCATATTTCTGTGGCAGAAAGTTCTGGAATCTGAGAGGAGCCACAAATTTCCTTCCACCCAGCGTTCCCCCAAGTCTCCCGATAAAAATGATACCTCACTTGTGTGGGTAGGCCTAGCGCCCGCGACAGGAAACGCCCCAAAGCGCAACGTGGACACATCCAAATTTTTGGAAGAAAACAGAGGTGTTTTTTGCGAAGTGCCTACCTGTAGATTTTGGCCTCTAGCTCAGCCGGCACCTAGGGAAACCTACAAAACCTGTGCATTTCTGAAAACTAGAGACCTAGGGGAATCCAAGGAGGGGTGACTTGCTGGGCTCGGACTAGGGTCTGTTACCCAGAATCCTTTGCAAACCTCAAAATTTTGCTAAAAAACCACATGTTCCTCACATTTCTGTGGCAGAAAGTTCTGGAATCTGAGAGGAGCCACAGATTTCCTTCCACCCAGTGTTCGCCCAAGTCTCCCGATAAAAATGATACCTCACTTGTGTGGGTAGGCCTAGCGCCCGCGACAGGAAACGCCCCAAAGCGCAACGTGGACACATCCAAATTTTTGGAAGAAAACAGAGGTGTTTTTTACGAAGTGCCTACCTGTAGATTTTGGCCTCTAGCTCAGCCAGCACCTAGGGAAACCTACCAAACCTGTGCATTTCTGACAACTAGAGACCTAGGGAAATCCAAGGAGGGGTGACTTGCGGAGCTCGGACCAGGGTCTGTTACCCAGAATCCTTTGCAAACCTCAAAATTTGGCTAAAAAACCACATGTTCCTCACATTTCTGTGGCAGAAAGTTCTGGAATCTGAGAGGAGCCACAAATTTCCTTCCACCCAGCGTTCCCCTAAGTCTCCCAATAAAAATGATACCTCACTTGTGTGGGTAGGCCTAGCGCCTGCGACAGGAAACGCCCCAAAGCGCAACGTGGACACATCCAAATTTTTGGAAGAAAACAGAGGTGTTTTTTGCGAAGTGCCAACCTGTAGATTTTGGCCTCTAGCTCAGCCGGCACCTAGGGAAACCTACCAAACCTGTGCATTTCTGAAAACTAGAGACCAAGGGGAATCCAAGGAGGGGTGACTTGCGAGGCTTGGACCAGGTTCTGTTACCCAGAATCCTTTGCAAACCTCAAAATTTGGCTAAAAAAACACATGTTCCTCATATTTCTGTGGCAGAAAGTTCTGGAATCTGAGAGGAGCCACAAATTTCCTTCCACCCAGCGTTCCCCCAAGTCTCCCGATAAAAATGATACCTCACTTGTGTGGGTAGGCCTAGCGCCCGCGACAGGAAACGCCCCAAAGCGCAACGTGGACACATCCAAATTTTTGGAAGAAAACAGAGGTGTTTTTTGCGAAGTGCCTACCTGTAGATTTTGGCCTCTAGCTCAGCCGGCACCTAGGGAAACCTACCAAACCTGTGCATTTCTGAAAACTAGAGACCTAGGGGAATCCAAGGAGGGGTGACTTGCGGAGCTCGGACCAGGGTCTGTTACCCACAATCCTTTGCAAACCTCAAAATTTGGCTAAAAAACCACATGTTCCTCAAATTTCTGTGGCAGAAAGTTCGGGAATCTGAGAGGAGCCACAAATTTCCTTCCACCCAGCGTTCCCCCAAGTCTCCCGATAAAAATGATACCTCACTTGTGTGGGTAGGCCTAGCGCCCGCGACAGGAAACGCCCCAAAGCGCAACGTGGACACATCCAAATTTTTGGAAGAAAACAGAGGTGTTTTTTGCGAAGTGCCTACCTGTAGATTTTGGCATCTAGCTCAGCCGGCACCTAGGGAAACCTACCAAACCTGTGCATTTCTGAAAACTAGAGACCAAGGGGAATCCAAAGAGGGGTGACTTGCGGGGCTTGGACCAGGTTCTGTTACCCAGAATCCTTTGCAAACCTCAAAATTTGGCTAAAAAAACACATGTTCCTCATATTTCTGTGGCAGAAAGTTCTGGAATCTGAGAGGAGCCACAAATTTCCTTCCACCCAGCGTTCCCCCAAGTCTCCCGATAAAAATGATACCTCACTTGTGTGGGTAGGCCTAGCGCCCGCGACAGGAAACGCCCCAAAGCGCAACGTGGACACATCCAAATTTTTGAAAGAAAACAGAGGTGTTTTTTGCGAAGTGCCTACCTGTAGATTTTGGCCTCTAGCTCAGCCGGCACCTAGGGAAACCTACCAAACCTGTGCATTTCTGAAACCTAGAGACCTAGGGGAATCCAAGAAGGGGAGACTTGCGGAGCTCGGACCAGGGTCTGTTACCCAGAATCCTTTGCAAACCTCAAAATTTGGCTAAAAAACCACATGTTCCTCACATTTCTGTGGCAGAAAGTTCTGGAATCTGAGAGGAGCCACAAATTTCCTTCCACCCAGCGTTCCCCCCAGTCTCCCAATAAAAATGATACCTCACTTGTGTGGGTAGGCCTAGCGCCTGCGACAGGAAACGCCCCAAAGCGCAACGTGGACACATCCAAATTTTTGGAAGAAAACAGAGGTGTTTTTTGCGAAGTGCCTACCTGTAGATTTTGGCCTCTAGCTCAGCCGGCACCTAGGGAAACCTACCAAACCTGTGCATTTCTGAAAACTAGAGACCGAGGGGAATCCACAGAGGGGTGACTTGCGGGGCTTGGACCAGGTTCTGTTACCCAGAATCCTTTGCAAACCTCAAAATTTGGCTAAAAAAACACATGTTCCTCATATTTCTGTGGCAGAAAGTTCTGGAATCTGAGAGGAGCCACAAATTTCCTTCCACCCAGCGTTCCCCCAAGTCTCCCGATAAAAATGATACCTCACTTGTGTGGGTAGGCCTAGCGCCCGCGACAGGAAACGCCCCAAAGCGCAACGTGGACACATCCACATTTTTTGAAGAAAACAGAGGTGTTTCTTGCAAAGTGCCTACCTGTAGATTTTGGCCTCTAGCTCAGCCGGCACCTAGGGAAACCTACCAAACCTGTGCATTTCTGAAAACTAGAGACCTAGGGGAATCCAAGGAGGGGTGACTTGCGGGCCTCGGACCAGGTTCTGTTACCCAGAATCCTTTGCAAACCTTAAAATTTGTCTAAAAAAACACATGTTCCTCAAATTTCTGTGGCAGAAAGTTCGGGAATCTGAGAGGAGCCACAAATTTCCTTCCACCCAGGGTTCCCCCAAGTCTCCCGATAAAAATGATACCTCACTTGTGTGGGTAGGCCTAGCGCCCGCGACAGGAAACGCCCCAAAGCGCAACGTGGACACATCCACATTTTTGGAAGAAAACAGAGGTGTTTTTTGCGAAGTGCCTACCTGTAGATTTTGGCATCTAGCTCAGCCAGCACCTAGGGAAACCTACCAAACCTGTGCATTTCTGAAAACTAGAGACCGAGGGGAATCCAAAGAGGGGTGACTTGCGGGGCTTGGACCAGGTTCTGTTACCCAGAATCCTTTGCAAACCTCAAAATTTGGCTAAAAAAACACATGTTCCTCATATTTCTGTGGCAGAAAGTTCTGGAATCTGAGAGGAGCCACAAATTTCCTTCCACCCAGCGTTCCCCCAAGTCTCCCGATAAAAATGATACCTCACTTGTGTGGGTAGGCCTAGCGCCCGCGACAGGAAACGCCCCGAAGCGCAACGTGGACACATCCAAATTTTTGGAAGAAAACAGAGGTGTTTTTTGCGAAGTGCCTACCTGTAGATTTTGGCCTCTAGCTCAGCCGGCACCTAGGGAAACCTACGAAACCTGTGCATTTCTGAAAACTAGAGACCTAGGGGAATCCAAGGAGGGGTGACTTGCTGGGCTCGGACCAGGGTCTGTTACCCAGAATCCTTTGCAAACCTCAAAATTTTGCTAAAAAACCACATGTTCCTCACATTTCTGTGGCAGAAAGTTCTGGAATCTGAGAGGAGCCACAGATTTCCTTCCACCCAGTGTTCGCCCAAGTCTCCCGATAAAAATGATACCTCACTTGTGTGGGTAGGCCTAGCGCCCGCGACAGGAAACGCCCCAAAGCGCAACGTGGACACATCCAAATTTTTGGAAGAAAACAGAGGTGTTTTTTACGAAGTGCCTACCTGTAGATTTTGGCCTCTAGCTCAGCCGGCACCTAGGGAAACCTACCAAACCTGTGCATTTCTGACAACTAGAGACCTAGGGAAATCCAAGGAGGGGTGACTTGCGGAGCTCGGACCAGGGTCTGTTACCCAGAATCCTTTGCAAACCTCAAAATTTGGCTAAAAAACCACATGTTCCTCACATTTCTGTGGCAGAAAGTTCTGGAATCTGAGAGGAGCCACAAATTTCCTTCCACCCAGCGTTCCCCTAAGTCTCCCAATAAAAATGATACCTCACTTGTGTGGGTAGGCCTAGCGCCTGCGACAGGAAACGCCCCAAAGCGCAACGTGGACACATCCAAATTTTTGGAAGAAAACAGAGGTGTTTTTTGCGAAGTGCCTACCTGTAGATTTTGGCCTCTAGCTCAGCCGGCACCTAGGGAAACCTACCAAACCTGTGCATTTCTGAAAACTAGAGACCGAGGGGAATCCAAGGAGGGGTGACTTGCGAGGCTTGGACCAGGTTCTGTTACCCAGAATCCTTTGCAAACCTCAAAATTTGGCTAAAAAAACACATGTTCCTCATATTTCTGTGGCAGAAAGTTCTGGAATCTGAGAGGAGCCACAAATTTCCTTCCACCCAGCGTCCCCCCAAGTCTCCCGATAAAAATGATACCTCACTTGTGTGGGTAGGCCTAGCGCCCGCGACAGGAAACGCCCCAAAGCGCAACGTGGACACATCCAAATTTTTGGAAGAAAACAGAGGTGTTTTTTGCGAAGTGCCTACCTGTAGATTTTGGCCTCTAGCTCAGCCGGCACCTAGGGAAACCTACGAAACCTGTGCATTTCTGAAAACTAGAGACCTAGGGGAATCCAAGGAGGGGTGACTTGCTGGGCTCGGACCAGGGTCTGTTACCCAGAATCCTTTGCAAACCTCAAAATTTTGCTAAAAAACCACATGTTCCTCACATTTCTGTGGCAGAAAGTTCTGGAATCTGAGAGGAGCCACAGATTTCCTTCCACCCAGTGTTCGCCTAAGTCTCCCGATAAAAATGATACCTCACTTGTGTGGGTAGGCCTAGCGCCCGCGACAGGAAACGCCCCAAAGCGCAACGTGGACACATCCAAATTTTTGGAAGAAAACAGAGGTGTTTTTTACGAAGTGCCTACCTGTAGATTTTGGCCTCTAGCTCAGCCGGCACCTAGGGAAACCTACCAAACCTGTGCATTTCTGACAACTAGATACCTAGGGAAATCCAAGGAGGGGTGACTTGCGGAGCTCGGACCAGGGTCTGTTACCCAGAATCCTTTGCAAACCTCAAAATTTGGCTAAAAAACCACATGTTCCTCACATTTCTGTGGCAGAAAGTTCTGGAATCTGAGAGGAGCCACAAATTTCCTTCCACCCAGCGTTCCCCTAAGTCTCCCAATAAAAATGATACCTCACTTGTGTGGGTAGGCCTAGCGCCTGCGACAGGAAACGCCCCAAAGCGCAACGTGGACACATCCAAATTTTTGGAAGAAAACAGAGGTGTTTTTTGCGAAGTGCCTACCTGTAGATTTTGGCCTCTAGCTCAGCCGGCACCTAGGGAAACCTACCAAACCTGTGCATTTCTGAAAACTAGAGACCGAGGGGAATCCAAGGAGGGGTGACTTGCGAGGCTTGGACCAGGTTCTGTTACCCAGAATCCTTTGCAAACCTCAAAATTTGGCTAAAAAAACACATGTTCCTCATATTTCTGTGGCAGAAAGTTCTGGAATCTGAGAGGAGCCACAAATTTCCTTCCACCCAGCGTCCCCCCAAGTCTCCCGATAAAAATGATACCTCACTTGTGTGGGTAGGCCTAGCGCCCGCGACAGGAAACGCCCCAAAGCGCAACGTGGACACATCCAAATTTTTGGAAGAAAACAGAGGTGTTTTTTGCGAAGTGCCTACCTGTAGATTTTGGCCTCTAGCTCAGCTGGCACCTAGGGAAACCTACCAAACCTGTGCATTTCTGAAAACTAGAGACCTAGGGGAATCCAAGGAGGGGTGACTTGCAGAGCTCGGACCAGGGTCTGTTACCCAGAATCCTTTGCAAACCTCAAAATTTGGCTAAAAAAACACATGTTCCTCATATTTCTGTGGCAGAAAGTTCTGGAATCTGAGAGGAGCCACAGATTTCCTTCCACCCAGTGTTCGCCCAAGTCTCCCGATAAAAATGATACCTCACTTGTGTGGGTAGGCCTAGCGCCCGCGACAGGAAACGCCCCAAAGCGCAACGTGGACACATCCAAATTTTTGGAAGAAAACAGAGGTGTTTTTTGCGAAGTGCCTACCTGTAGATTTTGGCATCTAGCTCAGCCGGCACCTAGGGAAACCTACCAAACCTGTGCATTTCTGAAAACTAGAGACCGAGGGGAATCCAAAGAGGGGTGACTTGCGGGGCTTGCACCAGGTTCTGTTACCCAGAATCCCTTGCAAACCTCAAAATTTGGCTAAAAAAACACATGTTCCTCATATTTCTGTGGCAGAAAGTTCTGGAATCTGAGAGGAGCCACAAATTTCCTTCGACCCAGCGTTCCCCCAAGTCTCCCGATAAAAATTATACCTCACTTGTGTGGGTAGGCCTAGCGCCCGCGACAGGAAACGCCCCAAAGCGCAACGTGGACACATCCAAATTTTTGGAAGAAAACAGAGGTGTTTTTTGCGAAGTGCCTACCTGTAGATTTTGGCCTCTAGCTCAGCCGGCACCTAGGGAAACCTACGAAACCTGTGCATTTCTGAAAACTAGAGACCTAGGGGAATCCAAGGAGGGGTGACTTGCTGGGCTCGGACCAGGGTCTGTTACCCAGAATCCTTTGCAAACCTCAAAATTTTGCTAAAAAACCACATATTCCTCACATTTCTGTGGCAGAAAGTTCTGGAATCTGAGAGGAGCCACAGATTTCCTTCCACCCAGTGTTCGCCAAGTCTCCCGATAAAAATGATACCTCACTTGTGTGGGTAGGCCTAGCGCCCGCGACAGGAAACGCCCCAAAGCACAACGTGGACACATCCAAATTTTTTGAAGAAAACAGAGGTGTTTTTTGCGAAGTGCCTACCTGTAGATTTTGGCATCTACCTCAGCCAGCACCTAGGGAAACCTACCAAACCTGTGCATTTCTGAAAACTAGAGACCGAGGGGAATCCAAAGAGGGGTGACTTGCGGGTCTTGGACCAGGTTCTGTTACCCAGAATCCTTTGCAAACCTCAAAATTTGGCTTAAAAAACACATGTTCCTCATATTTCTGTGGCAGAAAGTTCTGGAATCTGAGAGGAGCCACAAATTTCCTTCGACCCAGCGTTCCCCCAAGTCTCCCGATAAAAATGATACCTCACTTGTGTGGGTAGGCCTAGCGCCCGCGACAGGAAACGCCCCAAAGCGCAACGTGGACACATCCAAATTTTTGGAAGAAAACAGAGGTGTTTTTTGCGAAGTGCCTACCTGTAGATTTTGGCCTCTAGCTCAGCCGGCACCTAGGGAAACCTACAAAACCTGTGCATTTCTGAAAACTAGAGACCTAGGGGAATCCAAGGAGGGGTGACTTGCTGGGCTCGGACTAGGGTCTGTTACCCAGAATCCTTTGCAAACCTCAAAATTTTGCTAAAAAACCACATGTTCCTCACATTTCTGTGGCAGAAAGTTCTGGAATCTGAGAGGAGCCACAAATTTCCTTCCACCCAGCGTTCCCCTAAGTCTCCCAATAAAAATGATACCTCACTTGTGTGGGTAGGCCTAGCGCCTGCGACAGGAAACGCCCCAAAGCGCAACGTGGACACATCCAAATTTTTGGAAGAAAACAGAGGTGTTTTTTGCGAAGTGCCTACCTGTAGATTTTGGCCTCTAGCTCAGCCGGCACCTAGGGAAACCTACCAAACCTGTGCATTTCTGAAAACTAGAGACCGAGGGGAATCCAAGGAGGGGTGACTTGCGAGGCTTGGACCAGGTTCTGTTACCCAGAATCCTTTGCAAACCTCAAAATTTGGCTAAAAAAACACATGTTCCTCATATTTCTGTGGCAGAAAGTTCTGGAATCTGAGAGGAGCCACAAATTTCCTTCCACCCAGCGTTCCCCCAAGTCTCCCGATAAAAATGATACCTCACTTGTGTGGGTAGGCCTAGCGCCCGCGACAGGAAACGCCCCAAAGCGCAACGTGGACACATCCAAATTTTTGGAAGAAAACAGAGGTGTTTTTTGCGAAGTGCCTACCTGTAGATTTTGGCCTCTAGCTCAGCCGGCACCTAGGGAAACCTACCAAACCTGTGCATTTCTGAAAACTAGAGACCTAGGGGAATCCAAGGAGGGGTGACTTGCGGAGCTCGGACCAGGGTCTGTTACCCAGAATCCTTTGCAAACCTCAAAATTTGGCTAAAAAACCACATGTTCCTCAAATTTCTGTGGCAGAAAGTTCGGGAATCTGAGAGGAGCCACAAATTTCCTTCCACCCAGCGTTCCCCCAAGTCTCCCGATAAAAATGATACCTCACTTGTGTGGGTAGGCCTAGCGCCCGCGACAGGAAACGCCCCAAAGCACAACGTGGACACATCCACATTTTTGGAAGAAAACAGAGGTGTTTTTTGCGAAGTGCCTACCTGTAGATTTTGGCATCTAGCTCAGCCGGCACCTAGGGAAACCTACCAAACCTGTGCATTTCTGAAAACTAGAGACCGAGGGGAATCCAAGGAGGGGAGACTTGTGGAGCTCGGACCAGGGTCTGTTACCCAGAATCCTTTGCAAACCTCAAAATTTGGCTAAAAAACCACATGTTCCTCACATTTCTGTGGCAGAAAGTTCTGGAATCTGAGAGGAGCCACAGATTTCCTTCCACCCAGTGTTCGCCCAAGTCTCCCGATAAAAATGATACCTCACTTGTGTGGGTAGGCCTAGCGCCCGCGACAGGAAACGCCCCAAAGCGCAACGTGGACACATCCAAATTTTTGGAAGAAAACAGAGGTGTTTTTTACGAAGTGCCTACCTGTAGATTTTGGCCTCTAGCTCAGCCAGCACCTAGGGAAACCTACCAAACCTGTGCATTTCTGACAACTAGAGACCTAGGGAAATCCAAGGAGGGGTGACTTGCGGAGCTCGGACCAGGGTCTGTTACCCAGAATCCTTTGCAAACCTCAAAATTTGGCTAAAAAACCACATGTTCCTCACATTTCTGTGGCAGAAAGTTCTGGAATCTGAGAGGAGCCACAAATTTCCTTCCACCCAGCGTTCCCCTAAGTCTCCCAATAAAAATGATACCTCACTTGTGTGGGTAGGCCTAGCGCCTGCGACAGGAAACGCCCCAAAGCGCAACGTGGACACATCCAAATTTTTGGAAGAAAACAGAGGTGTTTTTTGCGAAGTGCCTACCTGTAGATTTTGGCCTCTAGCTCAGCCGGCACCTAGGGAAACCTACCAAACCTGTGCATTTCTGAAAACTAGAGACCGAGGGGAATCCAAGGAGGGGTGACTTGCGAGGCTTGGACCAGGTTCTGTTACCCAGAATCCTTTGCAAACCTCAAAATTTGGCTAAAAAAACACATGTTCCTCATATTTCTGTGGCAGAAAGTTCTGGAATCTGAGAGGAGCCACAAATTTCCTTCCACCCAGCGTTCCCCCAAGTCTCCCGATAAAAATGATACCTCACTTGTGTGGGTAGGCCTAGCGCCCGCGACAGGAAACGCCCCAAAGCGCAACGTGGACACATCCAAATTTTTGGAAGAAAACAGAGGTGTTTTTTGCGAAGTGCCTACCTGTAGATTTTGGCCTCTAGCTCAGCCGGCACCTAGGGAAACCTACCAAACCTGTGCATTTCTGAAAACTAGAGACCTAGGGGAATCCAAGGAGGGGTGACTTGCGGAGCTCGGACCAGGGTCTGTTACCCAGAATCCTTTGCAAACCTCAAAATTTGGCTAAAAAACCACATGTTCCTCAAATTTCTGTGGCAGAAAGTTCTGGAATCTGAGAGGAGCCACAAATTTCCTTCCACCCAGCGTTCCCCCAAGTCTCCCGATAAAAATGATACCTCACTTGTGTGGGTAGGCCTAGCGCCCGCGACAGGAAACGCCCCAAAGCGCAACGTGGACACATCCAAATTTTTGGAAGAAAACAGAGGTGTTTTTTGCGAAGTGCCTACCTGTAGATTTTGGCATCTAGCTCAGCCGGCACCTAGGGAAACCTACCAAACCTGTGCATTTCTGAAAACTAGAGACCGAGGGGAATCCAAGGAGGGGAGACTTGCAGAGCTCGGACCAGGGTCTGTTACCCAGAATCCTTTGCAAACCTCAAAATTTGGCTAAAAAAACACATGTTCCTCACATTTCTGTGGCAGAAAGTTCTGGAATCTGAGAGGAGCCACAAATTTCCTTCCACCCAGCGTTCCCCCCAGTCTCCCAATAAAAATGATACCTCACTTGTGTGGGTAGGCCTAGCGCCTGCGACAGGAAACGCCCCAAAGCGCAACGTGGACACATCCAAATTTTTGGAAGAAAACAGAGGTGTTTTTTGCGAAGTGCCTACCTGTAGATTTTGGCCTCTAGCTCAGCCGGCACCTAGGGAAACCTACCAAACCTGTGCATTTCTGAAAACTAGAGACCGAGGGGAATCCACGGAGGGGTGACTTGCGGGGCTTGGACCAGGTTCTGTTACCCAGAATCCTTTGCAAACCTCAAAATTTGGCTAAAAAAACACATGTTCCTCATATTTCTGTGGCAGAAAGTTCTGGAATCTGAGAGGAGCCACAAATTTCCTTCCACCCAGCGTTCCCCCAAGTCTCCCGATAAAAATGATACCTCACTTGTGTGGGTAGGCCTAGCGCCCGCGACAGGAAACGCCCCAAAGCGCAACGTGGACACATCCAAATTTTTTGAAGAAAACAGAGGTGTTTCTTGCAAAGTGCCTACCTGTAGATTTTGGCCTCTAGCTCAGCCGGCACCTACGGAAACCTACCAAACCTGTGCATTTCTGAAAACTAGAGACCGAGGGGAATCCACGGAGGGGTGACTTGCGGGGCTTGGACCAGGTTCTGTTACCCAGAATCCTTTGCAAACCTCAAAATTTGGCTAAAAAACCACATGTTCCTCACATTTCTGTGGCAGAAAGTTCTGGAATCTGAGAGGAGCCACAGATTTCCTTCCACCCAGTGTTCGCCCAAGTCTCCCGATAAAAATGATACCTCACTTGTGTGGGTAGGCCTAGCGCCCGCGACAGGAAACGCCCCAAAGCGCAACGTGGACACATCCAAATTTTTGGAAGAAAACAGAGGTGTTTTTTACGAAGTGCCTACCTGTAGATTTTGGCCTCTAGCTCAGCCGGCACCTAGGGAAACCTACCAAACCTGTGCATTTCTGACAACTAGAGACCTAGGGAAATCCAAGGAGGGGTGACTTGCGGAGCTCGGACCAGGGTCTGTTACCCAGAATCCTTTGCAAACCTCAAAATTTGGCTAAAAAACCACATGTTCCTCACATTTCTGTGGCAGAAAGTTCTGGAATCTGAGAGGAGCCACAAATTTCCTTCCACCCAGCGTTCCCCTAAGTCTCCCAATAAAAATGATACCTCACTTGTGTGGGTAGGCCTAGCGCCTGCGACAGGAAACGCCCCAAAGCGCAACGTGGACACATCCAAATTTTTGGAAGAAAACAGAGGTGTTTTTTGCGAAGTGCCTACCTGTAGATTTTGGCCTCTAGCTCAGCCGGCACCTAGGGAAACCTACCAAACCTGTGCATTTCTGAAAACTAGAGACCGAGGGGAATCCAAGGAGGGGTGACTTGCGAGGCTTGGACCAGGTTCTGTTACCCAGAATCCTTTGCAAACCTCAAAATTTGGCTAAAAAAACACATGTTCCTCATATTTCTGTGGCAGAAAGTTCTGGAATCTGAGAGGAGCCACAAATTTCCTTCCACCCAGCGTCCCCCCAAGTCTCCCGATAAAAATGATACCTCACTTGTGTGGGTAGGCCTAGCGCCCGCGACAGGAAACGCCCCAAAGCGCAACGTGGACACATCCAAATTTTTGGAAGAAAACAGAGGTGTTTTTTGCGAAGTGCCTACCTGTAGATTTTGGCCTCTAGCTCAGCTGGCACCTAGGGAAACCTACCAAACCTGTGCATTTCTGAAAACTAGAGACCTAGGGGAATCCAAGGAGGGGTGACTTGCAGAGCTCGGACCAGGGTCTGTTACCCAGAATCCTTTGCAAACCTCAAAATTTGGCTAAAAAAACACATGTTCCTCATATTTCTGTGGCAGAAAGTTCTGGAATCTGAGAGGAGCCACAGATTTCCTTCCACCCAGTGTTCGCCCAAGTCTCCCGATAAAAATGATACCTCACTTGTGTGGGTAGGCCTAGCGCCCGCGACAGGAAACGCCCCAAAGCGCAACGTGGACACATCCAAATTTTTGGAAGAAAACAGAGGTGTTTTTTGCGAAGTGCCTACCTGTAGATTTTGGCATCTAGCTCAGCCGGCACCTAGGGAAACCTACCAAACCTGTGCATTTCTGAAAACTAGAGACCGAGGGGAATCCAAAGAGGGGTGACTTGCGGGGCTTGCACCAGGTTCTGTTACCCAGAATCCCTTGCAAACCTCAAAATTTGGCTAAAAAAACACATGTTCCTCATATTTCTGTGGCAGAAAGTTCTGGAATCTGAGAGGAGCCACAAATTTCCTTCGACCCAGCGTTCCCCCAAGTCTCCCGATAAAAATGATACCTCACTTGTGTGGGTAGGCCTAGCGCCCGCGACAGGAAACGCCCCAAAGCGCAACGTGGACACATCCAAATTTTTGGAAGAAAACAGAGGTGTTTTTTGCGAAGTGCCTACCTGTAGATTTTGGCCTCTAGCTCAGCCGGCACCTAGGGAAACCTACGAAACCTGTGCATTTCTGAAAACTAGAGACCTAGGGGAATCCAAGGAGGGGTGACTTGCTGGGCTCGGACCAGGGTCTGTTACCCAGAATCCTTTGCAAACCTCAAAATTTTGCTAAAAAACCACATATTCCTCACATTTCTGTGGCAGAAAGTTCTGGAATCTGAGAGGAGCCACAGATTTCCTTCCACCCAGTGTTCGCCAAGTCTCCCGATAAAAATGATACCTCACTTGTGTGGGTAGGCCTAGCGCCCGCGACAGGAAACGCCCCAAAGCGCAACGTGGACACATCCAAATTTTTTGAAGAAAACAGAGGTGTTTTTTGCGAAGTGCCTACCTGTAGATTTTGGCATCTACCTCAGCCAGCACCTAGGGAAACCTACCAAACCTGTGCATTTCTGAAAACTAGAGACCGAGGGGAATCCAAAGAGGGGTGACTTGCGGGTCTTGGACCAGGTTCTGTTACCCAGAATCCTTTGCAAACCTCAAAATTTGGCTTAAAAAACACATGTTCCTCATATTTCTGTGGCAGAAAGTTCTGGAATCTGAGAGGAGCCACAAATTTCCTTCGACCCAGCGTTCCCCCAAGTCTCCCGATAAAAATGATACCTCACTTGTGTGGGTAGGCCTAGCGCCCGCGACAGGAAACGCCCCAAAGCGCAACGTGGACACATCCAAATTTTTGGAAGAAAACAGAGGTGTTTTTTGCGAAGTGCCTACCTGTAGATTTTGGCCTCTAGCTCAGCCGGCACCTAGGGAAACCTACCAAACCTGTGCATTTCTGAAAACTAGAGACCGAGGGGAATCCAAAGAGGGGTGACTTGCGGGGCTTGGACCAGGGTCTGTTACCCAGAATCCTTTGCAAACCTCAAAATTTGGCTAAAAAAACACATGTTCCTCATATTTCTGTGGCAGAAAGTTCTGGAATCTGAGAGGAGCCACAAATTTCCTTCGACCCAGCGTTCCCCCAAGTCTCCCGATAAAAATGATACCTCACTTGTGTGGGTAGGCCTAGCGCCCGCGACAGGAAACGCCCCAAAGCGCAACGTGGACACATCCAAATTTTTGGAAGAAAACAGAGGTGTTTTTTGCGAAGTGCCTACCTGTAGATTTTGGCCTCTAGCTCAGCCGGCACCTAGGGAAACCTACGAAACCTGTGCATTTCTGAAAACTAGAGACCTAGGGGAATCCAAGGAGGGGTGACTTGCTGGGCTCGGACCAGGGTCTGTTACCCAGAATCCTTTGCAAACCTCAAAATTTTGCTAAAAAACCACATATTCCTCACATTTCTGTGGCAGAAAGTTCTGGAATCTGAGAGGAGCCACAGATTTCCTTCCACCCAGTGTTCGCCAAGTCTCCCGATAAAAATGATACCTCACTTGTGTGGGTAGGCCTAGCGCCCGCGACAGGAAACGCCCCAAAGCGCAACGTGGACACATCCAAATTTTTTGAAGAAAACAGAGGTGTTTTTTGCGAAGTGCCTACCTGTAGATTTTGGCATCTACCTCAGCCAGCACCTAGGGAAACCTACCAAACCTGTGCATTTCTGAAAACTAGAGACCGAGGGGAATCCAAAGAGGGGTGACTTGCGGGTCTTGGACCAGGTTCTGTTACCCAGAATCCTTTGCAAACCTCAAAATTTGGCTTAAAAAACACATGTTCCTCATATTTCTGTGGCAGAAAGTTCTGGAATCTGAGAGGAGCCACAAATTTCCTTCGACCCAGCGTTCCCCCAAGTCTCCCGATAAAAATGATACCTCACTTGTGTGGGTAGGCCTAGCGCCCGCGACAGGAAACGCCCCAAAGCGCAACGTGGACACATCCAAATTTTTGGAAGAAAACAGAGGTGTTTTTTGCGAAGTGCCTACCTGTAGATTTTGGCCTCTAGCTCAGCCGGCACCTAGGGAAACCTACAAAACCTGTGCATTTCTGAAAACTAGAGACCTAGGGGAATCCAAGGAGGGGTGACTTGCTGGGCTCGGACTAGGGTCTGTTACCCAGAATCCTTTGCAAACCTCAAAATTTTGCTAAAAAACCACATGTTCCTCACATTTCTGTGGCAGAAAGTTCTGGAATCTGAGAGGAGCCACAAATTTCCTTCCACCCAGCGTTCCCCTAAGTCTCCCAATAAAAATGATACCTCACTTGTGTGGGTAGGCCTAGCGCCTGCGACAGGAAACGCCCCAAAGCGCAACGTGGACACATCCAAATTTTTGGAAGAAAACAGAGGTGTTTTTTGCGAAGTGCCTACCTGTAGATTTTGGCCTCTAGCTCAGCCGGCACCTAGGGAAACCTACCAAACCTGTGCATTTCTGAAAACTAGAGACCGAGGGGAATCCAAGGAGGGGTGACTTGCGAGGCTTGGACCAGGTTCTGTTACCCAGAATCCTTTGCAAACCTCAAAATTTGGCTAAAAAAACACATGTTCCTCATATTTCTGTGGCAGAAAGTTCTGGAATCTGAGAGGAGCCACAAATTTCCTTCCACCCAGCGTTCCCCCAAGTCTCCCGATAAAAATGATACCTCACTTGTGTGGGTAGGCCTAGCGCCCGCGACAGGAAACGCCCCAAAGCGCAACGTGGACACATCCAAATTTTTGGAAGAAAACAGAGGTGTTTTTTGCGAAGTGCCTACCTGTAGATTTTGGCCTCTAGCTCAGCCGGCACCTAGGGAAACCTACGAAACCTGTGCATTTCTGAAAACTAGAGACCTAGGGGAATCCAAGGAGGGGTGACTTGCGGAGCTCGGACCAGGGTCTGTTACCCAGAATCCTTTGCAAACCTCAAAATTTGGCTAAAAAACCACATGTTCCTCAAATTTCTGTGGCAGAAAGTTCGGGAATCTGAGAGGAGCCACAAATTTCCTTCCACCCAGCGTTCCCCCAAGTCTCCCGATAAAAATGATACCTCACTTGTGTGGGTAGGCCTAGCGCCCGCGACAGGAAACGCCCCAAAGCACAACGTGGACACATCCAAATTTTTGGAAGAAAACAGAGGTGTTTTTTGCGAAGTGCCTACCTGTAGATTTTGGCATCTAGCTCAGCCGGCACCTAGGGAAACCTACCAAACCTGTGCATTTCTGAAAACTAGAGACCGAGGGGAATCCAAGGAGGGGAGACTTGTGGAGCTCGGACCAGGGTCTGTTACCCAGAATCCTTTGCAAACCTCAAAATTTGGCTAAAAAACCACATGTTCCTCACATTTCTGTGGCAGAAAGTTCTGGAATCTGAGAGGAGCCACAGATTTCCTTCCACCCAGTGTTCGCCCAAGTCTCCCGATAAAAATGATACCTCACTTGTGTGGGTAGGCCTAGCGCCCGCGACAGGAAACGCCCCAAAGCGCAACGTGGACACATCCAAATTTTTGGAAGAAAACAGAGGTGTTTTTTACGAAGTGCCTACCTGTAGATTTTGGCCTCTAGCTCAGCCAGCACCTAGGGAAACCTACCAAACCTGTGCATTTCTGACAACTAGAGACCTAGGGAAATCCAAGGAGGGGTGACTTGCGGAGCTCGGACCAGGGTCTGTTACCCAGAATCCTTTGCAAACCTCAAAATTTGGCTAAAAAACCACATGTTCCTCACATTTCTGTGGCAGAAAGTTCTGGAATCTGAGAGGAGCCACAAATTTCCTTCCACCCAGCGTTCCCCTAAGTCTCCCAATAAAAATGATACCTCACTTGTGTGGGTAGGCCTAGCGCCTGCGACAGGAAACGCCCCAAAGCGCAACGTGGACACATCCAAATTTTTGGAAGAAAACAGAGGTGTTTTTTGCGAAGTGCCTACCTGTAGATTTTGGCCTCTAGCTCAGCCGGCACCTAGGGAAACCTACCAAACCTGTGCATTTCTGAAAACTAGAGACCGAGGGGAATCCAAGGAGGGGTGACTTGCGAGGCTTGGACCAGGTTCTGTTACCCAGAATCCTTTGCAAACCTCAAAATTTGGCTAAAAAAACACATGTTCCTCATATTTCTGTGGCAGAAAGTTCTGGAATCTGAGAGGAGCCACAAATTTCCTTCCACCCAGCGTTCCCCCAAGTCTCCCGATAAAAATGATACCTCACTTGTGTGGGTAGGCCTAGCGCCCGCGACAGGAAACGCCCCAAAGCGCAACGTGGACACATCCAAATTTTTGGAAGAAAACAGAGGTGTTTTTTGCGAAGTGCCTACCTGTAGATTTTGGCCTCTAGCTCAGCCGGCACCTAGGGAAACCTACCAAACCTGTGCATTTCTGAAAACTAGAGACCTAGGGGAATCCAAGGAGGGGTGACTTGCGGAGCTCGGACCAGGGTCTGTTACCCAGAATCCTTTGCAAACCTCAAAATTTGGCTAAAAAACCACATGTTCCTCAAATTTCTGTGGCAGAAAGTTCTGGAATCTGAGAGGAGCCACAAATTTCCTTCCACCCAGCGTTCCCCCAAGTCTCCCGATAAAAATGATACCTCACTTGTGTGGGTAGGCCTAGCGCCCGCGACAGGAAACGCCCCAAAGCGCAACGTGGACACATCCAAATTTTTGGAAGAAAACAGAGGTGTTTTTTGCGAAGTGCCTACCTGTAGATTTTGGCATCTAGCTCAGCCGGCACCTAGGGAAACCTACCAAACCTGTGCATTTCTGAAAACTAGAGACCGAGGGGAATCCAAGGAGGGGAGACTTGCAGAGCTCGGACCAGGGTCTGTTACCCAGAATCCTTTGCAAACCTCAAAATTTGGCTAAAAAAACACATGTTCCTCACATTTCTGTGGCAGAAAGTTCTGGAATCTGAGAGGAGCCACAAATTTCCTTCCACCCAGCGTTCCCCCCAGTCTCCCAATAAAAATGATACCTCACTTGTGTGGGTAGGCCTAGCGCCTGCGACAGGAAACGCCCCAAAGCGCAACGTGGACACATCCAAATTTTTGGAAGAAAACAGAGGTGTTTTTTGCGAAGTGCCTACCTGTAGATTTTGGCCTCTAGCTCAGCCGGCACCTAGGGAAACCTACCAAACCTGTGCATTTCTGAAAACTAGAGACCGAGGGGAATCCACGGAGGGGTGACTTGCGGGGCTTGGACCAGGTTCTGTTACCCAGAATCCTTTGCAAACCTCAAAATTTGGCTAAAAAAACACATGTTCCTCATATTTCTGTGGCAGAAAGTTCTGGAATCTGAGAGGAGCCACAAATTTCCTTCCACCCAGCGTTCCCCCAAGTCTCCCGATAAAAATGATACCTCACTTGTGTGGGTAGGCCTAGCGCCCGCGACAGGAAACGCCCCAAAGCGCAACGTGGACACATCCAAATTTTTTGAAGAAAACAGAGGTGTTTCTTGCAAAGTGCCTACCTGTAGATTTTGGCCTCTAGCTCAGCCGGCACCTACGGAAACCTACCAAACCTGTGCATTTCTGAAAACTAGAGACCGAGGGGAATCCACGGAGGGGTGACTTGCGGGGCTTGGACCAGGTTCTGTTACCCAGAATCCTTTGCAAACCTCAAAATTTGGCTAAAAAAACACATGTTCCTCAAATTTCTGTGGCAGAAAGTTCGGGAATCTGAGAGGAGCCACAAATTTCCTTCCACCCAGCGTTCCCCCAAGTCTCCCGATAAAAATGATACCTCACTTGTGTGGGTAGGCCTAGCGCCCGCGACAGGAAACGCCCCGAAGCGCAACGTGGACACATCCAAATTTTTGGAAGAAAACAGAGGTGTTTTTTGCGAAGTGCCTACCTGTAGATTTTGGCATCTAGCTCAGCCGGCACCTAGGGAAACCTACCAAACCTGTGCATTTCTGAAAACTAGAGACCGAGGGGAATCCAAGGAGGGGAGACTTGCGGAGCTCGGACCAGGGTCTGTTACCCAGAATCCTTTGCAAACCTCAAAATTTGGCTAAAAAACCACATGTTCCTCACATTTCTGTGGCAGAAAGTTCTGGAATCTGAGAGGAGCCACAAATTTCCTTCCACCCAGCGTTCCCCCCAGTCTCCCAATAAAAATGATACCTCACTTGTGTGGGTAGGCCTAGCGCCTGCGACAGGAAACGCCCCAAAGCGCAACGTGGACACATCCAAATTTTTGGAAGAAAACAGAGGTGTTTTTTGCGAAGTGCCTACCTGTAGATTTTGGCCTCTAGCTCAGCCGGCACCTAGGGAAACCTACCGAACCTGTGCATTTCTGAAAACTAGAGACCGGGGGGAATCCACGGAGGGGTGACTTGCGGGGCTTGGACCAGGTTCTGTTACCCAGAATCCTTTGCAAACCTCAAAATTTGGCAAAAAAAACACATGTTCCTCATATTTCTGTGGCAGAAAGTTCTGGAATCTGAGAGGAGCCACAAATTTCCTTCCACCCAGCGTTCCCCCAAGTCTCCCGATAAAAATGATACCTCACTTGTGTGGGTAGGCCTAGCGCCCGCGACAGGAAACGCCCCAAAGCGCAACGTGGACACATCCAAATTTTTTGAAGAAAACAGAGGTGTTTCTTGCAAAGTGCCTACCTGTAGATTTTGGCCTCTAGCTCAGCCGGCACCTACGGAAACCTACCAAACCTGTGCATTTCTGAAAACTAGAGACCTAGGGGAATCCAAGGAGGGGTGACTTGCGGGCCTCGGACCAGGTTCTGTTACCCAGAATCCTTTGCAAACCTTAAAATTTGTCTAAAAAAACACATGTTCCTCAAATTTCTGTGGCAGAAAGTTCGGGAATCTGAGAGGAGCCACAAATTTCCTTCCACCCAGCGTTCCCCCAAGTCTCCCGATAAAAATGATACCTCACTTGTGTGGGTAGGCCTAGCGCCCGCGACAGGAAACGCCCCAAAGCGCAACGTGGACACATCCACATTTTTGGAAGAAAACAGAGGTGTTTTTTGCGAAGTGCCTACCTGTAGATTTTGGCCTCTAGCTCAGCCGGCACCTAGGGAAACCTACGAAACCTGTGCATTTCTGAAAACTAGAGACCTAGGGGAATCCAAGGAGGGGTGACTTGCTGGGCTCGGACCAGGGTCTGTTACCCAGAATCCTTTGCAAACCTCAAAATTTTGCTAAAAAACCACATGTTCCTCACATTTCTGTGGCAGAAAGTTCTGGAATCTGAGAGGAGCCACAGATTTCCTTCCACCCAGTGTTCGCCCAAGTCTCCCAATAAAAATGATACCTCACTTGTGTGGGTAGGCCTAGCGCCTGCGACAGGAAACGCCCCAAAGCGCAACGTGGACACATCCAAATTTTTGGAAGAAAACAGAGGTGTTTTTTGCGAAGTGCCTACCTGTAGATTTTGGCCTCTAGCTCAGCCGGCACCTAGGGAAACCTACCAAACCTGTGCATTTCTGAAAACTAGAGACCTAGGGGAATCCAAGGAGGGGTGACTTGCAGAGCTCGGACCAGGGTCTGTTACCCAGAATCCTTTGCAAACCTCAAAATTTGGCTAAAAAAACACATGTTCCTCATATTTCTGTGGCAGAAAGTTCTGGAATCTGAGAGGAGCCACAAATTTCCTTCCACCCAGCGTTCCCCCAAGTCTCCCGATAAAAATGATACCTCACTTGTGTGGGTAGGCCTAGCGCCCGCGACAGGAAACGCCCCAAAGCGCAACGTGGACACATCCAAATTTTTTGAAGAAAACAGAGGTGTTTCTTGCAAAGTGCCTACCTGTAGATTTTGGCCTCTAGCTCAGCCGGCACCTACGGAAACCTACCAAACCTGTGCATTTCTGAAAACTAGAGACCGAGGGGAATCCAAGGAGGGGTGACTTGCGGAGCTCGGACCAGGGTCTGTTACCCAGAATCCTTTGCAAACCTCAAAATTTGGCTAAAAAACCACATGTTCCTCAAATTTCTGTGGCAGAAAGTTCGAGAATCTGAGAGGAGCCACAAATTTCCTTCCACCCAGCGTTCCCCCAAGTCTCCCGATAAAAATGATACCTCACTTGTGTGGGTAGGCCTAGCGCCCGCGACAGGAAACGCCCCAAAGCGCAACGTGGACACATCCAAATTTTTGGAAGAAAACAGAGGTGTTTTTTGCGAAGTGCCTACCTGTAGATTTTGGCATCTAGCTCAGCCGGCACCTAGGGAAACCTACCAAACCTGTGCATTTCTGAAAACTAGAGACCGAGGGGAATCCAAAGAGGGGTGACTTGCGGGGCTTGGACCAGGTTCTGTTACCCAGAATCCTTTGCAAACCTCAAAATTTGGCTAAAAAAACACATGTTCCTCATATTTCTGTGGCAGAAAGTTCTGGAATCTGAGAGGAGCCACAAATTTCCTTCCACCCAGCGTTCCCCCAAGTCTCCCGATAAAAATGATACCTCACTTGTGTGGGTAGGCCTAGCGCCCGCGACAGGAAACGCCCCAAAGCGCAACGTGGACACATCCAAATTTTTGGAAGAAAACAGAGGTGTTTTTTGCGAAGTGCCTACCTGTAGATTTTGGCCTCTAGCTCAGCCGGCACCTAGGGAAACCTACCAAACCTGTGCATTTCTGAAACCTAGAGACCTAGGGGAATCCAAGAAGGGGAGACTTGCGGAGCTCGGACCAGGGTCTGTTACCCAGAATCCTTTGCAAACCTCAAAATTTGGCAAAAAACCCACATGTTCCTCACATTTCTGTGGCAGAAAGTTCTGGAATCTGAGAGGAGCCACAAATTTCCTTCCACCCAGCGTTCCCCCCAGTCTCCCAATAAAAATGATACCTCACTTGTGTGGGTAGGCCTAGCGCCTGCGACAGGAAACGCCCCAAAGCGCAACGTGGACACATCCAAATTTTTGGAAGAAAACAGAGGTGTTTTTTGCGAAGTGCCTACCTGTAGATTTTGGCCTCTAGCTCAGCCGGCACCTAGGGAAACCTACCAAACCTGTGCATTTCTGAAAACTAGAGACCGAGGGGAATCCACGGAGGGGTGACTTGCGGGGCTTGGACCAGGTTCTGTTACCCAGAATCCTTTGCAAACCTCAAAATTTGGCTAAAAAAACACATGTTCCTCATATTTCTGTGGCAGAAAGTTCTGGAATCTGAGAGGAGCCACAAATTTCCTTCCACCCAGCGTTCCCCCAAGTCTCCCGATAAAAATGATACCTCACTTGTGTGGGTAGGCCTAGCGCCCGCGACAGGAAACGCCCCAAAGCGCAACGTGGACACATCCAAATTTTTTGAAGAAAACAGAGGTGTTTCTTGCAAAGTGCCTACCTGTAGATTTTGGCCTCTAGCTCAGCCGGCACCTAGGGAAACCTACCAAACCTGTGCATTTCTGAAAACTAGAGACCTAGGGGAATCCAAGGAGGGGTGACTTGCGGGCCTCGGACCAGGTTCTGTTACCCAGAATCCTTTGCAAACCTTAAAATTTGTCTAAAAAAACACATGTTCCTCAAATTTCTGTGGCAGAAAGTTCGGGAATCTGAGAGGAGCCACAAATTTCCTTCCACCCAGGGTTCCCCCAAGTCTCCCGATAAAAATGATACCTCACTTGTGTGGGTAGGCCTAGCGCCCGCGACAGGAAACGCCCCAAAGCGCAACGTGGACACATCCACATTTTTGGAAGAAAACAGAGGTGTTTTTTGCGAAGTGCCTACCTGTAGATTTTGGCATCTAGCTCAGCCAGCACCTAGGGAAACCTACCAAACCTGTGCATTTCTGAAAACTAGAGACCGAGGGGAATCCAAAGAGGGGTGACTTGCGGGGCTTGGACCAGGTTCTGTTACCCAGAATCCTTTGCAAACCTCAAAATTTGGCTAAAAAAACACATGTTCCTCATATTTCTGTGGCAGAAAGTTCTGGAATCTGAGAGGAGCCACAAATTTCCTTCCACCCAGCGTTCCCCCAAGTCTCCCGATAAAAATGATACCTCACTTGTGTGGGTAGGCCTAGCGCCCGCGACAGGAAACGCCCCGAAGCGCAACGTGGACACATCCAAATTTTTGGAAGAAAACAGAGGTGTTTTTTGCGAAGTGCCTACCTGTAGATTTTGGCCTCTAGCTCAGCCGGCACCTAGGGAAACCTACGAAACCTGTGCATTTCTGAAAACTAGAGACCTAGGGGAATCCAAGGAGGGGTGACTTGCTGGGCTCGGACCAGGGTCTGTTACCCAGAATCCTTTGCAAACCTCAAAATTTTGCTAAAAAACCACATGTTCCTCACATTTCTGTGGCAGAAAGTTCTGGAATCTGAGAGGAGCCACAGATTTCCTTCCACCCAGTGTTCGCCCAAGTCTCCCGATAAAAATGATACCTCACTTGTGTGGGTAGGCCTAGCGCCCGCGACAGGAAACGCCCCAAAGCGCAACGTGGACACATCCAAATTTTTGGAAGAAAACAGAGGTGTTTTTTACGAAGTGCCTACCTGTAGATTTTGGCCTCTAGCTCAGCCGGCACCTAGGGAAACCTACCAAACCTGTGCATTTCTGACAACTAGAGACCTAGGGAAATCCAAGGAGGGGTGACTTGCGGAGCTCAGACCAGGGTCTGTTACCCAGAATCCTTTGCAAACCTCAAAATTTGGCTAAAAAACCACATGTTCCTCACATTTCTGTGGCAGAAAGTTCTGGAATCTGAGAGGAGCCACAAATTTCCTTCCACCCAGCGTTCCCCTAAGTCTCCCAATAAAAATGATACCTCACTTGTGTGGGTAGGCCTAGCGCCTGCGACAGGAAACGCCCCAAAGCGCAACGTGGACACATCCAAATTTTTGGAAGAAAACAGAGGTGTTTTTTGCGAAGTGCCTACCTGTAGATTTTGGCCTCTAGCTCAGCCGGCACCTAGGGAAACCTACCAAACCTGTGCATTTCTGAAAACTAGAGACCCAGGGGAATCCAAGGAGGGGTGACTTGCGAGGCTTGGACCAGGTTCTGTTACCCAGAATCCTTTGCAAACCTCAAAATTTGGCTAAAAAAACACATGTTCCTCATATTTCTGTGGCAGAAAGTTCTGGAATCTGAGAGGAGCCACAAATTTCCTTCCACCCAGCGTCCCCCCAAGTCTCCCGATAAAAATGATACCTCACTTGTGTGGGTAGGCCTAGCGCCCGCGACAGGAAACGCCCCAAAGCGCAACGTGGACACATCCAAATTTTTGGAAGAAAACAGAGGTGTTTTTTGCGAAGTGCCTACCTGTAGATTTTGGCCTCTAGCTCAGCTGGCACCTAGGGAAACCTACCAAACCTGTGCATTTCTGAAAACTAGAGACCTAGGGGAATCCAAGGAGGGGTGACTTGCAGAGCTCGGACCAGGGTCTGTTACCCAGAATCCTTTGCAAACCTCAAAATTTGGCTAAAAAACCACATGTTCCTCAAATTTCTGTGGCAGAAAGTTCGGGAATCTGAGAGGAGCCACAAATTTCCTTCCACCCAGCGTTCCCCCAAGTCTCCCGATAAAAATGATACCTCACTTGTGTGGGTAGGCCTAGCGCCCGCGACAGGAAACGCCCCAAAGCGCAACGTGGACACATCCAAATTTTTGGAAGAAAACAGAGGTGTTTTTTGCGAAGTGCCTACCTGTAGATTTTGGCATCTAGCTCAGCCGGCACCTAGGGAAACCTACCAAACCTGTGCATTTCTGAAAACTAGAGACCGAGGGGAATCCAAAGAGGGGTGACTTGCGGGGCTTGGACCAGGTTCTGTTACCCAGAATCCCTTGCAAACCTCAAAATTTGGCTAAAAAAACACATGTTCCTCATATTTCTGTGGCAGAAAGTTCTGGAATCTGAGAGGAGCCACAAATTTCCTTCGACCCAGCGTTCCCCCAAGTCTCCCGATAAAAATGATACCTCACTTGTGTGGGTAGGCCTAGCGCCCGCGACAGGAAACGCCCCAAAGCGCAACGTGGACACATCCAAATTTTTGGAAGAAAACAGAGGTGTTTTTTGCGAAGTGCCTACCTGTAGATTTTGGCCTCTAGCTCAGCCGGCACCTAGGGAAACCTACGAAACCTGTGCATTTCTGAAAACTAGAGACCTAGGGGAATCCAAGGAGGGGTGACTTGCTGGGCTCGGACCAGGGTCTGTTACCCAGAATCCTTTGCAAACCTCAAAATTTTGCTAAAAAACCACATGTTCCTCACATTTCTGTGGCAGAAAGTTCTGGAATCTGAGAGGAGCCACAGATTTCCTTCCACCCAGTGTTCGCCCAAGTCTCCCGATAAAAATGATACCTCACTTGTGTGGGTAGGCCTAGCGCCCGCGACAGGAAACGCCCCAAAGCGCAACGTGGACACATCCAAATTTTTGGAAGAAAACAGAGGTGTTTTTTGCGAAGTGCCTACCTGTAGATTTTGGCCTCTAGCTCAGCCGGCACCTAGGGAAACCTACCAAACCTGTGCATTTCTGAAAACTAGAGACCGAGGGGAATCCAAGGAGGGGTGACTTGCGAGGCTTGGACCAGGTTCTGTTACCCAGAATCCTTTGCAAACCTCAAAATTTGGCTAAAAAAACACATGTTCCTCATATTTCTGTGGCAGAAAGTTCTGGAATCTGAGAGGAGCCACAAATTTCCTTCCACCCAGCGTTCCCCCAAGTCTCCCGATAAAAATGATACCTCACTTGTGTGGGTAGGCCTAGCGCCCGCGACAGGAAACGCCCCAAAGCGCAACGTGGACACATCCAAATTTTTGGAAGAAAACAGAGGTGTTTTTTGCGAAGTGCCTACCTGTAGATTTTGGCCTCTAGCTCAGCCGGCACCTAGGGAAACCTACGAAACCTGTGCATTTCTGAAAACTAGAGACCTAGGGGAATCCAAGGAGGGGTGACTTGCGGAGCTCGGACCAGGGTCTGTTACCCAGAATCCTTTGCAAACCTCAAAATTTGGCTAAAAAACCACATGTTCCTCAAATTTCTGTGGCAGAAAGTTCGGGAATCTGAGAGGAGCCACAAATTTCCTTCCACCCAGCGTTCCCCCAAGTCTCCCGATAAAAATGATACCTCACTTGTGTGGGTAGGCCTAGCGCCCGCGACAGGAAACGCCCCAAAGCACAACGTGGACACATCCAAATTTTTGGAAGAAAACAGAGGTGTTTTTTGCGAAGTGCCTACCTGTAGATTTTGGCATCTAGCTCAGCCGGCACCTAGGGAAACCTACCAAACCTGTGCATTTCTGAAAACTAGAGACCGAGGGGAATCCAAGGAGGGGAGACTTGTGGAGCTCGGACCAGGGTCTGTTACCCAGAATCCTTTGCAAACCTCAAAATTTGGCTAAAAAACCACATGTTCCTCACATTTCTGTGGCAGAAAGTTCTGGAATCTGAGAGGAGCCACAGATTTCCTTCCACCCAGTGTTCGCCCAAGTCTCCCGATAAAAATGATACCTCACTTGTGTGGGTAGGCCTAGCGCCCGCGACAGGAAACGCCCCAAAGCGCAACGTGGACACATCCAAATTTTTGGAAGAAAACAGAGGTGTTTTTTACGAAGTGCCTACCTGTAGATTTTGGCCTCTAGCTCAGCCAGCACCTAGGGAAACCTACCAAACCTGTGCATTTCTGACAACTAGAGACCTAGGGAAATCCAAGGAGGGGTGACTTGCGGAGCTCGGACCAGGGTCTGTTACCCAGAATCCTTTGCAAACCTCAAAATTTGGCTAAAAAACCACATGTTCCTCACATTTCTGTGGCAGAAAGTTCTGGAATCTGAGAGGAGCCACAAATTTCCTTCCACCCAGCGTTCCCCTAAGTCTCCCAATAAAAATGATACCTCACTTGTGTGGGTAGGCCTAGCGCCTGCGACAGGAAACGCCCCAAAGCGCAACGTGGACACATCCAAATTTTTGGAAGAAAACAGAGGTGTTTTTTGCGAAGTGCCTACCTGTAGATTTTGGCCTCTAGCTCAGCCGGCACCTAGGGAAACCTACCAAACCTGTGCATTTCTGAAAACTAGAGACCGAGGGGAATCCAAGGAGGGGTGACTTGCGAGGCTTGGACCAGGTTCTGTTACCCAGAATCCTTTGCAAACCTCAAAATTTGGCTAAAAAAACACATGTTCCTCATATTTCTGTGGCAGAAAGTTCTGGAATCTGAGAGGAGCCACAAATTTCCTTCCACCCAGCGTTCCCCCAAGTCTCCCGATAAAAATGATACCTCACTTGTGTGGGTAGGCCTAGCGCCCGCGACAGGAAACGCCCCAAAGCGCAACGTGGACACATCCAAATTTTTGGAAGAAAACAGAGGTGTTTTTTGCGAAGTGCCTACCTGTAGATTTTGGCCTCTAGCTCAGCCGGCACCTAGGGAAACCTACCAAACCTGTGCATTTCTGAAAACTAGAGACCTAGGGGAATCCAAGGAGGGGTGACTTGCGGAGCTCGGACCAGGGTCTGTTACCCAGAATCCTTTGCAAACCTCAAAATTTGGCTAAAAAACCACATGTTCCTCAAATTTCTGTGGCAGAAAGTTCTGGAATCTGAGAGGAGCCACAAATTTCCTTCCACCCAGCGTTCCCCCAAGTCTCCCGATAAAAATGATACCTCACTTGTGTGGGTAGGCCTAGCGCCCGCGACAGGAAACGCCCCAAAGCGCAACGTGGACACATCCAAATTTTTGGAAGAAAACAGAGGTGTTTTTTGCGAAGTGCCTACCTGTAGATTTTGGCATCTAGCTCAGCCGGCACCTAGGGAAACCTACCAAACCTGTGCATTTCTGAAAACTAGAGACCGAGGGGAATCCAAGGAGGGGAGACTTGCAGAGCTCGGACCAGGGTCTGTTACCCAGAATCCTTTGCAAACCTCAAAATTTGGCTAAAAAAACACATGTTCCTCACATTTCTGTGGCAGAAAGTTCTGGAATCTGAGAGGAGCCACAAATTTCCTTCCACCCAGCGTTCCCCCCAGTCTCCCAATAAAAATGATACCTCACTTGTGTGGGTAGGCCTAGCGCCTGCGACAGGAAACGCCCCAAAGCGCAACGTGGACACATCCAAATTTTTGGAAGAAAACAGAGGTGTTTTTTGCGAAGTGCCTACCTGTAGATTTTGGCCTCTAGCTCAGCCGGCACCTAGGGAAACCTACCAAACCTGTGCATTTCTGAAAACTAGAGACCGAGGGGAATCCACGGAGGGGTGACTTGCGGGGCTTGGACCAGGTTCTGTTACCCAGAATCCTTTGCAAACCTCAAAATTTGGCTAAAAAAACACATGTTCCTCATATTTCTGTGGCAGAAAGTTCTGGAATCTGAGAGGAGCCACAAATTTCCTTCCACCCAGCGTTCCCCCAAGTCTCCCGATAAAAATGATACCTCACTTGTGTGGGTAGGCCTAGCGCCCGCGACAGGAAACGCCCCAAAGCGCAACGTGGACACATCCAAATTTTTTGAAGAAAACAGAGGTGTTTCTTGCAAAGTGCCTACCTGTAGATTTTGGCCTCTAGCTCAGCCGGCACCTACGGAAACCTACCAAACCTGTGCATTTCTGAAAACTAGAGACCGAGGGGAATCCACGGAGGGGTGACTTGCGGGGCTTGGACCAGGTTCTGTTACCCAGAATCCTTTGCAAACCTCAAAATTTGGCTAAAAAAACACATGTTCCTCAAATTTCTGTGGCAGAAAGTTCGGGAATCTGAGAGGAGCCACAAATTTCCTTCCACCCAGCGTTCCCCCAAGTCTCCCGATAAAAATGATACCTCACTTGTGTGGGTAGGCCTAGCGCCCGCGACAGGAAACGCCCCGAAGCGCAACGTGGACACATCCAAATTTTTGGAAGAAAACAGAGGTGTTTTTTGCGAAGTGCCTACCTGTAGATTTTGGCATCTAGCTCAGCCGGCACCTAGGGAAACCTACCAAACCTGTGCATTTCTGAAAACTAGAGACCGAGGGGAATCCAAGGAGGGGAGACTTGCGGAGCTCGGACCAGGGTCTGTTACCCAGAATCCTTTGCAAACCTCAAAATTTGGCTAAAAAACCACATGTTCCTCACATTTCTGTGGCAGAAAGTTCTGGAATCTGAGAGGAGCCACAAATTTCCTTCCACCCAGCGTTCCCCCCAGTCTCCCAATAAAAATGATACCTCACTTGTGTGGGTAGGCCTAGCGCCTGCGACAGGAAACGCCCCAAAGCGCAACGTGGACACATCCAAATTTTTGGAAGAAAACAGAGGTGTTTTTTGCGAAGTGCCTACCTGTAGATTTTGGCCTCTAGCTCAGCCGGCACCTAGGGAAACCTACCGAACCTGTGCATTTCTGAAAACTAGAGACCGGGGGGAATCCACGGAGGGGTGACTTGCGGGGCTTGGACCAGGTTCTGTTACCCAGAATCCTTTGCAAACCTCAAAATTTGGCAAAAAAAACACATGTTCCTCATATTTCTGTGGCAGAAAGTTCTGGAATCTGAGAGGAGCCACAAATTTCCTTCCACCCAGCGTTCCCCCAAGTCTCCCGATAAAAATGATACCTCACTTGTGTGGGTAGGCCTAGCGCCCGCGACAGGAAACGCCCCAAAGCGCAACGTGGACACATCCAAATTTTTTGAAGAAAACAGAGGTGTTTCTTGCAAAGTGCCTACCTGTAGATTTTGGCCTCTAGCTCAGCCGGCACCTACGGAAACCTACCAAACCTGTGCATTTCTGAAAACTAGAGACCTAGGGGAATCCAAGGAGGGGTGACTTGCGGGCCTCGGACCAGGTTCTGTTACCCAGAATCCTTTGCAAACCTTAAAATTTGTCTAAAAAAACACATGTTCCTCAAATTTCTGTGGCAGAAAGTTCGGGAATCTGAGAGGAGCCACAAATTTCCTTCCACCCAGCGTTCCCCCAAGTCTCCCGATAAAAATGATACCTCACTTGTGTGGGTAGGCCTAGCGCCCGCGACAGGAAACGCCCCAAAGCGCAACGTGGACACATCCACATTTTTGGAAGAAAACAGAGGTGTTTTTTGCGAAGTGCCTACCTGTAGATTTTGGCCTCTAGCTCAGCCGGCACCTAGGGAAACCTACGAAACCTGTGCATTTCTGAAAACTAGAGACCTAGGGGAATCCAAGGAGGGGTGACTTGCTGGGCTCGGACCAGGGTCTGTTACCCAGAATCCTTTGCAAACCTCAAAATTTTGCTAAAAAACCACATGTTCCTCACATTTCTGTGGCAGAAAGTTCTGGAATCTGAGAGGAGCCACAGATTTCCTTCCACCCAGTGTTCGCCCAAGTCTCCCAATAAAAATGATACCTCACTTGTGTGGGTAGGCCTAGCGCCTGCGACAGGAAACGCCCCAAAGCGCAACGTGGACACATCCAAATTTTTGGAAGAAAACAGAGGTGTTTTTTGCGAAGTGCCTACCTGTAGATTTTGGCCTCTAGCTCAGCCGGCACCTAGGGAAACCTACCAAACCTGTGCATTTCTGAAAACTAGAGACCTAGGGGAATCCAAGGAGGGGTGACTTGCAGAGCTCGGACCAGGGTCTGTTACCCAGAATCCTTTGCAAACCTCAAAATTTGGCTAAAAAAACACATGTTCCTCATATTTCTGTGGCAGAAAGTTCTGGAATCTGAGAGGAGCCACAAATTTCCTTCCACCCAGCGTTCCCCCAAGTCTCCCGATAAAAATGATACCTCACTTGTGTGGGTAGGCCTAGCGCCCGCGACAGGAAACGCCCCAAAGCGCAACGTGGACACATCCAAATTTTTTGAAGAAAACAGAGGTGTTTCTTGCAAAGTGCCTACCTGTAGATTTTGGCCTCTAGCTCAGCCGGCACCTACGGAAACCTACCAAACCTGTGCATTTCTGAAAACTAGAGACCGAGGGGAATCCAAGGAGGGGTGACTTGCGGAGCTCGGACCAGGGTCTGTTACCCAGAATCCTTTGCAAACCTCAAAATTTGGCTAAAAAACCACATGTTCCTCAAATTTCTGTGGCAGAAAGTTCGAGAATCTGAGAGGAGCCACAAATTTCCTTCCACCCAGCGTTCCCCCAAGTCTCCCGATAAAAATGATACCTCACTTGTGTGGGTAGGCCTAGCGCCCGCGACAGGAAACGCCCCAAAGCGCAACGTGGACACATCCAAATTTTTGGAAGAAAACAGAGGTGTTTTTTGCGAAGTGCCTACCTGTAGATTTTGGCATCTAGCTCAGCCGGCACCTAGGGAAACCTACCAAACCTGTGCATTTCTGAAAACTAGAGACCGAGGGGAATCCAAAGAGGGGTGACTTGCGGGGCTTGGACCAGGTTCTGTTACCCAGAATCCTTTGCAAACCTCAAAATTTGGCTAAAAAAACACATGTTCCTCATATTTCTGTGGCAGAAAGTTCTGGAATCTGAGAGGAGCCACAAATTTCCTTCCACCCAGCGTTCCCCCAAGTCTCCCGATAAAAATGATACCTCACTTGTGTGGGTAGGCCTAGCGCCCGCGACAGGAAACGCCCCAAAGCGCAACGTGGACACATCCAAATTTTTGGAAGAAAACAGAGGTGTTTTTTGCGAAGTGCCTACCTGTAGATTTTGGCCTCTAGCTCAGCCGGCACCTAGGGAAACCTACCAAACCTGTGCATTTCTGAAACCTAGAGACCTAGGGGAATCCAAGAAGGGGAGACTTGCGGAGCTCGGACCAGGGTCTGTTACCCAGAATCCTTTGCAAACCTCAAAATTTGGCAAAAAACCCACATGTTCCTCACATTTCTGTGGCAGAAAGTTCTGGAATCTGAGAGGAGCCACAAATTTCCTTCCACCCAGCGTTCCCCCCAGTCTCCCAATAAAAATGATACCTCACTTGTGTGGGTAGGCCTAGCGCCTGCGACAGGAAACGCCCCAAAGCGCAACGTGGACACATCCAAATTTTTGGAAGAAAACAGAGGTGTTTTTTGCGAAGTGCCTACCTGTAGATTTTGGCCTCTAGCTCAGCCGGCACCTAGGGAAACCTACCAAACCTGTGCATTTCTGAAAACTAGAGACCGAGGGGAATCCACGGAGGGGTGACTTGCGGGGCTTGGACCAGGTTCTGTTACCCAGAATCCTTTGCAAACCTCAAAATTTGGCTAAAAAAACACATGTTCCTCATATTTCTGTGGCAGAAAGTTCTGGAATCTGAGAGGAGCCACAAATTTCCTTCCACCCAGCGTTCCCCCAAGTCTCCCGATAAAAATGATACCTCACTTGTGTGGGTAGGCCTAGCGCCCGCGACAGGAAACGCCCCAAAGCGCAACGTGGACACATCCAAATTTTTTGAAGAAAACAGAGGTGTTTCTTGCAAAGTGCCTACCTGTAGATTTTGGCCTCTAGCTCAGCCGGCACCTAGGGAAACCTACCAAACCTGTGCATTTCTGAAAACTAGAGACCTAGGGGAATCCAAGGAGGGGTGACTTGCGGGCCTCGGACCAGGTTCTGTTACCCAGAATCCTTTGCAAACCTTAAAATTTGTCTAAAAAAACACATGTTCCTCAAATTTCTGTGGCAGAAAGTTCGGGAATCTGAGAGGAGCCACAAATTTCCTTCCACCCAGGGTTCCCCCAAGTCTCCCGATAAAAATGATACCTCACTTGTGTGGGTAGGCCTAGCGCCCGCGACAGGAAACGCCCCAAAGCGCAACGTGGACACATCCACATTTTTGGAAGAAAACAGAGGTGTTTTTTGCGAAGTGCCTACCTGTAGATTTTGGCATCTAGCTCAGCCAGCACCTAGGGAAACCTACCAAACCTGTGCATTTCTGAAAACTAGAGACCGAGGGGAATCCAAAGAGGGGTGACTTGCGGGGCTTGGACCAGGTTCTGTTACCCAGAATCCTTTGCAAACCTCAAAATTTGGCTAAAAAAACACATGTTCCTCATATTTCTGTGGCAGAAAGTTCTGGAATCTGAGAGGAGCCACAAATTTCCTTCCACCCAGCGTTCCCCCAAGTCTCCCGATAAAAATGATACCTCACTTGTGTGGGTAGGCCTAGCGCCCGCGACAGGAAACGCCCCGAAGCGCAACGTGGACACATCCAAATTTTTGGAAGAAAACAGAGGTGTTTTTTGCGAAGTGCCTACCTGTAGATTTTGGCCTCTAGCTCAGCCGGCACCTAGGGAAACCTACGAAACCTGTGCATTTCTGAAAACTAGAGACCTAGGGGAATCCAAGGAGGGGTGACTTGCTGGGCTCGGACCAGGGTCTGTTACCCAGAATCCTTTGCAAACCTCAAAATTTTGCTAAAAAACCACATGTTCCTCACATTTCTGTGGCAGAAAGTTCTGGAATCTGAGAGGAGCCACAGATTTCCTTCCACCCAGTGTTCGCCCAAGTCTCCCGATAAAAATGATACCTCACTTGTGTGGGTAGGCCTAGCGCCCGCGACAGGAAACGCCCCAAAGCGCAACGTGGACACATCCAAATTTTTGGAAGAAAACAGAGGTGTTTTTTACGAAGTGCCTACCTGTAGATTTTGGCCTCTAGCTCAGCCGGCACCTAGGGAAACCTACCAAACCTGTGCATTTCTGACAACTAGAGACCTAGGGAAATCCAAGGAGGGGTGACTTGCGGAGCTCAGACCAGGGTCTGTTACCCAGAATCCTTTGCAAACCTCAAAATTTGGCTAAAAAACCACATGTTCCTCACATTTCTGTGGCAGAAAGTTCTGGAATCTGAGAGGAGCCACAAATTTCCTTCCACCCAGCGTTCCCCTAAGTCTCCCAATAAAAATGATACCTCACTTGTGTGGGTAGGCCTAGCGCCTGCGACAGGAAACGCCCCAAAGCGCAACGTGGACACATCCAAATTTTTGGAAGAAAACAGAGGTGTTTTTTGCGAAGTGCCTACCTGTAGATTTTGGCCTCTAGCTCAGCCGGCACCTAGGGAAACCTACCAAACCTGTGCATTTCTGAAAACTAGAGACCCAGGGGAATCCAAGGAGGGGTGACTTGCGAGGCTTGGACCAGGTTCTGTTACCCAGAATCCTTTGCAAACCTCAAAATTTGGCTAAAAAAACACATGTTCCTCATATTTCTGTGGCAGAAAGTTCTGGAATCTGAGAGGAGCCACAAATTTCCTTCCACCCAGCGTCCCCCCAAGTCTCCCGATAAAAATGATACCTCACTTGTGTGGGTAGGCCTAGCGCCCGCGACAGGAAACGCCCCAAAGCGCAACGTGGACACATCCAAATTTTTGGAAGAAAACAGAGGTGTTTTTTGCGAAGTGCCTACCTGTAGATTTTGGCCTCTAGCTCAGCTGGCACCTAGGGAAACCTACCAAACCTGTGCATTTCTGAAAACTAGAGACCTAGGGGAATCCAAGGAGGGGTGACTTGCAGAGCTCGGACCAGGGTCTGTTACCCAGAATCCTTTGCAAACCTCAAAATTTGGCTAAAAAACCACATGTTCCTCAAATTTCTGTGGCAGAAAGTTCGGGAATCTGAGAGGAGCCACAAATTTCCTTCCACCCAGCGTTCCCCCAAGTCTCCCGATAAAAATGATACCTCACTTGTGTGGGTAGGCCTAGCGCCCGCGACAGGAAACGCCCCAAAGCGCAACGTGGACACATCCAAATTTTTGGAAGAAAACAGAGGTGTTTTTTGCGAAGTGCCTACCTGTAGATTTTGGCATCTAGCTCAGCCGGCACCTAGGGAAACCTACCAAACCTGTGCATTTCTGAAAACTAGAGACCGAGGGGAATCCAAAGAGGGGTGACTTGCGGGGCTTGGACCAGGTTCTGTTACCCAGAATCCCTTGCAAACCTCAAAATTTGGCTAAAAAAACACATGTTCCTCATATTTCTGTGGCAGAAAGTTCTGGAATCTGAGAGGAGCCACAAATTTCCTTCGACCCAGCGTTCCCCCAAGTCTCCCGATAAAAATGATACCTCACTTGTGTGGGTAGGCCTAGCGCCCGCGACAGGAAACGCCCCAAAGCGCAACGTGGACACATCCAAATTTTTGGAAGAAAACAGAGGTGTTTTTTGCGAAGTGCCTACCTGTAGATTTTGGCCTCTAGCTCAGCCGGCACCTAGGGAAACCTACGAAACCTGTGCATTTCTGAAAACTAGAGACCTAGGGGAATCCAAGGAGGGGTGACTTGCTGGGCTCGGACCAGGGTCTGTTACCCAGAATCCTTTGCAAACCTCAAAATTTTGCTAAAAAACCACATGTTCCTCACATTTCTGTGGCAGAAAGTTCTGGAATCTGAGAGGAGCCACAGATTTCCTTCCACCCAGTGTTCGCCCAAGTCTCCCGATAAAAATGATACCTCACTTGTGTGGGTAGGCCTAGCGCCCGCGACAGGAAACGCCCCAAAGCGCAACGTGGACACATCCAAATTTTTTGAAGAAAACAGAGGTGTTTTTTGCGAAGTGCCTACCTGTAGATTTTGGCATCTACCTCAGCCAGCACCTAGGGAAACCTACCAAACCTGTGCATTTCTGAAAACTAGAGACCGAGGGGAATCCAAAGAGGGGTGACTTGCGGGGCTTGGACCAGGTTCTGTTACCCAGAATCCTTTGCAAACCTCAAAATTTGGCTAAAAAAACACATGTTCCTCATATTTCTGTGGCAGAAAGTTCTGGAATCTGAGAGGAGCCACAAATTTCCTTCGACCCAGCGTTCCCCCAAGTCTCCCGATAAAAATGATACCTCACTTGTGTGGGTAGGCCTAGCGCCCGCGACAGGAAACGCCCCAAAGCGCAACGTGGACACATCCAAATTTTTGGAAGAAAACAGAGGTGTTTTTTGCGAAGTGCCTACCTGTAGATTTTGGCCTCTAGCTCAGCCGGCACCTAGGGAAACCTACAAAACCTGTGCATTTCTGAAAACTAGAGACCTAGGGGAATCCAAGGAGGGGTGACTTGCTGGGCTCGGACTAGGGTCTGTTACCCAGAATCCTTTGCAAACCTCAAAATTTTGCTAAAAAAACACATGTTCCTCACATTTCTGTGGCAGAAAGTTCTGGAATCTGAGAGGAGCCACAGATTTCCTTCCACCCAGTGTTCGCCCAAGTCTCCCGATAAAAATGATACCTCACTTGTGTGGGTAGGCCTAGCGCCCGCAACAGGAAACGCCCCAAAGCGCAACGTGGACACATCCAAATTTTTGGAAGAAAACAGAGGTGTTTTTTACGAAGTGCCTACCTGTAGATTTTGGCCTCTAGCTCAGCCGGCACCTAGGGAAACCTACCAAACCTGTGCATTTCTGACAACTAGAGACCTAGGGAAATCCAAGGAGGGGTGACTTGCGGAGCTCGGACCAGGGTCTGTTACCCAGAATCCTTTGCAAACCTCAAAATTTGGCTAAAAAACCACATGTTCCTCACATTTCTGTGGCAGAAAGTTCTGGAATCTGAGAGGAGCCACAAATTTCCTTCCACCCAGCGTTCCCCTAAGTCTCCCAATAAAAATGATACCTCACTTGTGTGGGTAGGCCTAGCGCCTGCGACAGGAAACGCCCCAAAGCGCAACGTGGACACATCCAAATTTTTGGAAGAAAACAGAGGTGTTTTTTGCGAAGTGCCTACCTGTAGATTTTGGCCTCTAGCTCAGCCGGCACCTAGGGAAACCTACCAAACCTGTGCATTTCTGAAAACTAGAGACCGAGGGGAATCCAAGGAGGGGTGACTTGCGAGGCTTGGACCAGGTTCTGTTACCCAGAATCCTTTGCAAACCTCAAAATTTGGCTAAAAAAACACATGTTCCTCATATTTCTGTGGCAGAAAGTTCTGGAATCTGAGAGGAGCCACAAATTTCCTTCCACCCAGCGTTCCCCCAAGTCTCCCGATAAAAATGATACCTCACTTGTGTGGGTAGGCCTAGCGCCCGCGACAGGAAACGCCCCAAAGCGCAACGTGGACACATCCAAATTTTTGGAAGAAAACAGAGGTGTTTTTTGCGAAGTGCCTACCTGTAGATTTTGGCCTCTAGCTCAGCCGGCACCTAGGGAAACCTACCAAACCTGTGCATTTCTGAAAACTAGAGACCTAGGGGAATCCAAGGAGGGGTGACTTGCGGAGCTCGGACCAGGGTCTGTTACCCAGAATCCTTTGCAAACCTCAAAATTTGGCTAAAAAACCACATGTTCCTCAAATTTCTGTGGCAGAAAGTTCTGGAATCTGAGAGGAGCCACAAATTTCCTTCCACCCAGCGTTCCCCCAAGTCTCCCGATAAAAATGATACCTCACTTGTGTGGGTAGGCCTAGCGCCCGCGACAGGAAACGCCCCAAAGCGCAACGTGGACACATCCAAATTTTTGGAAGAAAACAGAGGTGTTTTTTGCGAAGTGCCTACCTGTAGATTTTGGCATCTAGCTCAGCCGGCACCTAGGGAAACCTACCAAACCTGTGCATTTCTGAAAACTAGAGACCGAGGGGAATCCAAGGAGGGGAGACTTGCAGAGCTCGGACCAGGGTCTGTTACCCAGAATCCTTTGCAAACCTCAAAATTTGGCTAAAAAAACACATGTTCCTCACATTTCTGTGGCAGAAAGTTCTGGAATCTGAGAGGAGCCACAAATTTCCTTCCACCCAGCGTTCCCCCCAGTCTCCCAATAAAAATGATACCTCACTTGTGTGGGTAGGCCTAGCGCCTGCGACAGGAAACGCCCCAAAGCGCAACGTGGACACATCCAAATTTTTGGAAGAAAACAGAGGTGTTTTTTGCGAAGTGCCTACCTGTAGATTTTGGCCTCTAGCTCAGCCGGCACCTAGGGAAACCTACCAAACCTGTGCATTTCTGAAAACTAGAGACCGAGGGGAATCCACGGAGGGGTGACTTGCGGGGCTTGGACCAGGTTCTGTTACCCAGAATCCTTTGCAAACCTCAAAATTTGGCTAAAAAAACACATGTTCCTCATATTTCTGTGGCAGAAAGTTCTGGAATCTGAGAGGAGCCACAAATTTCCTTCCACCCAGCGTTCCCCCAAGTCTCCCAATAAAAATGATACCTCACTTGTGTGGGTAGGCCTAGCGCCCGCGACAGGAAACGCCCCAAAGCGCAACGTGGACACATCCAAATTTTTGGAAGAAAACAGAGGTGTTTTTTGCGAAGTGCCTACCTGTAGATTTTGGCCTCTAGCTCAGCCGGCACCTAGGGAAACCTACGAAACCTGTGCATTTCTGAAAACTAGAGACCTAGGGGAATCCAAGGAGGGGTGACTTGCTGGGCTCGGACCAGGGTCTGTTACCCAGAATCCTTTGCAAACCTCAAAATTTTGCTAAAAAACCACATATTCCTCACATTTCTGTGGCAGAAAGTTCTGGAATCTGAGAGGAGCCACAGATTTCCTTCCACCCAGTGTTCGCCAAGTCTCCCGATAAAAATGATACCTCACTTGTGTGGGTAGGCCTAGCGCCCGCGACAGGAAACGCCCCAAAGCGCAACGTGGACACATCCAAATTTTTTGAAGAAAACAGAGGTGTTTTTTGCGAAGTGCCTACCTGTAGATTTTGGCATCTACCTCAGCCAGCACCTAGGGAAACCTACCAAACCTGTGCATTTCTGAAAACTAGAGACCGAGGGGAATCCAAAGAGGGGTGACTTGCGGGTCTTGGACCAGGTTCTGTTACCCAGAATCCTTTGCAAACCTCAAAATTTGGCTTAAAAAACACATGTTCCTCATATTTCTGTGGCAGAAAGTTCTGGAATCTGAGAGGAGCCACAAATTTCCTTCGACCCAGCGTTCCCCCAAGTCTCCCGATAAAAATGATACCTCACTTGTGTGGGTAGGCCTAGCGCCCGCGACAGGAAACGCCCCAAAGCGCAACGTGGACACATCCAAATTTTTGGAAGAAAACAGAGGTGTTTTTTGCGAAGTGCCTACCTGTAGATTTTGGCCTCTAGCTCAGCCGGCACCTAGGGAAACCTACAAAACCTGTGCATTTCTGAAAACTAGAGACCTAGGGGAATCCAAGGAGGGGTGACTTGCTGGGCTCGGACTAGGGTCTGTTACCCAGAATCCTTTGCAAACCTCAAAATTTTGCTAAAAAACCACATGTTCCTCACATTTCTGTGGCAGAAAGTTCTGGAATCTGAGAGGAGCCACAAATTTCCTTCCACCCAGCGTTCCCCTAAGTCTCCCAATAAAAATGATACCTCACTTGTGTGGGTAGGCCTAGCGCCTGCGACAGGAAACGCCCCAAAGCGCAACGTGGACACATCCAAATTTTTGGAAGAAAACAGAGGTGTTTTTTGCGAAGTGCCTACCTGTAGATTTTGGCCTCTAGCTCAGCCGGCACCTAGGGAAACCTACCAAACCTGTGCATTTCTGAAAACTAGAGACCGAGGGGAATCCAAGGAGGGGTGACTTGCGAGGCTTGGACCAGGTTCTGTTACCCAGAATCCTTTGCAAACCTCAAAATTTGGCTAAAAAAACACATGTTCCTCATATTTCTGTGGCAGAAAGTTCTGGAATCTGAGAGGAGCCACAAATTTCCTTCCACCCAGCGTTCCCCCAAGTCTCCCGATAAAAATGATACCTCACTTGTGTGGGTAGGCCTAGCGCCCGCGACAGGAAACGCCCCAAAGCGCAACGTGGACACATCCAAATTTTTGGAAGAAAACAGAGGTGTTTTTTGCGAAGTGCCTACCTGTAGATTTTGGCATCTAGCTCAGCCGGCACCTAGGGAAACCTACCAAACCTGTGCATTTCTGAAAACTAGAGACCGAGGGGAATCCAAGGAGGGGAGACTTGCAGAGCTCGGACCAGGGTCTGTTACCCAGAATCCTTTGCAAACCTCAAAATTTGGCTAAAAAAACACATGTTCCTCACATTTCTGTGGCAGAAAGTTCTGGAATCTGAGAGGAGCCACAAATTTCCTTCCACCCAGCGTTCCCCCCAGTCTCCCAATAAAAATGATACCTCACTTGTGTGGGTAGGCCTAGCGCCTGCGACAGGAAACGCCCCAAAGCGCAACGTGGACACATCCAAATTTTTGGAAGAAAACAGAGGTGTTTTTTGCGAAGTGCCTACCTGTAGATTTTGGCCTCTAGCTCAGCCGGCACCTAGGGAAACCTACCAAACCTGTGCATTTCTGAAAACTAGAGACCGAGGGGAATCCACGGAGGGGTGACTTGCGGGGCTTGGACCAGGTTCTGTTACCCAGAATCCTTTGCAAACCTCAAAATTTGGCTAAAAAAACACATGTTCCTCATATTTCTGTGGCAGAAAGTTCTGGAATCTGAGAGGAGCCACAAATTTCCTTCCACCCAGCGTTCCCCCAAGTCTCCCGATAAAAATGATACCTCACTTGTGTGGGTAGGCCTAGCGCCCGCGACAGGAAACGCCCCAAAGCGCAACGTGGACACATCCAAATTTTTTGAAGAAAACAGAGGTGTTTCTTGCAAAGTGCCTACCTGTAGATTTTGGCCTCTACCTCAGCCGGCACCTACGGAAACCTACCAAACCTGTGCATTTCTGAAAACTAGAGACCGAGGGGAATCCACGGAGGGGTGACTTGCGGGGCTTGGACCAGGTTCTGTTACCCAGAATCCTTTGCAAACCTCAAAATTTGGCTAAAAAACCACATGTTCCTCACATTTCTGTGGCAGAAAGTTCTGGAATCTGAGAGGAGCCACAGATTTCCTTCCACCCAGTGTTCGCCCAAGTCTCCCGATAAAAATGATACCTCACTTGTGTGGGTAGGCCTAGCGCCCGCGACAGGAAACGCCCCAAAGCGCAACGTGGACACATCCAAATTTTTGGAAGAAAACAGAGGTGTTTTTTACGAAGTGCCTACCTGTAGATTTTGGCCTCTAGCTCAGCCGGCACCTAGGGAAACCTACCAAACCTGTGCATTTCTGACAACTAGAGACCTAGGGAAATCCAAGGAGGGGTGACTTGCGGAGCTCGGACCAGGGTCTGTTACCCAGAATCCTTTGCAAACCTCAAAATTTGGCTAAAAAACCACATGTTCCTCACATTTCTGTGGCAGAAAGTTCTGGAATCTGAGAGGAGCCACAAATTTCCTTCCACCCAGCGTTCCCCTAAGTCTCCCAATAAAAATGATACCTCACTTGTGTGGGTAGGCCTAGCGCCTGCGACAGGAAACGCCCCAAAGCGCAACGTGGACACATCCAAATTTTTGGAAGAAAACAGAGGTGTTTTTTGCGAAGTGCCTACCTGTAGATTTTGGCCTCTAGCTCAGCCGGCACCTAGGGAAACCTACCAAACCTGTGCATTTCTGAAAACTAGAGACCGAGGGGAATCCAAGGAGGGGTGACTTGCGAGGCTTGGACCAGGTTCTGTTACCCAGAATCCTTTGCAAACCTCAAAATTTGGCTAAAAAAACACATGTTCCTCATATTTCTGTGGCAGAAAGTTCTGGAATCTGAGAGGAGCCACAAATTTCCTTCCACCCAGCGTCCCCCCAAGTCTCCCGATAAAAATGATACCTCACTTGTGTGGGTAGGCCTAGCGCCCGCGACAGGAAACGCCCCAAAGCGCAACGTGGACACATCCAAATTTTTGGAAGAAAACAGAGGTGTTTTTTGCGAAGTGCCTACCTGTAGATTTTGGCCTCTAGCTCAGCTGGCACCTAGGGAAACCTACCAAACCTGTGCATTTCTGAAAACTAGAGACCTAGGGGAATCCAAGGAGGGGTGACTTGCAGAGCTCGGACCAGGGTCTGTTACCCAGAATCCTTTGCAAACCTCAAAATTTGGCTAAAAAAACACATGTTCCTCATATTTCTGTGGCAGAAAGTTCTGGAATCTGAGAGGAGCCACAGATTTCCTTCCACCCAGTGTTCGCCCAAGTCTCCCGATAAAAATGATACCTCACTTGTGTGGGTAGGCCTAGCGCCCGCGACAGGAAACGCCCCAAAGCGCAACGTGGACACATCCAAATTTTTGGAAGAAAACAGAGGTGTTTTTTGCGAAGTGCCTACCTGTAGATTTTGGCATCTAGCTCAGCCGGCACCTAGGGAAACCTACCAAACCTGTGCATTTCTGAAAACTAGAGACCGAGGGGAATCCAAAGAGGGGTGACTTGCGGGGCTTGCACCAGGTTCTGTTACCCAGAATCCCTTGCAAACCTCAAAATTTGGCTAAAAAAACACATGTTCCTCATATTTCTGTGGCAGAAAGTTCTGGAATCTGAGAGGAGCCACAAATTTCCTTCGACCCAGCGTTCCCCCAAGTCTCCCGATAAAAATGATACCTCACTTGTGTGGGTAGGCCTAGCGCCCGCGACAGGAAACGCCCCAAAGCGCAACGTGGACACATCCAAATTTTTGGAAGAAAACAGAGGTGTTTTTTGCGAAGTGCCTACCTGTAGATTTTGGCCTCTAGCTCAGCCGGCACCTAGGGAAACCTACGAAACCTGTGCATTTCTGAAAACTAGAGACCTAGGGGAATCCAAGGAGGGGTGACTTGCTGGGCTCGGACCAGGGTCTGTTACCCAGAATCCTTTGCAAACCTCAAAATTTTGCTAAAAAACCACATATTCCTCACATTTCTGTGGCAGAAAGTTCTGGAATCTGAGAGGAGCCACAGATTTCCTTCCACCCAGTGTTCGCCAAGTCTCCCGATAAAAATGATACCTCACTTGTGTGGGTAGGCCTAGCGCCCGCGACAGGAAACGCCCCAAAGCGCAACGTGGACACATCCAAATTTTTTGAAGAAAACAGAGGTGTTTTTTGCGAAGTGCCTACCTGTAGATTTTGGCATCTACCTCAGCCAGCACCTAGGGAAACCTACCAAACCTGTGCATTTCTGAAAACTAGAGACCGAGGGGAATCCAAAGAGGGGTGACTTGCGGGTCTTGGACCAGGTTCTGTTACCCAGAATCCTTTGCAAACCTCAAAATTTGGCTTAAAAAACACATGTTCCTCATATTTCTGTGGCAGAAAGTTCTGGAATCTGAGAGGAGCCACAAATTTCCTTCGACCCAGCGTTCCCCCAAGTCTCCCGATAAAAATGATACCTCACTTGTGTGGGTAGGCCTAGCGCCCGCGACAGGAAACGCCCCAAAGCGCAACGTGGACACATCCAAATTTTTGGAAGAAAACAGAGGTGTTTTTTGCGAAGTGCCTACCTGTAGATTTTGGCCTCTAGCTCAGCCGGCACCTAGGGAAACCTACAAAACCTGTGCATTTCTGAAAACTAGAGACCTAGGGGAATCCAAGGAGGGGTGACTTGCTGGGCTCGGACTAGGGTCTGTTACCCAGAATCCTTTGCAAACCTCAAAATTTTGCTAAAAAACCACATGTTCCTCACATTTCTGTGGCAGAAAGTTCTGGAATCTGAGAGGAGCCACAAATTTCCTTCCACCCAGCGTTCCCCTAAGTCTCCCAATAAAAATGATACCTCACTTGTGTGGGTAGGCCTAGCGCCTGCGACAGGAAACGCCCCAAAGCGCAACGTGGACACATCCAAATTTTTGGAAGAAAACAGAGGTGTTTTTTGCGAAGTGCCTACCTGTAGATTTTGGCCTCTAGCTCAGCCGGGACCTAGGGAAACCTACCAAACCTGTGCATTTCTGAAAACTAGAGACCGAGGGGAATCCAAGGAGGGGTGACTTGCGAGGCTTGGACCAGGTTCTGTTACCCAGAATCCTTTGCAAACCTCAAAATTTGGCTAAAAAAACACATGTTCCTCATATTTCTGTGGCAGAAAGTTCTGGAATCTGAGAGGAGCCACAAATTTCCTTCCACCCAGCGTTCCCCCAAGTCTCCCGATAAAAATGATACCTCACTTGTGTGGGTAGGCCTAGCGCCCGCGACAGGAAACGCCCCAAAGCGCAACGTGGACACATCCAAATTTTTGGAAGAAAACAGAGGTGTTTTTTGCGAAGTGCCTACCTGTAGATTTTGGCCTCTAGCTCAGCCGGCACCTAGGGAAACCTACCAAACCTGTGCATTTCTGAAAACTAGAGACCTAGGGGAATCCAAGGAGGGGTGACTTGCGGAGCTCGGACCAGGGTCTGTTACCCAGAATCCTTTGCAAACCTCAAAATTTGGCTAAAAAACCACATGTTCCTCAAATTTCTGTGGCAGAAAGTTCGGGAATCTGAGAGGAGCCACAAATTTCCTTCCACCCAGCGTTCCCCCAAGTCTCCCGATAAAAATGATACCTCACTTGTGTGGGTAGGCCTAGCGCCCGCGACAGGAAACGCCCCAAAGCACAACGTGGACACATCCAAATTTTTGGAAGAAAACAGAGGTGTTTTTTGCGAAGTGCCTACCTGTAGATTTTGGCATCTAGCTCAGCCGGCACCTAGGGAAACCTACCAAACCTGTGCATTTCTGAAAACTAGAGACCGAGGGGAATCCAAGGAGGGGAGACTTGTGGAGCTCGGACCAGGGTCTGTTACCCAGAATCCTTTGCAAACCTCAAAATTTGGCTAAAAAACCACATGTTCCTCACATTTCTGTGGCAGAAAGTTCTGGAATCTGAGAGGAGCCACAGATTTCCTTCCACCCAGTGTTCGCCCAAGTCTCCCGATAAAAATGATACCTCACTTGTGTGGGTAGGCCTAGCGCCCGCGACAGGAAACGCCCCAAAGCGCAACGTGGACACATCCAAATTTTTGGAAGAAAACAGAGGTGTTTTTTACGAAGTGCCTACCTGTAGATTTTGGCCTCTAGCTCAGCCAGCACCTAGGGAAACCTACCAAACCTGTGCATTTCTGACAACTAGAGACCTAGGGAAATCCAAGGAGGGGTGACTTGCGGAGCTCGGACCAGGGTCTGTTACCCAGAATCCTTTGCAAACCTCAAAATTTGGCTAAAAAACCACATGTTCCTCACATTTCTGTGGCAGAAAGTTCTGGAATCTGAGAGGAGCCACAAATTTCCTTCCACCCAGCGTTCCCCTAAGTCTCCCAATAAAAATGATACCTCACTTGTGTGGGTAGGCCTAGCGCCTGCGACAGGAAACGCCCCAAAGCGCAACGTGGACACATCCAAATTTTTGGAAGAAAACAGAGGTGTTTTTTGCGAAGTGCCTACCTGTAGATTTTGGCCTCTAGCTCAGCCGGCACCTAGGGAAACCTACCAAACCTGTGCATTTCTGAAAACTAGAGACCGAGGGGAATCCAAGGAGGGGTGACTTGCGAGGCTTGGACCAGGTTCTGTTACCCAGAATCCTTTGCAAACCTCAAAATTTGGCTAAAAAAACACATGTTCCTCATATTTCTGTGGCAGAAAGTTCTGGAATCTGAGAGGAGCCACAAATTTCCTTCCACCCAGCGTTCCCCCAAGTCTCCCGATAAAAATGATACCTCACTTGTGTGGGTAGGCCTAGCGCCCGCGACAGGAAACGCCCCAAAGCGCAACGTGGACACATCCAAATTTTTGGAAGAAAACAGAGGTGTTTTTTGCGAAGTGCCTACCTGTAGATTTTGGCCTCTAGCTCAGCCGGCACCTAGGGAAACCTACCAAACCTGTGCATTTCTGAAAACTAGAGACCTAGGGGAATCCAAGGAGGGGTGACTTGCGGAGCTCGGACCAGGGTCTGTTACCCAGAATCCTTTGCAAACCTCAAAATTTGGCTAAAAAACCACATGTTCCTCAAATTTCTGTGGCAGAAAGTTCTGGAATCTGAGAGGAGCCACAAATTTCCTTCCACCCAGCGTTCCCCCAAGTCTCCCGATAAAAATGATACCTCACTTGTGTGGGTAGGCCTAGCGCCCGCGACAGGAAACGCCCCAAAGCGCAACGTGGACACATCCAAATTTTTGGAAGAAAACAGAGGTGTTTTTTGCGAAGTGCCTACCTGTAGATTTTGGCATCTAGCTCAGCCGGCACCTAGGGAAACCTACCAAACCTGTGCATTTCTGAAAACTAGAGACCGAGGGGAATCCAAGGAGGGGAGACTTGCAGAGCTCGGACCAGGGTCTGTTACCCAGAATCCTTTGCAAACCTCAAAATTTGGCTAAAAAAACACATGTTCCTCACATTTCTGTGGCAGAAAGTTCTGGAATCTGAGAGGAGCCACAAATTTCCTTCCACCCAGCGTTCCCCCCAGTCTCCCAATAAAAATGATACCTCACTTGTGTGGGTAGGCCTAGCGCCTGCGACAGGAAACGCCCCAAAGCGCAACGTGGACACATCCAAATTTTTGGAAGAAAACAGAGGTGTTTTTTGCGAAGTGCCTACCTGTAGATTTTGGCCTCTAGCTCAGCCGGCACCTAGGGAAACCTACCAAACCTGTGCATTTCTGAAAACTAGAGACCGAGGGGAATCCACGGAGGGGTGACTTGCGGGGCTTGGACCAGGTTCTGTTACCCAGAATCCTTTGCAAACCTCAAAATTTGGCTAAAAAAACACATGTTCCTCATATTTCTGTGGCAGAAAGTTCTGGAATCTGAGAGGAGCCACAAATTTCCTTCCACCCAGCGTTCCTCCAAGTCTCCCGATAAAAATGATACCTCACTTGTGTGGGTAGGCCTAGCGCCCGCGACAGGAAACGCCCCAAAGCGCAACGTGGACACATCCAAATTTTTTGAAGAAAACAGAGGTGTTTCTTGCAAAGTGCCTACCTGTAGATTTTGGCCTCTAGCTCAGCCGGCACCTACGGAAACCTACCAAACCTGTGCATTTCTGAAAACTAGAGACCGAGGGGAATCCACGGAGGGGTGACTTGCGGGGCTTGGACCAGGTTCTGTTACCCAGAATCCTTTGCAAACCTCAAAATTTGGCTAAAAAAACACATGTTCCTCAAATTTCTGTGGCAGAAAGTTCGGGAATCTGAGAGGAGCCACAAATTTCCTTCCACCCAGCGTTCCCCCAAGTCTCCCGATAAAAATGATACCTCACTTGTGTGGGTAGGCCTAGCGCCCGCGACAGGAAACGCCCCGAAGCGCAACGTGGACACATCCAAATTTTTGGAAGAAAACAGAGGTGTTTTTTGCGAAGTGCCTACCTGTAGATTTTGGCATCTAGCTCAGCCGGCACCTAGGGAAACCTACCAAACCTGTGCATTTCTGAAAACTAGAGACCGAGGGGAATCCAAGGAGGGGAGACTTGCGGAGCTCGGACCAGGGTCTGTTACCCAGAATCCTTTGCAAACCTCAAAATTTGGCTAAAAAACCACATGTTCCTCACATTTCTGTGGCAGAAAGTTCTGGAATCTGAGAGGAGCCACAAATTTCCTTCCACCCAGCGTTCCCCCCAGTCTCCCAATAAAAATGATACCTCACTTGTGTGGGTAGGCCTAGCGCCTGCGACAGGAAACGCCCCAAAGCGCAACGTGGACACATCCAAATTTTTGGAAGAAAACAGAGGTGTTTTTTGCGAAGTGCCTACCTGTAGATTTTGGCCTCTAGCTCAGCCGGCACCTAGGGAAACCTACCAAACCTGTGCATTTCTGAAAACTAGAGACCGGGGGGAATCCACGGAGGGGTGACTTGCGGGGCTTGGACCAGGTTCTGTTACCCAGAATCCTTTGCAAACCTCAAAATTTGGCAAAAAAAACACATGTTCCTCATATTTCTGTGGCAGAAAGTTCTGGAATCTGAGAGGAGCCACAAATTTCCTTCCACCCAGCGTTCCCCCAAGTCTCCCGATAAAAATGATACCTCACTTGTGTGGGTAGGCCTAGCGCCCGCGACAGGAAACGCCCCAAAGCGCAACGTGGACACATCCAAATTTTTTGAAGAAAACAGAGGTGTTTCTTGCAAAGTGCCTACCTGTAGATTTTGGCCTCTAGCTCAGCCGGCACCTACGGAAACCTACCAAACCTGTGCATTTCTGAAAACTAGAGACCTAGGGGAATCCAAGGAGGGGTGACTTGCGGGCCTCGGACCAGGTTCTGTTACCCAGAATCCTTTGCAAACCTTAAAATTTGGCTAAAAAAACACATGTTCCTCAAATTTCTGTGGCAGAAAGTTCGGGAATCTGAGAGGAGCCACAAATTTCCTTCCACCCAGCGTTCCCCCAAGTCTCCCGATAAAAATGATACCTCACTTGTGTGGGTAGGCCTAGCGCCCGCGACAGGAAACGCCCCAAAGCGCAACGTGGACACATCCACATTTTTGGAAGAAAACAGAGGTGTTTTTTGCGAAGTGCCTACCTGTAGATTTTGGCCTCTAGCTCAGCCGGCACCTAGGGAAACCTACGAAACCTGTGCATTTCTGAAAACTAGAGACCTAGGGGAATCCAAGGAGGGGTGACTTGCTGGGCTCGGACCAGGGTCTGTTACCCAGAATCCTTTGCAAACCTCAAAATTTTGCTAAAAAACCACATGTTCCTCACATTTCTGTGGCAGAAAGTTCTGGAATCTGAGAGGAGCCACAGATTTCCTTCCACCCAGTGTTCGCCCAAGTCTCCCAATAAAAATGATACCTCACTTGTGTGGGTAGGCCTAGCGCCTGCGACAGGAAACGCCCCAAAGCGCAACGTGGACACATCCAAATTTTTGGAAGAAAACAGAGGTGTTTTTTGCGAAGTGCCTACCTGTAGATTTTGGCCTCTAGCTCAGCCGGCACCTAGGGAAACCTACCAAACCTGTGCATTTCTGAAAACTAGAGACCTAGGGGAATCCAAGGAGGGGTGACTTGCAGAGCTCGGACCAGGGTCTGTTACCCAGAATCCTTTGCAAACCTCAAAATTTGGCTAAAAAAACACATGTTCCTCATATTTCTGTGGCAGAAAGTTCTGGAATCTGAGAGGAGCCACAAATTTCCTTCCACCCAGCGTTCCCCCAAGTCTCCCGATAAAAATGATACCTCACTTGTGTGGGTAGGCCTAGCGCCCGCGACAGGAAACGCCCCAAAGCGCAACGTGGACACATCCAAATTTTTTGAAGAAAACAGAGGTGTTTCTTGCAAAGTGCCTACCTGTAGATTTTGGCCTCTAGCTCAGCCGGCACCTACGGAAACCTACCAAACCTGTGCATTTCTGAAAACTAGAGACCGAGGGGAATCCAAGGAGGGGTGACTTGCGGAGCTCGGACCAGGGTCTGTTACCCAGAATCCTTTGCAAACCTCAAAATTTGGCTAAAAAACCACATGTTCCTCAAATTTCTGTGGCAGAAAGTTCGGGAATCTGAGAGGAGCCACAAATTTCCTTCCACCCAGCGTTCCCCCAAGTCTCCCGATAAAAATGATACCTCACTTGTGTGGGTAGGCCTAGCGCCCGCGACAGGAAACGCCCCAAAGCGCAACGTGGACACATCCAAATTTTTGGAAGAAAACAGAGGTGTTTTTTGCGAAGTGCCTACCTGTAGATTTTGGCATCTAGCTCAGCCGGCACCTAGGGAAACCTACCAAACCTGTGCATTTCTGAAAACTAGAGACCAAGGGGAATCCAAAGAGGGGTGACTTGCGGGGCTTGGACCAGGTTCTGTTACCCAGAATCCTTTGCAAACCTCAAAATTTGGCTAAAAAAACACATGTTCCTCATATTTCTGTGGCAGAAAGTTCTGGAATCTGAGAGGAGCCACAAATTTCCTTCCACCCAGCGTTCCCCCAAGTCTCCCGATAAAAATGATACCTCACTTGTGTGGGTAGGCCTAGCGCCCGCGACAGGAAACGCCCCAAAGCGCAACGTGGACACATCCAAATTTTTGGAAGAAAACAGAGGTGTTTTTTGCGAAGTGCCTACCTGTAGATTTTGGCCTCTAGCTCAGCCGGCACCTAGGGAAACCTACCAAACCTGTGCATTTCTGAAACCTAGAGACCTAGGGGAATCCAAGAAGGGGAGACTTGCGGAGCTCGGACCAGGGTCTGTTACCCAGAATCCTTTGCAAACCTCAAAATTTGGCAAAAAAACCACATGTTCCTCACATTTCTGTGGCAGAAAGTTCTGGAATCTGAGAGGAGCCACAAATTTCCTTCCACCCAGCGTTCCCCCCAGTCTCCCAATAAAAATGATACCTCACTTGTGTGGGTAGGCCTAGCGCCTGCGACAGGAAACGCCCCAAAGCGCAACGTGGACACATCCAAATTTTTGGAAGAAAACAGAGGTGTTTTTTGCGAAGTGCCTACCTGTAGATTTTGGCCTCTAGCTCAGCCGGCACCTAGGGAAACCTACCAAACCTGTGCATTTCTGAAAACTAGAGACCGAGGGGAATCCACGGAGGGGTGACTTGCGGGGCTTGGACCAGGTTCTGTTACCCAGAATCCTTTGCAAACCTCAAAATTTGGCTAAAAAAACACATGTTCCTCATATTTCTGTGGCAGAAAGTTCTGGAATCTGAGAGGAGCCACAAATTTCCTTCCACCCAGCGTTCCCCCAAGTCTCCCGATAAAAATGATACCTCACTTGTGTGGGTAGGCCTAGCGCCCGCGACAGGAAACGCCCCAAAGCGCAACGTGGACACATCCAAATTTTTTGAAGAAAACAGAGGTGTTTCTTGCAAAGTGCCTACCTGTAGATTTTGGCCTCTAGCTCAGCCGGCACCTAGGGAAACCTACCAAACCTGTGCATTTCTGAAAACTAGAGACCTAGGGGAATCCAAGGAGGGGTGACTTGCGGGCCTCGGACCAGGTTCTGTTACCCAGAATCCTTTGCAAACCTTAAAATTTGTCTAAAAAAACACATGTTCCTCAAATTTCTGTGGCAGAAAGTTCGGGAATCTGAGAGGAGCCACAAATTTCCTTCCACCCAGGGTTCCCCCAAGTCTCCCGATAAAAATGATACCTCACTTGTGTGGGTAGGCCTAGCGCCCGCGACAGGAAACGCCCCAAAGCGCAACGTGGACACATCCACATTTTTGGAAGAAAACAGAGGTGTTTTTTGCGAAGTGCCTACCTGTAGATTTTGGCATCTAGCTCAGCCAGCACCTAGGGAAACCTACCAAACCTGTGCATTTCTGAAAACTAGAGACCGAGGGGAATCCAAAGAGGGGTGACTTGCGGGGCTTGGACCAGGTTCTGTTACCCAGAATCCTTTGCAAACCTCAAAATTTGGCTAAAAAAACACATGTTCCTCATATTTCTGTGGCAGAAAGTTCTGGAATCTGAGAGGAGCCACAAATTTCCTTCCACCCAGCGTTCCCCCAAGTCTCCCGATAAAAATGATACCTCACTTGTGTGGGTAGGCCTAGCGCCCGCGACAGGAAACGCCCCGAAGCGCAACGTGGACACATCCAAATTTTTGGAAGAAAACAGAGGTGTTTTTTGCGAAGTGCCTACCTGTAGATTTTGGCCTCTAGCTCAGCCGGCACCTAGGGAAACCTACGAAACCTGTGCATTTCTGAAAACTAGAGACCTAGGGGAATCCAAGGAGGGGTGACTTGCTGGGCTCGGACCAGGGTCTGTTACCCAGAATCCTTTGCAAACCTCAAAATTTTGCTAAAAAACCACATGTTCCTCACATTTCTGTGGCAGAAAGTTCTGGAATCTGAGAGGAGCCACAGATTTCCTTCCACCCAGTGTTCGCCCAAGTCTCCCGATAAAAATGATACCTCACTTGTGTGGGTAGGCCTAGCGCCCGCGACAGGAAACGCCCCAAAGCGCAACGTGGACACATCCAAATTTTTGGAAGAAAACAGAGGTGTTTTTTACGAAGTGCCTACCTGTAGATTTTGGCCTCTAGCTCAGCCGGCACCTAGGGAAACCTACCAAACCTGTGCATTTCTGACAACTAGAGACCTAGGGAAATCCAAGGAGGGGTGACTTGCGGAGCTCAGACCAGGGTCTGTTACCCAGAATCCTTTGCAAACCTCAAAATTTGGCTAAAAAACCACATGTTCCTCACATTTCTGTGGCAGAAAGTTCTGGAATCTGAGAGGAGCCACAAATTTCCTTCCACCCAGCGTTCCCCTAAGTCTCCCAATAAAAATGATACCTCACTTGTGTGGGTAGGCCTAGCGCCTGCGACAGGAAACGCCCCAAAGCGCAACGTGGACACATCCAAATTTTTGGAAGAAAACAGAGGTGTTTTTTGCGAAGTGCCTACCTGTAGATTTTGGCCTCTAGCTCAGCCGGCACCTAGGGAAACCTACCAAACCTGTGCATTTCTGAAAACTAGAGACCCAGGGGAATCCAAGGAGGGGTGACTTGCGAGGCTTGGACCAGGTTCTGTTACCCAGAATCCTTTGCAAACCTCAAAATTTGGCTAAAAAAACACATGTTCCTCATATTTCTGTGGCAGAAAGTTCTGGAATCTGAGAGGAGCCACAAATTTCCTTCCACCCAGCGTCCCCCCAAGTCTCCCGATAAAAATGATACCTCACTTGTGTGGGTAGGCCTAGCGCCCGCGACAGGAAACGCCCCAAAGCGCAACGTGGACACATCCAAATTTTTGGAAGAAAACAGAGGTGTTTTTTGCGAAGTGCCTACCTGTAGATTTTGGCCTCTAGCTCAGCTGGCACCTAGGGAAACCTACCAAACCTGTGCATTTCTGAAAACTAGAGACCTAGGGGAATCCAAGGAGGGGTGACTTGCAGAGCTCGGACCAGGGTCTGTTACCCAGAATCCTTTGCAAACCTCAAAATTTGGCTAAAAAACCACATGTTCCTCAAATTTCTGTGGCAGAAAGTTCGGGAATCTGAGAGGAGCCACAAATTTCCTTCCACCCAGCGTTCCCCCAAGTCTCCCGATAAAAATGATACCTCACTTGTGTGGGTAGGCCTAGCGCCCGCGACAGGAAACGCCCCAAAGCGCAACGTGGACACATCCAAATTTTTGGAAGAAAACAGAGGTGTTTTTTGCGAAGTGCCTACCTGTAGATTTTGGCATCTAGCTCAGCCGGCACCTAGGGAAACCTACCAAACCTGTGCATTTCTGAAAACTAGAGACCGAGGGGAATCCAAAGAGGGGTGACTTGCGGGGCTTGGACCAGGTTCTGTTACCCAGAATCCCTTGCAAACCTCAAAATTTGGCTAAAAAAACACATGTTCCTCATATTTCTGTGGCAGAAAGTTCTGGAATCTGAGAGGAGCCACAAATTTCCTTCGACCCAGCGTTCCCCCAAGTCTCCCGATAAAAATGATACCTCACTTGTGTGGGTAGGCCTAGCGCCCGCGACAGGAAACGCCCCAAAGCGCAACGTGGACACATCCAAATTTTTGGAAGAAAACAGAGGTGTTTTTTGCGAAGTGCCTACCTGTAGATTTTGGCCTCTAGCTCAGCCGGCACCTAGGGAAACCTACGAAACCTGTGCATTTCTGAAAACTAGAGACCTAGGGGAATCCAAGGAGGGGTGACTTGCTGGGCTCGGACCAGGGTCTGTTACCCAGAATCCTTTGCAAACCTCAAAATTTTGCTAAAAAACCACATGTTCCTCACATTTCTGTGGCAGAAAGTTCTGGAATCTGAGAGGAGCCACAGATTTCCTTCCACCCAGTGTTCGCCCAAGTCTCCCGATAAAAATGATACCTCACTTGTGTGGGTAGGCCTAGCGCCCGCGACAGGAAACGCCCCAAAGCGCAACGTGGACACATCCAAATTTTTTGAAGAAAACAGAGGTGTTTTTTGCGAAGTGCCTACCTGTAGATTTTGGCATCTACCTCAGCCAGCACCTAGGGAAACCTACCAAACCTGTGCATTTCTGAAAACTAGAGACCGAGGGGAATCCAAAGAGGGGTGACTTGCGGGGCTTGGACCAGGTTCTGTTACCCAGAATCCTTTGCAAACCTCAAAATTTGGCTAAAAAAACACATGTTCCTCATATTTCTGTGGCAGAAAGTTCTGGAATCTGAGAGGAGCCACAAATTTCCTTCGACCCAGCGTTCCCCCAAGTCTCCCGATAAAAATGATACCTCACTTGTGTGGGTAGGCCTAGCGCCCGCGACAGGAAACGCCCCAAAGCGCAACGTGGACACATCCAAATTTTTGGAAGAAAACAGAGGTGTTTTTTGCGAAGTGCCTACCTGTAGATTTTGGCCTCTAGCTCAGCCGGCACCTAGGGAAACCTACAAAACCTGTGCATTTCTGAAAACTAGAGACCTAGGGGAATCCAAAGAGGGGTGACTTGCTGGGCTCGGACTAGGGTCTGTTACCCAGAATCCTTTGCAAACCTCAAAATTTTGCTAAAAAAACACATGTTCCTCACATTTCTGTGGCAGAAAGTTCTGGAATCTGAGAGGAGCCACAGATTTCCTTCCACCCAGTGTTCGCCCAAGTCTCCCGATAAAAATGATACCTCACTTGTGTGGGTAGGCCTAGCGCCCGCAACAGGAAACGCCCCAAAGCGCAACGTGGACACATCCAAATTTTTGGAAGAAAACAGAGGTGTTTTTTACGAAGTGCCTACCTGTAGATTTTGGCCTCTAGCTCAGCCGGCACCTAGGGAAACCTACCAAACCTGTGCATTTCTGACAACTAGAGACCTAGGGAAATCCAAGGAGGGGTGACTTGCGGAGCTCGGACCAGGGTCTGTTACCCAGAATCCTTTGCAAACCTCAAAATTTGGCTAAAAAACCACATGTTCCTCACATTTCTGTGGCAGAAAGTTCTGGAATCTGAGAGGAGCCACAAATTTCCTTCCACCCAGCGTTCCCCTAAGTCTCCCAATAAAAATGATACCTCACTTGTGTGGGTAGGCCTAGCGCCTGCGACAGGAAACGCCCCAAAGCACAACGTGGACACATCCAAATTTTTGGAAGAAAACAGAGGTGTTTTTTGCGAAGTGCCTACCTGTAGATTTTGGCCTCTAGCTCAGCCGGCACCTAGGGAAACCTACCAAACCTGTGCATTTCTGAAAACTAGAGACCGAGGGGAATCCAAGGAGGGGTGACTTGCGAGGCTTGGACCAGGTTCTGTTACCCAGAATCCTTTGCAAACCTCAAAATTTGGCTAAAAAAACACATGTTCCTCATATTTCTGTGGCAGAAAGTTCTGGAATCTGAGAGGAGCCACAAATTTCCTTCCACCCAGCGTTCCCCCAAGTCTCCCGATAAAAATGATACCTCACTTGTGTGGGTAGGCCTAGCGCCCGCGACAGGAAACGCCCCAAAGCGCAACGTGGACACATCCAAATTTTTGGAAGAAAACAGAGGTGTTTTTTGCGAAGTGCCTACCTGTAGATTTTGGCCTCTAGCTCAGCCGGCACCTAGGGAAACCTACCAAACCTGTGCATTTCTGAAAACTAGAGACCTAGGGGAATCCAAGGAGGGGTGACTTGCGGAGCTCGGACCAGGGTCTGTTACCCAGAATCCTTTGCAAACCTCAAAATTTGGCTAAAAAACCACATGTTCCTCAAATTTCTGTGGCAGAAAGTTCGGGAATCTGAGAGGAGCCACAAATTTCCTTCCACCCAGCGTTCCCCCAAGTCTCCCGATAAAAATGATACCTCACTTGTGTGGGTAGGCCTAGCGCCCGCGACAGGAAACGCCCCAAAGCACAACGTGGACACATCCAAATTTTTGGAAGAAAACAGAGGTGTTTTTTGCGAAGTGCCTACCTGTAGATTTTGGCATCTAGCTCAGCCGGCACCTAGGGAAACCTACCAAACCTGTGCATTTCTGAAAACTAGAGACCGAGGGGAATCCAAGGAGGGGAGACTTGTGGAGCTCGGACCAGGGTCTGTTACCCAGAATCCTTTGCAAACCTCAAAATTTGGCTAAAAAACCACATGTTCCTCACATTTCTGTGGCAGAAAGTTCTGGAATCTGAGAGGAGCCACAAATTTCCTTCCACCCAGCGTTCCCCCCAGTCTCCCGATAAAAATGATACCTCACTTGTGTGGGTAGGCCTAGCGCCCGCGACAGGAAACGCCCCAAAGCGCAACGTGGACACATCCAAATTTTTGGAAGAAAACAGAGGTGTTTTTTGCGAAGTGCCTACCTGTAGATTTTGGCCTCTAGCTCAGCCGGCACCTAGGGAAACCTACCAAAACTGTGCATTTCTGAAAACTAGAGACCGAGGGGAATCCAAGGAGGGGTGACTTGCGAGGCTTGGACCAGGTTCTGTTACCCAGAATCCTTTGCAAACCTCAAAATTTGGCTAAAAAAACACATGTTCCTCATATTTCTGTGGCAGAAAGTTCTGGAATCTGAGAGGAGCCACAAATTTCCTTCCACCCAGCGTCCCTCCAAGTCTCCCGATAAAAATGATACCTCACTTGTGTGGGTAGGCCTAGCGCCCACGACAGGAAACGCCCCAAAGCGCAACGTGGACACATCCAAATTTTTGGAAGAAAACAGAGGTGTTTTTTGCGAAGTGCCTACCTGTAGATTTTGGCCTCTAGCTCAGCCGGCACCTAGGGAAACCTACCAAACCTGTGCATTTCTGAAAACTAGAGACCTAGGGGAATCCAAGGAGGGGTGACTTGCAGAGCTCGGACCAGGGTCTGTTACCCAGAATCCTTTGCAAACCTCAAAATTTGGCTAAAAAAACACATGTTCCTCATATTTCTGTGGCAGAAAGTTCTGGAATCTGAGAGGAGCCACAAATTTCCTTCCACCCAGCGTTCCCCCAAGTCTCCCGATAAAAATGATACCTCACTTGTGTGGGTAGGCCTAGCGCCCGCGACAGGAAACGCCCCAAAGCGCAACGTGGACACATCCAAATTTTTGGAAGAAAACAGAGGTGTTTTTTGCGAAGTGCCTACCTGTAGATTTTGGCCTCTAGCTCAGCCGGCACCTAGGGAAACCTACCAAACCTGTGCATTTCTGAAAACTAGAGACCTAGGGGAATCCAAGGAGGGGTGACTTGCGGAGCTCGGACCAGGGTCTGTTACCCAGAATCCTTTGCAAACCTCAAAATTTGGCTAAAAAACCACATGTTCCTCAAATTTCTGTGGCAGAAAGTTCGGGAATCTGAGAGGAGCCACAAATTTCCTTCCACCCAGCGTTCCCCCAAGTCTCCCGATAAAAATGATACCTCACTTGTGTGGGTAGGCCTAGCGCCCGCGACAGGAAACGCCCCAAAGCACAACGTGGACACATCCAAATTTTTGGAAGAAAACAGAGGTGTTTTTTGCGAAGTGCCTACCTGTAGATTTTGGCATCTAGCTCAGCCGGCACCTAGGGAAACCTACCAAACCTGTGCATTTCTGAAAACTAGAGACCGAGGGGAATCCAAGGAGGGGAGACTTGTGGAGCTCGGACCAGGGTCTGTTACCCAGAATCCTTTGCAAACCTCAAAATTTGGCTAAAAAACCACATGTTCCTCACATTTCTGTGGCAGAAAGTTCTGGAATCTGAGAGGAGCCACAAATTTCCTTCCACCCAGCGTTCCCCCCAGTCTCCCGATAAAAATGATACCTCACTTGTGTGGGTAGGCCTAGCGCCCGCGACAGGAAACGCCCCAAAGCGCAACGTGGACACATCCAAATTTTTGGAAGAAAACAGAGGTGTTTTTTGCGAAGTGCCTACCTGTAGATTTTGGCCTCTAGCTCAGCCGGCACCTAAGGAAACCTACAAAACCTGTGCATTTCTGAAAACTAGAGACCTAGGGGAATCCAAGGAGGGGTGACTTGCTGGGCTCGGACTAGGGTCTGTTACCCAGAATCCTTTGCAAACCTCAAAATTTTGCTAAAAAACCACATGTTCCTCACATTTCTGTGGCAGAAAGTTCTGGAATCTGAGAGGAGCCACAGATTTCCTTCCACCCAGTGTTCGCCCAAGTCTCCCGATAAAAATGATACCTCACTTGTGTGGGTAGGCCTAGCGCCCGCGACAGGAAACGCCCCAAAGCGCAACGTGGACACATCCAAATTTTTGGAAGAAAACAGAGGTGTTTTTTACGAAGTGCCTACCTGTAGATTTTGGCCTCTAGCACAGCCGGCACCTAGGGAAACCTACCAAACCTGTGCATTTCTGACAACTAAAGACCTAGGGAAATCCAAGGAGGGGTGACTTGCGGAGCTCGGACCAGGGTCTGTTACCCAGAATCCTTTGCAAACCTCAAAATTTGGCTAAAAAACCACATGTTCCTCACATTTCTGTGGCAGAAAGTTCTGGAATCTGAGAGGAGCCACAAATTTCCTTCCACCCAGCGTTCCCCTAAGTCTCCCAATAAAAATGATACCTCACTTGTGTGGGTAGGCCTAGCGCCTGCGACAGGAAACGCCCCAAAGCGCAACGTGGACACATCCAAATTTTTGGAAGAAAACAGAGGTGTTTTTTGCGAAGTGCCTACCTGTAGATTTTGGCCTCTAGCTCAGCCGGCACCTAGGGAAACCTACCAAACCTGTGCATTTCTGAAAACTAGAGACCGAGGGGAATCCAAGGAGGGGTGACTTGCGAGGCTTGGACCAGGTTCTGTTACCCAGAATCCTTTGCAAACCTCAAAATTTGGCTAAAAAAACACATGTTCCTCATATTTCTGTGGCAGAAAGTTCTGGAATCTGAGAGGAGCCACAAATTTCCTTCCACCCAGCGTTCCCCCAAGTCTCCCGATAAAAATGATACCTCACTTGTGTGGGTAGGCCTAGCGCCCGCGACAGGAAACGCCCCAAAGCGCAACGTGGACACATCCAAATTTTTGGAAGAAAACAGAGGTGTTTTTTGCGAAGTGCCTACCTGTAGATTTTGGCCTCTAGCTCAGCCGGCACCTAGGGAAACCTACCAAACCTGTGCATTTCTGAAAACTAGAGACCTAGGGGAATCCAAGGAGGGGTGACTTGCGGAGCTCGGACCAGGGTCTGTTACCCAGAATCCTTTGCAAACCTCAAAATTTGGCTAAAAAACCACATGTTCCTCAAATTTCTGTGGCAGAAAGTTCGGGAATCTGAGAGGAGCCACAAATTTCCTTCCACCCAGCGTTCCCCCAAGTCTCCCGATAAAAATGATACCTCACTTGTGTGGGTAGGCCTAGCGCCCGCGACAGGAAACGCCCCAAAGCGCAACGTGGACACATCCAAATTTTTGGAAGAAAACAGAGGTGTTTTTTGCGAAGTGCCTACCTGTAGATTTTGGCATCTAGCTCAGCCGGCACCTAGGGAAACCTACCAAACCTGTGCATTTCTGAAAACTAGAGACCGAGGGGAATCCAAGGAGGGGAGACTTGCAGAGCTCGGACCAGGGTCTGTTACCCAGAATCCTTTGCAAACCTCAAAATTTGGCTAAAAAACCACATGTTCCTCACATTTCTGTGGCAGAAAGTTCTGGAATCTGAGAGGAGCCACAAATTTCCTTCCACCCAGCGTTCCCCCCAGTCTCCCAATAAAAATGATACCTCACTTGTGTGGGTAGGCCTAGCGCCTGCGACAGGAAACGCCCCAAAGCGCAACGTGGACACATCCAAATTTTTGGAAGAAAACAGAGGTGTTTTTTGCGAAGTGCCTACCTGTAGATTTTGGCCTCTAGCTCAGCCGGCACCTAGGGAAACCTACCAAACCTGTGCATTTCTGAAAACTAGAGACCGAGGGGAATCCACGGAGGGGTGACTTGCGGGGCTTGGACCAGGTTCTGTTACCCAGAATCCTTTGCAAACCTCAAAATTTGGCTAAAAAAACACATGTTCCTCATATTTCTGTGGCAGAAAGTTCTGGAATCTGAGAGGAGCCACAAATTTCCTTCCACCCAGCGTTCCCCCAAGTCTCCCGATAAAAATGATACCTCACTTGTGTGGGTAGGCCTAGCGCCCGCGACAGGAAACGCCCCAAAGCGCAACGTGGACACATCCAAATTTTTTGAAGAAAACAGAGGTGTTTCTTGCAAAGTGCCTACCTGTAGATTTTGGCCTCTAGCTCAGCCGGCACCTACGGAAACCTACCAAACCTGTGCATTTCTGAAAACTAGAGACCGAGGGGAATCCACGGAGGGGTGACTTGCGGGGCTTGGACCAGGTTCTGTTACCCAGAATCCTTTGCAAACCTCAAAATTTGGCTAAAAAAACACATGTTCCTCAAATTTCTGTGGCAGAAAGTTCGGGAATCTGAGAGGAGCCACAAATTTCCTTCCACCCAGCGTTCCCCCAAGTCTCCCGATAAAAATGATACCTCACTTGTGTGGGTAGGCCTAGCGCCCGCGACAGGAAACGCCCCAAAGCGCAACGTGGACACATCCAAATTTTTGGAAGAAAACAGAGGTGTTTTTTGCGAAGTGCCTACCTGTAGATTTTGGCATCTAGCTCAGCCGGCACCTAGGGAAACCTACCAAACCTGTGCATTTCTGAAAACTAGAGACCGAGGGGAATCCAAGGAGGGGAGACTTGCGGAGCTCGGACCAGGGTCTGTTACCCAGAATCCTTTGCAAACCTCAAAATTTGGCTAAAAAACCACATGTTCCTCACATTTCTGTGGCAGAAAGTTCTGGAATCTGAGAGGAGCCACAAATTTCCTTCCACCCAGCGTTCCCCCTAGTCTCCCAATAAAAATGATACCTCACTTGTGTGGGTAGGCCTAGCGCCTGCGACAGGAAACGCCCCAAAGCGCAACGTGGACACATCCAAATTTTTGGAAGAAAACAGAGGTGTTTTTTGCGAAGTGCCTACCTGTAGATTTTGGCCTCTAGCTCAGCCGGCACCTAGGGAAACCTACCAAACCTGTGCATTTCTGAAAACTAGAGACCGGGGGGAATCCACGGAGGGGTGACTTGCGGGGCTTGGACCAGGTTCTGTTACCCAGAATCCTTTGCAAACCTCAAAATTTGGCAAAAAAAACACATGTTCCTCATATTTCTGTGGCAGAAAGTTCTGGAATCTGAGAGGAGCCACAAATTTCCTTCCACCCAGCGTTCCCCCAAGTCTCCCGATAAAAATGATACCTCACTTGTGTGGGTAGGCCTAGCGCCCGCGACAGGAAACGCCCCAAAGCGCAACGTGGACACATCCAAATTTTTTGAAGAAAACAGAGGTGTTTCTTGCAAAGTGCCTACCTGTAGATTTTGGCCTCTAGCTCAGCCGGCACCTACGGAAACCTACCAAACCTGTGCATTTCTGAAAACTAGAGACCTAGGGGAATCCAAGGAGGGGTGACTTGCGGGCCTCGGACCAGGTTCTGTTACCCAGAATCCTTTGCAAACCTTAAAATTTGGCTAAAAAAACACATGTTCCTCAAATTTCTGTGGCAGAAAGTTCGGGAATCTGAGAGGAGCCACAAATTTCCTTCCACCCAGCGTTCCCCCAAGTCTCCCGATAAAAATGATACCTCACTTGTGTGGGTAGGCCTAGCGCCCGCGACAGGAAACGCCCCAAAGCGCAACGTGGACACATCCACATTTTTGGAAGAAAACAGAGGTGTTTTTTGCGAAGTGCCTACCTGTAGATTTTGGCATCTAGCTCAGCCAGCACCTAGGGAAACCTACCAAACCTGTGCATTTCTGAAAACTAGAGACCGAGGGGAATCCAAAGAGGGGTGACTTGCGGGGCTTGGACCAGGTTCTGTTACCCAGAATCCTTTGCAAACCTCAAAATTTGGCTAAAAAAACACATGTTCCTCATATTTCTGTGGCAGAAAGTTCTGGAATCTGAGAGGAGCCACAAATTTCCTTCGACCCAGCGTTCCCCCAAGTCTCCCGATAAAAATGATACCTCACTTGTGTGGGTAGGCCTAGCGCCCGCGACAGGAAACGCCCCAAAGCGCAACGTGGACACATCCAAATTTTTGGAAGAAAACAGAGGTGTTTTTTGCGAAGTGCCTACCTGTAGATTTTGGCCTCTAGCTCAGCCGGCACCTAGGGAAACCTACGAAACCTGTGCATTTCTGAAAACTAGAGACCTAGGGGAATCCAAGGAGGGGTGACTTGCTGGGCTCGGACCAGGGTCTGTTACCCAGAAACCTTTGCAAACCTCAAAATTTTGCTAAAAAACCACATGTTCCTCACATTTCTGTGGCAGAAAGTTCTGGAATCTGAGAGGAGCCACAGATTTCCTTCCACCCAGTGTTCGCCCAAGTCTCCCGATAAAAATGATACCTCACTTGTGTGGGTAGGCCTAGCGCCCGCGACAGGAAACGCCCCAAAGCGCAACGTGGACACATCCAAATTTTTGGAAGAAAACAGAGGTGTTTTTTACGAAGTGCCTACCTGTAGATTTTGGCCTCTAGCTCAGCCGGCACCTAGGGAAACCTACCAAACCTGTGCATTTCTGACAACTAGAGACCTAGGGAAATCCAAGGAGGGGTGACTTGCGGAGCTCGGACCAGGGTCTGTTACCCAGAATCCTTTGCAAACCTCAAAATTTGGCTAAAAAACCACATGTTCCTCACATTTCTGTGGCAGAAAGTTCTGGAATCTGAGAGGAGCCACAAATTTCCTTCCACCCAGCGTTCCCCTAAGTCTCCCAATAAAAATGATACCTCACTTGTGTGGGTAGGCCTAGCGCCTGCGACAGGAAACGCCCCAAAGCGCAACGTGGACACATCCAAATTTTTGGAAGAAAACAGAGGTGTTTTTTGCGAAGTGCCTACCTGTAGATTTTGGCCTCTAGCTCAGCCGGCACCTAGGGAAACCTACCAAAACTGTGCATTTCTGAAAACTAGAGACCGAGGGGAATCCAAGGAGGGGTGACTTGCGAGGCTTGGACCAGGTTCTGTTACCCAGAATCCTTTGCAAACCTCAAAATTTGGCTAAAAAAACACATGTTCCTCATATTTCTGTGGCAGAAAGTTCTGGAATCTGAGAGGAGCCACAAATTTCCTTCCACCCAGCGTCCCCCCAAGTCTCCCGATAAAAATGATACCTCACTTGTGTGGGTAGGCCTAGCGCCCACGACAGGAAACGCCCCAAAGCGCAACGTGGACACATCCAAATTTTTGGAAGAAAACAGAGGTGTTTTTTACGAAGTGCCTACCTGTAGATTTTGGCCTCTAGCTCAGCCGGCACCTAGGGAAACCTACCAAACCTGTGCATTTCTGAAAACTAGAGACCTAGGGGAATCCAAGGAGGGGTGACTTGCAGAGCTCGGACCAGGGTCTGTTACCCAGAATCCTTTGCAAACCTCAAAATTTGGCTAAAAAAACACATGTTCCTCATATTTCTGTGGCAGAAAGTTCTGGAATCTGAGAGGAGCCACAAATTTCCTTCCACCCAGCGTTCCCCCAAGTCTCCCGATAAAAATGATACCTCACTTGTGTGGGTAGGCCTAGCGCCCGCGACAGGAAACGCCCCAAAGCGCAACGTGGACACATCCAAATTTTTTGAAGAAAACAGAGGTGTTTCTTGCAAAGTGCCTACCTGTAGATTTTGGCCTCTAGCTCAGCCGGCACCTACGGAAACCTACCAAACCTGTGCATTTCTGAAAACTAGAGACCGAGGGGAATCCACGGAGGGGTGACTTGCGGGGCTTGGACCAGGTTCTGTTACCCAGAATCCTTTGCAAACCTCAAAATTTGGCTAAAAAAACACATGTTCCTCAAATTTCTGTGGCAGAAAGTTCGGGAATCTGAGAGGAGCCACAAATTTCCTTCCACCCAGCGTTCCCCCAAGTCTCCCGATAAAAATGATACCTCACTTGTGTGGGTAGGCCTAGCGCCCGCGACAGGAAACGCCCCAAAGCGCAACGTGGACACATCCAAATTTTTGGAAGAAAACAGAGGTGTTTTTTGCGAAGTGCCTACCTGTAGATTTTGGCATCTAGCTCAGCCGGCACCTAGGGAAACCTACCAAACCTGTGCATTTCTGAAAACTAGAGACCGAGGGGAATCCAAGGAGGGGAGACTTGCGGAGCTCGGACCAGGGTCTGTTACCCAGAATCCTTTGCAAACCTCAAAATTTGGCTAAAAAACCACATGTTCCTCACATTTCTGTGGCAGAAAGTTCTGGAATCTGAGAGGAGCCACAAATTTCCTTCCACCCAGCGTTCCCCCCAGTCTCCCAATAAAAATGATACCTCACTTGTGTGGGTAGGCCTAGCGCCTGCGACAGGAAACGCCCCAAAGCGCAACGTGGACACATCCAAATTTTTGGAAGAAAACAGAGGTGTTTTTTGCGAAGTGCCTACCTGTAGATTTTGGCCTCTAGCTCAGCCGGCACCTAGGGAAACCTACCAAACCTGTGCATTTCTGAAAACTAGAGACCGGGGGGAATCCACGGAGGGGTGACTTGCGGGGCTTGGACCAGGTTCTGTTACCCAGAATCCTTTGCAAACCTCAAAATTTGGCAAAAAAAACACATGTTCCTCATATTTCTGTGGCAGAAAGTTCTGGAATCTGAGAGGAGCCACAAATTTCCTTCCACCCAGCGTTCCCCCAAGTCTCCCGATAAAAATGATACCTCACTTGTGTGGGTAGGCCTAGCGCCCGCGACAGGAAACGCCCCAAAGCGCAACGTGGACACATCCAAATTTTTTGAAGAAAACAGAGGTGTTTCTTGCAAAGTGCCTACCTGTAGATTTTGGCCTCTAGCTCAGCCGGCACCTACGGAAACCTACCAAACCTGTGCATTTCTGAAAACTAGAGACCTAGGGGAATCCAAGGAGGGGTGACTTGCGGGCCTCGGACCAGGTTCTGTTACCCAGAATCCTTTGCAAACCTTAAAATTTGGCTAAAAAAACACATGTTCCTCAAATTTCTGTGGCAGAAAGTTCGGGAATCTGAGAGGAGCCACAAATTTCCTTCCACCCAGCGTTCCCCCAAGTCTCCCGATAAAAATGATACCTCACTTGTGTGGGTAGGCCTAGCGCCCGCGACAGGAAACGCCCCAAAGCGCAACGTGGACACATCCACATTTTTGGAAGAAAACAGAGGTGTTTTTTGCGAAGTGCCTACCTGTAGATTTTGGCATCTAGCTCAGCCAGCACCTAGGGAAACCTACCAAACCTGTGCATTTCTGAAAACTAGAGACCGAGGGGAATCCAAAGAGGGGTGACTTGCGGGGCTTGGACCAGGGTCTGTTACCCAGAATCCTTTGCAAACCTCAAAATTTGGCTAAAAAAACACATGTTCCTCATATTTCTGTGGCAGAAAGTTCTGGAATCTGAGAGGAGCCACAAATTTCCTTCGACCCAGCGTTCCCCCAAGTCTCCCGATAAAAATGATACCTCACTTGTGTGGGTAGGCCTAGCGCCCGCGACAGGAAACGCCCCAAAGCGCAACGTGGACACATCCAAATTTTTGGAAGAAAACAGAGGTGTTTTTTGCGAAGTGCCTACCTGTAGATTTTGGCCTCTAGCTCAGCCGGCACCTAGGGAAACCTACGAAACCTGTGCATTTCTGAAAACTAGAGACCTAGGGGAATCCAAGGAGGGGTGACTTGCTGGGCTCGGACCAGGGTCTGTTACCCAGAATCCTTTGCAAACCTCAAAATTTTGCTAAAAAACCACATGTTCCTCACATTTCTGTGGCAGAAAGTTCTGGAATCTGAGAGGAGCCACAGATTTCCTTCCACCCAGTGTTCGCCCAAGTCTCCCCATAAAAATGATACCTCACTTGTGTGGGTAGGCCTAGCGCCCGCGACAGGAAACGCCCCAAAGCGCAACGTGGACACATCCAAATTTTTGGAAGAAAACAGAGGTGTTTTTTACGAAGTGCCTACCTGTAGATTTTGGCCTCTAGCTCAGCCGGCACCTAGGGAAACCTACCAAACCTGTGCATTTCTGACAACTAGAGACCTAGGGAAATCCAAGGAGGGGTGACTTGCGGAGCTCGGACCAGGGTCTGTTACCCAGAATCCTTTGCAAACCTCAAAATTTGGCTAAAAAACCACATGTTCCTCACATTTCTGTGGCAGAAAGTTCTGGAATCTGAGAGGAGCCACAAATTTCCTTCCACCCAGCGTTCCCCTAAGTCTCCCAATAAAAATGATACCTCACTTGTGTGGGTAGGCCTAGCGCCTGCGACAGGAAACGCCCCAAAGCGCAACGTGGACACATCCAAATTTTTGGAAGAAAACAGAGGTGTTTTTTGCGAAGTGCCTACCTGTAGATTTTGGCCTCTAGCTCAGCCAGCACCTAGGGAAACCTACCAAACCTGTGCATTTCTGAAAACTAGAGACCGAGGGGAATCCAAGGAGGGGTGACTTGCGAGGCTTGGACCAGGTTCTGTTACCCAGAATCCTTTGCAAACCTCAAAATTTGGCTAAAAAAACACATGTTCCTCATATTTCTGTGGCAGAAAGTTCTGGAATCTGAGAGGAGCCACAAATTTCCTTCCACCCAGCGTTCCCCCAAGTCTCCCGATAAAAATGATACCTCACTTGTGTGGGTAGGCCTAGCGCCCGCGACAGGAAACGCCCCAAAGCGCAACGTGGACACATCCAAATTTTTGGAAGAAAACAGAGGTGTTTTTTGCGAAGTGCCTACCTGTAGATTTTGGCCTCTAGCTCAGCCGGCACCTAGGGAAACCTACCAAACCTGTGCATTTCTGAAAACTAGAGACCTAGGGGAATCCAAGGAGGGGTGACTTGCGGAGCTCGGACCAGGGTCTGTTACCCAGAATCCTTTGCAAACCTCAAAATTTGGCTAAAAAACCACATGTTCCTCAAATTTCTGTGGCAGAAAGTTCGGGAATCTGAGAGGAGCCACAAATTTCCTTCCACCCAGCGTTCCCCCAAGTCTCCCGATAAAAATGATACCTCACTTGTGTGGGTAGGCCTAGCGCCCGCGACAGGAAACGCCCCAAAGCACAACGTGGACACATCCAAATTTTTGGAAGAAAACAGAGGTGTTTTTTGCGAAGTGCCTACCTGTAGATTTTGGCATCTAGCTCAGCCGGCACCTAGGGAAACCTACCAAACCTGTGCATTTCTGAAAACTAGAGACCGAGGGGAATCCAAGGAGGGGAGACTTGTGGAGCTCGGACCAGGGTCTGTTACCCAGAATCCTTTGCAAACCTCAAAATTTGGCTAAAAAACCACATGTTCCTCACATTTCTGTGGCAGAAAGTTCTGGAATCTGAGAGGAGCCACAAATTTCCTTCCACCCAGCGTTCCCCCCAGTCTCCCGATAAAAATGATACCTCACTTGTGTGGGTAGGCCTAGCGCCCGCGACAGGAAACGCCCCAAAGCGCAACGTGGACACATCCAAATTTTTGGAAGAAAACAGAGGTGTTTTTTGCGAAGTGCCTACCTGTAGATTTTGGCCTCTAGCTCAGCCGGCACCTAGGGAAACCTACCAAAACTGTGCATTTCTGAAAACTAGAGACCGAGGGGAATCCAAGGAGGGGTGACTTGCGAGGCTTGGACCAGGTTCTGTTACCCAGAATCCTTTGCAAACCTCAAAATTTGGCTAAAAAAACACATGTTCCTCATATTTCTGTGGCAGAAAGTTCTGGAATCTGAGAGGAGCCACAAATTTCCTTCCACCCAGCGTCCCCCCAAGTCTCCCGATAAAAATGATACCTCACTTGTGTGGGTAGGCCTAGCGCCCACGACAGGAAACGCCCCAAAGCGCAACGTGGACACATCCAAATTTTTGGAAGAAAACAGAGGTGTTTTTTGCGAAGTGCCTACCTGTAGATTTTGGCCTCTAGCTCAGCCGGCACCTAGGGAAACCTACCAAACCTGTGCATTTCTGAAAACTAGAGACCTAGGGGAATCCAAGGAGGGGTGACTTGCAAAGCTCGGACCAGGGTCTGTTACCCAGAATCCTTTGCAAACCTCAAAATTTGGCTAAAAAAACACATGTTCCTCATATTTCTGTGGCAGAAAGTTTTGGAATCTGAGAGGAGCCACAAATTTCCTTCCACCCAGCGTTCCCCCAAGTCTCCCGATAAAAATGATACCTCACTTGTGTGGGTAGGCCTAGCGCCCGCGACAGGAAACGCCCCAAAGCGCAACGTGGACACATCCAAATTTTTGGAAGAAAACAGAGGTGTTTTTTGCGAAGTGCCTACCTGTAGATTTTGGCCTCTAGCTCAGCCGGCACCTAGGGAAACCTACCAAACCTGTGCATTTCTGAAAACTAGAGACCTAGGGGAATCCAAGGAGGGGTGACTTGCGGAGCTCGGACCAGGGTCTGTTACCCAGAATCCTTTGCAAACCTCAAAATTTGGCTAAAAAACCACATGTTCCTCAAATTTCTGTGGCAGAAAGTTCGGGAATCTGAGAGGAGCCACAAATTTCCTTCCACCCAGCGTTCCCCCAAGTCTCCCGATAAAAATGATACCTCACTTGTGTGGGTAGGCCTAGCGCCCGCGACAGGAAACGCCCCAAAGCACAACGTGGACACATCCAAATTTTTGGAAGAAAACAGAGGTGTTTTTTGCGAAGTGCCTACCTGTAGATTTTGGCATCTAGCTCAGCCGGCACCTAGGGAAACCTACCAAACCTGTGCATTTCTGAAAACTAGAGACCGAGGGGAATCCAAGGAGGGGAGACTTGTGGAGCTCGGACCAGGGTCTGTTACCCAGAATCCTTTGCAAACCTCAAAATTTGGCTAAAAAACCACATGTTCCTCACATTTCTGTGGCAGAAAGTTCTGGAATCTGAGAGGAGCCACAAATTTCCTTCCACCCAGCGTTCCCCCCAGTCTCCCGATAAAAATGATACCTCACTTGTGTGGGTAGGCCTAGCGCCCGCGACAGGAAACGCCCCAAAGCGCAACGTGGACACATCCAAATTTTTGGAAGAAAACAGAGGTGTTTTTTGCGAAGTGCCTACCTGTAGATTTTGGCCTCTAGCTCAGCCGGCACCTAGGGAAACCTACAAAACCTGTGCATTTCTGAAAACTAGAGACCTAGGGGAATCCAAGGAGGGGTGACTTGCTGGGCTCGGACTAGGGTCTGTTACCCAGAATCCTTTGCAAACCTCAAAATTTTGCTAAAAAACCACATGTTCCTCACATTTCTGTGGCAGAAAGTTCTGGAATCTGAGAGGAGCCACAGATTTCCTTCCACCCAGTGTTCGCCCAAGTCTCCCGATAAAAATGATACCTCACTTGTGTGGGTAGGCCTAGCGCCCGCGACAGGAAACGCCCCAAAGCGCAAAGTGGACACATCCAAATTTTTGGAAGAAAACAGAGGTGTTTTTTGCGAAGTGCCTACCTGTAGATTTTGGCCTCTAGCTCAGCCGGCACCTAGGGAAACCTACGAAACCTGTGCAATTCTGAAAACTAGAGACCTAGGGAAATCCAAGGAGGGGTGACTTGCGGAGCTCGGACCAGGGTCTGTTACCCAGAATCCTTTGCAAACCTCAAAATTTGGCTAAAAAACCACATGTTCCTCACATTTCTGTGGCAGAAAGTTCTGGAATCTGAGAGGAGCCACAAATTTCCTTCCACCCAGCGTTCCCCTAAGTCTCCCAATAAAAATGATACCTCACTTGTGTGGGTAGGCCTAGCGCCTGCGACAGGAAACGCCCCAAAGCGCAACGTGGACACATCCAAATTTTTGGAAGAAAACAGAGGTGTTTTTTGCGAAGTGCCTACCTGTAGATTTTGGCCTCTAGCTCAGCCGGCACCTAGGGAAACCTACCAAACCTGTGCATTTCTGAAAACTAGAGACCTAGGGAAATCCAAGGAGGGGTGACTTGCGGAGCTCGGACCAGGGTCTGTTACCCAGAATCCTTTGCAAACCTCAAAATTTGGCTAAAAAAACACATGTTCCTCATATTTCTGTGGCAGAAAGTTCTGGAATCTGAGAGGAGCCACAAATTTCCTTCCACCCAGCGTTCCCCCAAGTCTCCCGATAAAAATGATACCTCACTTGTGTGGGTAGGCCTAGCGCCCGCGACAGGAAACGCCCCAAAGCGCAACGTGGACACATCCAAATTTTTGGAAGAAAACAGAGGTGTTTTTTGCGAAGTGCCTACCTGTAGATTTTGGCCTCTAGCTCAGCCGGCACCTAGGGAAACCTACCAAACCTGTGCATTTCTGAAAACTAGAGACCTAGGGGAATCCAAGGAGGGGTGACTTGCGAGGCTTGGACCAGGTTCTGTTACCCAGAATCCTTTGCAAACCTCAAAATTTGGCTAAAAAAACACATGTTCCTCATATTTCTGTGGCAGAAAGTTCTGGAATCTGAGAGGAGCCACAAATTTCCTTCCACCCAGCGTTCCCCCAAGTCTCCCGATAAAAATGATACCTCACTTGTGTGGGTAGGCCTAGCGCCCGCGACAGGAAACGCCCCAAAGCGCAACGTGGACACATCCAAATTTTTGGAAGAAAACAGAGGTGTTTTTTGCGAAGTGCCTACCTGTAGATTTTGGCCTCTAGCTCAGCCGGCACCTAGGGAAACCTACCAAACCTGTGCATTTCTGAAAACTAGAGACCTAGGGGAATCCAAGGAGGGGTGACTTGCGGAGCTCGGACCAGGGTCTGTTACCCAGAATCCTTTGCAAACCTCAAAATTTGGCTAAAAAACCACATGTTCCTCAAATTTCTGTGGCAGAAAGTTCGGGAATCTGAGAGGAGCCACAAATTTCCTTCCACCCAGCGTTCCCCCAAGTCTCCCGATAAAAATGATACCTCACTTGTGTGGGTAGGCCTAGCGCCCGCGACAGGAAACGCCCCAAAGCACAACGTGGACACATCCAAATTTTTGGAAGAAAACAGAGGTGTTTTTTGCGAAGTGCCTACCTGTAGATTTTGGCATCTAGCTCAGCCGGCACCTAGGGAAACCTACCAAACCTGTGCATTTCTGAAAACTAGAGACCGAGGGGAATCCAAGGAGGGGAGACTTGTGGAGCTCGGACCAGGGTCTGTTACCCAGAATCCTTTGCAAACCTCAAAATTTGGCTAAAAAACCACATGTTCCTCACATTTCTGTGGCAGAAAGTTCTGGAATCTGAGAGGAGCCACAAATTTCCTTCCACCCAGCGTTCCCCCCAGTCTCCCGATAAAAATGATACCTCACTTGTGTGGGTAGGCCTAGCGCCCGCGACAGGAAACGCCCCAAAGCGCAACGTGGACACATCCAAATTTTTGGAAGAAAACAGAGGTGTTTTTTGCGAAGTGCCTACCTGTAGATTTTGGCCTCTAGCTCAGCCGGCACCTAGGGAAACCTACCAAAACTGTGCATTTCTGAAAACTAGAGACCGAGGGGAATCCAAGGAGGGGTGACTTGCGAGGCTTGGACCAGGTTCTGTTACCCAGAATCCTTTGCAAACCTCAAAATTTGGCTAAAAAAACACATGTTCCTCATATTTCTGTGGCAGAAAGTTCTGGAATCTGAGAGGAGCCACAAATTTCCTTCCACCCAGCGTCCCCCCAAGTCTCCCGATAAAAATGATACCTCACTTGTGTGGGTAGGCCTAGCGCCCACGACAGGAAATGCCCCAAAGCGCAACGTGGACACATCCAAATTTTTGGAAGAAAACAGAGGTGTTTTTTGCAAAGTGCCTACCTGTAGATTTTGGCCTCTAGCTCAGCCGGCACCTAGGGAAACCTACCAAACCTGTGCATTTCTGAAAACTAGAGACCTAGGGGAATCCAAGGAGGGGTGACTTGCAGAGCTCGGACCAGGGTCTGTTACCCAGAATCCTTTGCAAACCTCAAAATTTGGCTAAAAAAACACATGTTCCTCATATTTCTGTGGCAGAAAGTTCTGGACTCTGAGAGGAGCCACAAATTTCCTTCCACCCAGCGTTCCCCCAAGTCTCCCGATAAAAATGATACCTCACTTGTGTGGGTAGGCCTAGCGCCCGCGACAGGAAACGCCCCAAAGCGCAACGTGGACACATCCAAATTTTTGGAAGAAAACAGAGGTGTTTTTTGCGAAGTGCCTACCTGTAGATTTTGGCCTCTAGCTCAGCCGGCACCTAGGGAAACCTACCAAACCTGTGCATTTCTGAAAACTAGAGACCTAGGGGAATCCAAGGAGGGGTGACTTGCGGAGCTCGGACCAGGGTCTGTTACCCAGAATCCTTTGCAAACCTCAAAATTTGGCTAAAAAACCACATGTTCCTCAAATTTCTGTGGCAGAAAGTTCGGGAATCTGAGAGGAGCCACAAATTTCCTTCCACCCAGCGTTCCCCCAAGTCTCCCGATAAAAATGATACCTCACTTGTGTGGGTAGGCCTAGCGCCCGCGACAGGAAACGCCCCAAAGCACAACGTGGACACATCCAAATTTTTGGAAGAAAACAGAGGTGTTTTTTGCGAAGTGCCTACCTGTAGATTTTGGCATCTAGCTCAGCCGGCACCTAGGGAAACCTACCAAACCTGTGCATTTCTGAAAACTAGAGACCGAGGGGAATCCAAGGAGGGGAGACTTGTGGAGCTCGGACCAGGGTCTGTTACCCAGAATCCTTTGCAAACCTCAAAATTTGGCTAAAAAACCACATGTTCCTCACATTTCTGTGGCAGAAAGTTCTGGAATCTGAGAGGAGCCACAAATTTCCTTCCACCCAGCGTTCCCCCCAGTCTCCCGATAAAAATGATACCTCACTTGTGTGGGTAGGCCTAGCGCCCGCGACAGGAAACGCCCCAAAGCGCAACGTGGACACATCCAAATTTTTGGAAGAAAACAGAGGTGTTTTTTGCGAAGTGCCTACCTGTAGATTTTGGCCTCTAGCTCAGCCGGCACCTAGGGAAACCTACAAAACCTGTGCATTTCTGAAAACTAGAGACCTAGGGGAATCCAAGGAGGGGTGACTTGCTGGGCTCGGACTAGGGTCTGTTACCCAGAATCCTTTGCAAACCTCAAAATTTTGCTAAAAAACCACATGTTCCTCACATTTCTGTGGCAGAAAGTTCTGGAATCTGAGAGGAGCCACAGATTTCCTTCCACCCAGTGTTCGCCCAAGTCTCCCGATAAAAATGATACCTCACTTGTGTGGGTAGGCCTAGCGCCCGCGACAGGAAACGCCCCAAAGCGCAACGTGGACACATCCAAATTTTTGGAAGAAAACAGAGGTGTTTTTTACGAAGTGCCTACCTGTAGATTTTGGCCTCTAGCACAGCCGGCACCTAGGGAAACCTACCAAACCTGTGCATTTCTGACAACTAAAGACCTAGGGAAATCCAAGGAGGGGTGACTTGCGGAGCTCGGACCAGGGTCTGTTACCCAGAATCCTTTGCAAACCTCAAAATTTGGCTAAAAAACCACATGTTCCTCACATTTCTGTGGCAGAAAGTTCTGGAATCTGAGAGGAGCCACAAATTTCCTTCCACCCAGCGTTCCCCTAAGTCTCCCAATAAAAATGATACCTCACTTGTGTGGGTAGGCCTAGCGCCTGCGACAGGAAACGCCCCAAAGCGCAACGTGGACACATCCAAATTTTTGGAAGAAAACAGAGGTGTTTTTTGCGAAGTGCCTACCTGTAGATTTTGGCCTCTAGCTCAGCCGGCACCTAGGGAAACCTACCAAACCTGTGCATTTCTGAAAACTAGAGACCGAGGGGAATCCAAGGAGGGGTGACTTGCGAGGCTTGGACCAGGTTCTGTTACCCAGAATCCTTTGCAAACCTCAAAATTTGGCTAAAAAAACACATGTTCCTCATATTTCTGTGGCAGAAAGTTCTGGAATCTGAGAGGAGCCACAAATTTCCTTCCACCCAGCGTTCCCCCATGTCTCCCGATAAAAATGATACCTCACTTGTGTGGGTAGGCCTAGCGCCCGCGACAGGAAACGCCCCAAAGCGCAACGTGGACACATCCAAATTTTTGGAAGAAAACAGAGGTGTTTTTTGCGAAGTGCCTACCTGTAGATTTTGGCCTCTAGCTCAGCCGGCACCTAGGGAAACCTACCAAACCTGTGCATTTCTGAAAACTAGAGACCTAGGGGAATCCAAGGAGGGGTGACTTGCGGAGCTCGGACCAGGGTCTGTTACCCAGAATCCTTTGCAAACCTCAAAATTTGGCTAAAAAACCACATGTTCCTCAAATTTCTGTGGCAGAAAGTTCGGGAATCTGAGAGGAGCCACAAATTTCCTTCCACCCAGCGTTCCCCCAAGTCTCCCGATAAAAATGATACCTCACTTGTGTGGGTAGGCCTAGCGCCCGCGACAGGAAACGCCCCAAAGCGCAACGTGGACACATCCAAATTTTTGGAAGAAAACAGAGGTGTTTTTTGCGAAGTGCCTACCTGTAGATTTTGGCATCTAGCTCAGCCGGCACCTAGGGAAACCTACCAAACCTGTGCATTTCTGAAAACTAGAGACCGAGGGGAATCCAAGGAGGGGAGACTTGCAGAGCTCGGACCAGGGTCTGTTACCCAGAATCCTTTGCAAACCTCAAAATTTGGCTAAAAAACCACATGTTCCTCACATTTCTGTGGCAGAAAGTTCTGGAATCTGAGAGGAGCCACAAATTTCCTTCCACCCAGCGTTCCCCCCAGTCTCCCAATAAAAATGATACCTCACTTGTGTGGGTAGGCCTAGCGCCTGCGACAGGAAACGCCCCAAAGCGCAACGTGGACACATCCAAATTTTTGGAAGAAAACAGAGGTGTTTTTTGCGAAGTGCCTACCTGTAGATTTTGGCCTCTAGCTCAGCCGGCACCTAGGGAAACCTACCAAACCTGTGCATTTCTGAAAACTAGAGACCGAGGGGAATCCACGGAGGGGTGACTTGCGGGGCTTGGACCAGGTTCTGTTACCCAGAATCCTTTGCAAACCTCAAAATTTGGCTAAAAAAACACATGTTCCTCATATTTCTGTGGCAGAAAGTTCTGGAATCTGAGAGGAGCCACAAATTTCCTTCCACCCAGCGTTCCCCCAAGTCTCCCGATAAAAATGATACCTCACTTGTGTGGGTAGGCCTAGCGCCCGCGACAGGAAACGCCCCAAAGCGCAACGTGGACACATCCAAATTTTTTGAAGAAAACAGAGGTGTTTCTTGCAAAGTGCCTACCTGTAGATTTTGGCCTCTAGCTCAGCCGGCACCTACGGAAACCTACCAAACCTGTGCATTTCTGAAAACTAGAGACCGAGGGGAATCCACGGAGGGGTGACTTGCGGGGCTTGGACCAGGTTCTGTTACCCAGAATCCTTTGCAAACCTCAAAATTTGGCTAAAAAAACACATGTTCCTCAAATTTCTGTGGCAGAAAGTTCGGGAATCTGAGAGGAGCCACAAATTTCCTTCCACCCAGCGTTCCCCCAAGTCTCCCGATAAAAATGATACCTCACTTGTGTGGGTAGGCCTAGCGCCCGCGACAGGAAACGCCCCAAAGCGCAACGTGGACACATCCAAATTTTTGGAAGAAAACAGAGGTGTTTTTTGCGAAGTGCCTACCTGTAGATTTTGGCATCTAGCTCAGCCGGCACCTAGGGAAACCTACCAAACCTGTGCATTTCTGAAAACTAGAGACCGAGGGTAATCCAAGGAGGGGAGACTTGCGGAGCTCGGACCAGGGTCTGTTACCCAGAATCCTTTGCAAACCTCAAAATTTGGCTAAAAAACCACATGTTCCTCACATTTCTGTGGCAGAAAGTTCTGGAATCTGAGAGGAGCCACAAATTTCCTTCCACCCAGCGTTCCCCCTAGTCTCCCAATAAAAATGATACCTCACTTGTGTGGGTAGGCCTAGCGCCTGCGACAGGAAACGCCCCAAAGCGCAACGTGGACACATCCAAATTTTTGGAAGAAAACAGAGGTGTTTTTTGCGAAGTGCCTACCTGTAGATTTTGGCCTCTAGCTCAGCCGGCACCTAGGGAAACCTACCAAACCTGTGCATTTCTGAAAACTAGAGACCGGGGGGAATCCACGGAGGGGTGACTTGCGGGGCTTGGACCAGGTTCTGTTACCCAGAATCCTTTGCAAACCTCAAAATTTGGCAAAAAAAACACATGTTCCTCATATTTCTGTGGCAGAAAGTTCTGGAATCTGAGAGGAGCCACAAATTTCCTTCCACCCAGCGTTCCCCCAAGTCTCCCGATAAAAATGATACCTCACTTGTGTGGGTAGGCCTAGCGCCCGCGACAGGAAACGCCCCAAAGCGCAACGTGGACACATCCAAATTTTTTGAAGAAAACAGAGGTGTTTCTTGCAAAGTGCCTACCTGTAGATTTTGGCCTCTAGCTCAGCCGGCACCTACGGAAACCTACCAAACCTGTGCATTTCTGAAAACTAGAGACCTAGGGGAATCCAAGGAGGGGTGACTTGCGGGCCTCGGACCAGGTTCTGTTACCCAGAATCCTTTGCAAACCTTAAAATTTGGCTAAAAAAACACATGTTCCTCAAATTTCTGTGGCAGAAAGTTCGGGAATCTGAGAGGAGCCACAAATTTCCTTCCACCCAGCGTTCCCCCAAGTCTCCCGATAAAAATGATACCTCACTTGTGTGGGTAGGCCTAGCGCCCGCGACAGGAAACGCCCCAAAGCGCAACGTGGACACATCCACATTTTTGGAAGAAAACAGAGGTGTTTTTTGCGAAGTGCCTACCTGTAGATTTTGGCATCTAGCTCAGCCAGCACCTAGGGAAACCTACCAAACCTGTGCATTTCTGAAAACTAGAGACCGAGGGGAATCCAAAGAGGGGTGACTTGCGGGGCTTGGACCAGGTTCTGTTACCCAGAATCCTTTGCAAACCTCAAAATTTGGCTAAAAAAACACATGTTCCTCATATTTCTGTGGCAGAAAGTTCTGGAATCTGAGAGGAGCCACAAATTTCCTTCGACCCAGCGTTCCCCCAAGTCTCCCGATAAAAATGATACCTCACTTGTGTGGGTAGGCCTAGCGCCCGCGACAGGAAACGCCCCAAAGCGCAACGTGGACACATCCAAATTTTTGGAAGAAAACAGAGGTGTTTTTTGTGAAGTGCCTACCTGTAGATTTTGGCCTCTAGCTCAGCCGGCACCTAGGGAAACCTACGAAACCTGTGCATTTCTGAAAACTAGAGACCTAGGGGAATCCAAGGAGGGGTGACTTGCTGGGCTCGGACCAGGGTCTGTTACCCAGAATCCTTTGCAAACCTCAAAATTTTGCTAAAAAACCACATGTTCCTCACATTTCTGTGGCAGAAAGTTCTGGAACCTGAGAGGAGCCACAGATTTCCTTCCACCCAGTGTTCGCCCAAGTCTCCCGATAAAAATGATACCTCACTTGTGTGGGTAGGCCTAGCGCCCGCGACAGGAAACGCCCCAAAGCGCAACGTGGACACATCCAAATTTTTGGAAGAAAACAGAGGTGTTTTTTACGAAGTGCCTACCTGTAGATTTTGGCCTCTAGCTCAGCCGGCACCTAGGGAAACCTACCAAACCTGTGCATTTCTGACAACTAGAGACCTAGGGAAATCCAAGGAGGGGTGACTTGCGGAGCTCGGACCAGGGTCTGTTACCCAGAATCCTTTGCAAACCTCAAAATTTGGCTAAAAAACCACATGTTCCTCACATTTCTGTGGCAGAAAGTTCTGGAATCTGAGAGGAGCCACAAATTTCCTTCCACCCAGCGTTCCCCTAAGTCTCCCAATAAAAATGATACCTCACTTGTGTGGGTAGGCCTAGCGCCTGCGACAGGAAACGCCCCAAAGCGCAACGTGGACACATCCAAATTTTTGGAAGAAAACAGAGGTGTTTTTTGCGAAGTGCCTACCTGTAGATTTTGGCCTCTAGCTCAGCCGGCACCTAGGGAAACCTACCAAAACTGTGCATTTCTGAAAACTAGAGACCGAGGGGAATCCAAGGAGGGGTGACTTGCGAGGCTTGGACCAGGTTCTGTTACCCAGAATCCTTTGCAAACCTCAAAATTTGGCTAAAAAAACACATGTTCCTCATATTTCTGTGGCAGAAAGTTCTGGAATCTGAGAGGAGCCACAAATTTCCTTCCACCCAGCGTCCCCCCAAGTCTCCCGATAAAAATGATACCTCACTTGTGTGGGTAGGCCTAGCGCCCACGACAGGAAACGCCCCAAAGCGCAACGTGGACACATCCAAATTTTTGGAAGAAAACAGAGGTGTTTTTTGCGAAGTGCCTACCTGTAGATTTTGGCCTCTAGCTCAGCCGGCACCTAGGGAAACCTACCAAACCTGTGCATTTCTGAAAACTAGAGACCTAGGGGAATCCAAGGAGGGGTGACTTGCAGAGCTCGGACCAGGGTCTGTTACCCAGAATCCTTTGCAAACCTCAAAATTTGGCTAAAAAAACACATGTTCCTCATATTTCTGTGGCAGAAAGTTCTGGAATCTGAGAGGAGCCACAAATTTCCTTCCACCCAGCGTTCCCCCAAGTCTCCCGATAAAAATGATACCTCACTTGTGTGGGTAGGCCTAGCGCCCGCGACAGGAAACGCCCCAAAGCGCAACGTGGACACATCCAAATTTTTTGAAGAAAACAGAGGTGTTTCTTGCAAAGTGCCTACCTGTAGATTTTGGCCTCTAGCTCAGCCGGCACCTACGGAAACCTACCAAACCTGTGCATTTCTGAAAACTAGAGACCGAGGGGAATCCACAGAGGGGTGACTTGCGGGGCTTGGACCAGGTTCTGTTACCCAGAATCCTTTGCAAACCTCAAAATTTGGCTAAAAAAACACATGTTCCTCAAATTTCTGTGGCAGAAAGTTCGGGAATCTGAGAGGAGCCACAAATTTCCTTCCACCCAGCGTTCCCCCAAGTCTCCCGATAAAAATGATACCTCACTTGTGTGGGTAGGCCTAGCGCCCGCGACAGGAAACGCCCCAAAGCGCAACGTGGACACATCCAAATTTTTGGAAGAAAACAGAGGTGTTTTTTGCGAAGTGCCTACCTGTAGATTTTGGCATCTAGCTCAGCCGGCACCTAGGGAAACCAACCAAACCTGTGCATTTCTGAAAACTAGAGACCGAGGGGAATCCAAGGAGGGGAGACTTGCGGAGCTCGGACCAGGGTCTGTTACCCAGAATCCTTTGCAAACCTCAAAATTTGGCTAAAAAACCACATGTTCCTCACATTTCTGTGGCAGAAAGTTCTGGAATCTGAGAGGAGCCACAAATTTCCTTCCACCCAGCGTTCCCCCCAGTCTCCCAATAAAAATGATACCTCACTTGTGTGGGTAGGCCTAGCGCCTGCGACAGGAAACGCCCCAAAGCGCAACGTGGACACATCCAAATTTTTGGAAGAAAACAGAGGTGTTTTTTGCGAAGTGCCTACCTGTAGATTTTGGCCTCTAGCTCAGCCGGCACCTAGGGAAACCTACCAAACCTGTGCATTTCTGAAAACTAGAGACCGGGGGGAATCCACGGAGGGGTGACTTGCGGGGCTTGGACCAGGTTCTGTTACCCAGAATCCTTTGCAAACCTCAAAATTTGGCAAAAAAAACACATGTTCCTCATATTTCTGTGGCAGAAAGTTCTGGAATCTGAGAGGAGCCACAAATTTCCTTCCACCCAGCGTTCCCCCAAGTCTCCCGATAAAAATGATACCTCACTTGTGTGGGTAGGCCTAGCGCCCGCGACAGGAAACGCCCCAAAGCGCAACGTGGACACATCCAAATTTTTTGAAGAAAACAGAGGTGTTTCTTGCAAAGTGCCTACCTGTAGATTTTGGCCTCTAGCTCAGCCGGCACCTACGGAAACCTACCAAACCTGTGCATTTCTGAAAACTAGAGACCTAGGGGAATCCAAGGAGGGGTGACTTGCGGGCCTCGGACCAGGTTCTGTTACCCAGAATCCTTTGCAAACCTTAAAATTTGGCTAAAAAAACACATGTTCCTCAAATTTCTGTGGCAGAAAGTTCGGGAATCTGAGAGGAGCCACAAATTTCCTTCCACCCAGCGTTCCCCCAAGTCTCCCGATAAAAATGATACCTCACTTGTGTGGGTAGGCCTAGCGCCCGCGACAGGAAACGCCCCAAAGCGCAACGTGGACACATCCACATTTTTGGAAGAAAACAGAGGTGTTTTTTGCGAAGTGCCTACCTGTAGATTTTGGCATCTAGCTCAGCCAGCACCTAGGGAAACCTACCAAACCTGTGCATTTCTGAAAACTAGAGACCGAGGGGAATCCAAAGAGGGGTGACTTGCGGGGCTTGGACCAGGTTCTGTTACCCAGAATCCTTTGCAAACCTCAAAATTTGGCTAAAAAAACACATGTTCCTCATATTTCTGTGGCAGAAAGTTCTGGAATCTGAGAGGAGCCACAAATTTCCTTCGACCCAGCGTTCCCCCAAGTCTCCCGATAAAAATGATACCTCACTTGTGTGGGTAGGCCTAGCGCCCGCGACAGGAAACGCCCCAAAGCGCAACGTGGACACATCCAAATTTTTGGAAGAAAACAGAGGTGTTTTTTGCGAAGTGCCTACCTGTAGATTTTGGCCTCTAGCTCAGCCGGCACCTAGGGAAACCTACGAAACCTGTGCATTTCTGAAAACTAGAGACCTAGGGGAATCCAAGGAGGGGTGACTTGCTGGGCTCGGACCAGGGTCTGTTACCCAGAATCCTTTGCAAACCTCAAAATTTTGCTAAAAAACCACATGTTCCTCACATTTCTGTGGCAGAAAGTTCTGGAATCTGAGAGGAGCCACAGATTTCCTTCCACCCAGTGTTCGCCCAAGTCTCCCCATAAAAATGATACCTCACTTGTGTGGGTAGGCCTAGCGCCCGCGACAGGAAACGCCCCAAAGCGCAACGTGGACACATCCAAATTTTTGGAAGAAAACAGAGGTGTTTTTTACGAAGTGCCTACCTGTAGATTTTGGCCTCTAGCTCAGCCGGCACCTAGGGAAACCTACCAAACCTGTGCATTTCTGACAACTAGAGACCTAGGGAAATCCAAGGAGGGGTGACTTGCGGAGCTCGGACCAGGGTCTGTTACCCAGAATCCTTTGCAAACCTCAAAATTTGGCTAAAAAACCACATGTTCCTCACATTTCTGTGGCAGAAAGTTCTGGAATCTGAGAGGAGCCACAAATTTCCTTCCACCCAGCGTTCCCCTAAGTCTCCCAATAAAAATGATACCTCACTTGTGTGGGTAGGCCTAGCGCCTGCGACAGGAAACGCCCCAAAGCGCAACGTGGACACATCCAAATTTTTGGAAGAAAACAGAGGTGTTTTTTGCGAAGTGCCTACCTGTAGATTTTGGCCTCTAGCTCAGCCGGCACCTAGGGAAACCTACCAAACCTGTGCATTTCTGAAAACTAGAGACCGAGGGGAATCCAAGGAGGGGTGACTTGCGAGGCTTGGACCAGGTTCTGTTACCCAGAATCCTTTGCAAACCTCAAAATTTGGCTAAAAAAACACATGTTCCTCATATTTCTGTGGCAGAAAGTTCTGGAATCTGAGAGGAGCCACAAATTTCCTTCCACCCAGCGTTCCCCCAAGTCTCCCGATAAAAATGATACCTCACTTGTGTGGGTAGGCCTAGCGCCCGCGACAGGAAACGCCCCAAAGCGCAACGTGGACACATCCAAATTTTTGGAAGAAAACAGAGGTGTTTTTTGCGAAGTGCCTACCTGTAGATTTTGGCCTCTAGCTCAGCCGGCACCTAGGGAAACCTACCAAACCTGTGCACTTCTGAAAACTAGAGACCGAGGGGAATCCAAGGAGGGGTGACTTGCGAGGCTTGGACCAGGTTCTGTTACCCAGAATCCTTTGCAAACCTCAAAATTTGGCTAAAAAAACACATGTTCCTCATATTTCTGTGGCAGAAAGTTCTGGAATCTGAGAGGAGCCACAAATTTCCTTCCACCCAGCGTCCCCCCAAGTCTCCCGATAAAAATGATACCTCACTTGTGTGGGTAGGCCTAGCGCCCACGACAGGAAACGCCCCAAAGCGCAACGTGGACACATCCAAATTTTTGGAAGAAAACAGAGGTGTTTTTTGCGAAGTGCCTACCTGTAGATTTTGGCCTCTAGCTCAGCCGGCACCTAGGGAAACCTACCAAACCTGTGCATTTCTGAAAACTAGAGACCTAGGGGAATCCAAGGAGGGGTGACTTGCAGAGCTCGGACCAGGGTCTGTTACCCAGAATCCTTTGCAAACCTCAAAATTTGGCTAAAAAAACACATGTTCCTCATATTTCTGTGGCAGAAAGTTCTGGAATCTGAGAGGAGCCACAAATTTCCTTCCACCCAGCGTTCCCCCAAGTCTCCCGATAAAAATGATACCTCACTTGTGTGGGTAGGCCTAGCGCCCGCGACAGGAAACGCCCCAAAGCGCAACGTGGACACATCCAAATTTTTTGAAGAAAACAGAGGTGTTTCTTGCAAAGTGCCTACCTGTAGATTTTGGCCTCTAGCTCAGCCGGCACCTACGGAAACCTACCAAACCTGTGCATTTCTGAAAACTAGAGACCGAGGGGAATCCACGGAGGGGTGACTTGCGGGGCTTGGACCAGGTTCTGTTACCCAGAATCCTTTGCAAACCTCAAAATTTGGCTAAAAAAACACATGTTCCTCAAATTTCTGTGGCAGAAAGTTCGGGAATCTGAGAGGAGCCACAAATTTCCTTCCACCCAGCGTTCCCCCAAGTCTCCCGATAAAAATGATACCTCACTTGTGTGGGTAGGCCTAGCGCCCGCGACAGGAAACGCCCCAAAGCGCAACGTGGACACATCCAAATTTTTGGAAGAAAACAGAGGTGTTTTTTGCGAAGTGCCTACCTGTAGATTTTGGCATCTAGCTCAGCCGGCACCTAGGGAAACCTACCAAACCTGTGCATTTCTGAAAACTAGAGACCGAGGGGAATCCAAGGAGGGGAGACTTGCGGAGCTCGGACCAGGGTCTGTTACCCAGAATCCTTTGCAAACCTCAAAATTTGGCTAAAAAACCACATGTTCCTCACATTTCTGTGGCAGAAAGTTCTGGAATCTGAGAGGAGCCACAAATTTCCTTCCACCCAGCGTTCCCCCCAGTCTCCCAATAAAAATGATACCTCACTTGTGTGGGTAGGCCTAGCGCCTGCGACAGGAAACGCCCCAAAGCGCAACGTGGACACATCCAAATTTTTGGAAGAAAACAGAGGTGTTTTTTGCGAAGTGCCTACCTGTAGATTTTGGCCTCTAGCTCAGCCGGCACCTAGGGAAACCTACCAAACCTGTGCATTTCTGAAAACTAGAGACCGGGGGGAATCCACGGAGGGGTGACTTGCGGGGCTTGGACCAGGTTCTGTTACCCAGAATCCTTTGCAAACCTCAAAATTTGGCAAAAAAAACACATGTTCCTCATATTTCTGTGGCAGAAAGTTCTGGAATCTGAGAGGAGCCACAAATTTCCTTCCACCCAGCGTTCCCCCAAGTCTCCCGATAAAAATGATACCTCACTTGTGTGGGTAGGCCTAGCGCCCGCGACAGGAAACGCCCCAAAGCGCAACGTGGACACATCCAAATTTTTTGAAGAAAACAGAGGTGTTTCTTGCAAAGTGCCTACCTGTAGATTTTGGCCTCTAGCTCAGCCGGCACCTACGGAAACCTACCAAACCTGTGCATTTCTGAAAACTAGAGACCTAGGGGAATCCAAGGAGGGGTGACTTGCGGGCCTCGGACCAGGTTCTGTTACCCAGAATCCTTTGCAAACCTTAAAATTTGGCTAAAAAAACACATGTTCCTCAAATTTCTGTGGCAGAAAGTTCGGGAATCTGAGAGGAGCCACAAATTTCCTTCCACCCAGCGTTCCCCCAAGTCTCCCGATAAAAATGATACCTCACTTGTGTGGGTAGGCCTAGCGCCCGCGACAGGAAACGCCCCAAAGCGCAATGTGGACACATCCACATTTTTGGAAGAAAACAGAGGTGTTTTTTGCGAAGTGCCTACCTGTAGATTTTGGCATCTAGCTCAGCCAGCACCTAGGGAAACCTACCAAACCTGTGCATTTCTGAAAACTAGAGACCGAGGGGAATCCAAAGAGGGGTGACTTGCGGGGCTTGGACCAGGTTCTGTTACCCAGAATCCTTTGCAAACCTCAAAATTTGGCTAAAAAAACACATGTTCCTCATATTTCTGTGGCAGAAAGTTCTGGAATCTGAGAGGAGCCACAAATTTCCTTCGACCCAGCGTTCCCCCAAGTCTCCCGATAAAAATGATACCTCACTTGTGTGGGTAGGCCTAGCGCCCGCGACAGGAAACGCCCCAAAGCGCAACGTGGACACATCCAAATTTTTGGAAGAAAACAGAGGTGTTTTTTGCGAAGTGCCTACCTGTAGATTTTGGCCTCTAGCTCAGCCGGCACCTAGGGAAACCTACGAAACCTGTGCATTTCTGAAAACTAGAGACCTAGGGGAATCCAAGGAGGGGTGACTTGCTGGGCTCGGACCAGGGTCTGTTACCCAGAATCCTTTGCAAACCTCAAAATTTTGCTAAAAAACCACATGTTCCTCACATTTCTGTGGCAGAAAGTTCTGGAATCTGAGAGGAGCCACAGATTTCCTTCCACCCAGTGTTCGCCCAAGTCTCCCGATAAAAATGATACCTCACTTGTGTGGGTAGGCCTAGCGCCCGCGACAGGAAACGCCCCAAAGCGCAACGTGGACACATCCAAATTTTTGGAAGAAAACAGAGGTGTTTTTTACGAAGTGCCTACCTGTAGATTTTGGCCTCTAGCTCAGCCGGCACCTAGGGAAACCTACCAAACCTGTGCATTTCTGACAACTAGAGACCTAGGGAAATCCAAGGAGGGGTGACTTGCGGAGCTCGGACCAGGGTCTGTTACCCAGAATCCTTTGCAAACCTCAAAATTTGGCTAAAAAACCACATGTTCCTCACATTTCTGTGGCAGAAAGTTCTGGAATCTGAGAGGAGCCACAAATTTCCTTCCACCCAGCGTTCCCCTAAGTCTCCCGATAAAAATGATACCTCACTTGTGTGGGTAGGCCTAGCGCCTGCGACAGGAAACGCCCCAAAGCGCAACGTGGACACATCCAAATTTTTGGAAGAAAACAGAGGTGTTTTTTGCGAAGTGCCTACCTGTAGATTTTGGCCTCTAGCTCAGCCGGCACCTAGGGAAACCTACCAAAACTGTGCATTTCTGAAAACTAGAGACCGAGGGGAATCCAAGGAGGGGTGACTTGCGAGGCTTGGACCAGGTTCTGTTACCCAGAATCCTTTGCAAACCTCAAAATTTGGCTAAAAAAACACATGTTCCTCATATTTCTGTGGCAGAAAGTTCTGGAATCTGAGAGGAGCCACAAATTTCCTTCCACCCAGCGTCCCCCCAAGTCTCCCGATAAAAATGATACCTCACTTGTGTGGGTAGGCCTAGCGCCCACGACAGGAAACGCCCCAAAGCGCAAAGTGGACACATCCAAATTTTTGGAAGAAAACAGAGGTGTTTTTTGCGAAGTGCCTACCTGTAGATTTTGGCCTCTAGCTCAGCCGGCACCTAGGGAAACCTACCAAACCTGTGCATTTCTGAAAACTAGAGACCTAGGGGAATCCAAGGAGGGGTGACTTGCAGAGCTCGGACCAGGGTCTGTTACCCAGAATCCTTTGCAAACCTCAAAATTTGGCTAAAAAATCACATGTTCCTCACATTTCTGTGGCAGAAAGTTCGGGAATCTGAGAGGAGCCACAAATTTCCTTCCACCCAGCGTTCCCCCAAGTCTCCCGATAAAAATGATACCTCACTTGTGTGAGTAGGCCTAGCGCCCGCGACAGGAAACGCCCCAAAGCGCAACGTGGACACATCCAAATTTTTGGAAGAAAACAGAGGTGTTTTTTGCGAAGTGCCTACCTGTAGATTTTGGCCTCTAGCTCAGCCGGCACCTAGGGAAACCTATCAAACCTGTGCATTTCTGAAAACTAGAGACCTAGGGGAATCCAAGGAGGGGTGACTTGCGGGGCTTGGACCAGGTTCTGTTACCCAGAATCCTTTGCAAACCTCAAAATTTGGCTAAAAAAACACATGTTCCTCATATTTCTGTTGCAGAAAGTTCGGGAATCTGAGAGGAGCCACAAATTTCCTTCCACCCAGCGTTCCCCCAAGTCTCCCGATAAAAATGATACCTCACTTGTGTGGGTAGGCCTAGCGCCTGCGACAGGAAACGCCCCAAAGCGCAACGTGGACACATCCAAATTTTTGGAAGAAAACAGAGGTGTTTTTTGCGAAGTGCCTACCTGTAGATTTTGGCCTCTAGCTCAGCCGGCACCTAGGGAAACCTACCAAACCTGTGCATTTCTGAAAACTAGAGACCTAGGGGAATCCAAGGAGGGGTGACTTGCGGAGCTCGGACCAGGTTCTGTTACCCAGAATCCTTTGCAAACCTCAAAATTTGGCTAAAAAAACACATGTTCCTCACATTTCTGTGGCAGAAAGTTCTGGAATCTGAGAGGAGCCACAAATTTCCTTCCACCCAGCGTTCCCCCAAGTCTCCCGATAAAAATGATACCTCACTTGTGTGGGTAGGCCTAGCGCCCACGACAGGAAACGCCCCAAAGCGCAACGTGGACACATCCAAATTTTTGGAAGAAAACAGAGGTGTTTTTTGCGAAGTGCCTACCTGCAGATTTTGGCCTCTAGCTCAACCGGCACCTAGGGAAACCTACCAAACCTGTGCATTTCTGAAAACTAGAGACCTAGGGGAATCCAAGGAGGGGTGACTTGCGGGGCTCGGACCAGGGTCTGTTACCCAGAATCCTTTGCAAACCTCAAAATTTGGCTAAAAAACCACATGTTCCTCACATTTCTGTGGCAGAAAGTTCGGGAATCTGAGAGGAGCCACAAATTTCCTTCCACCCAGCGTTCCCCCAAGTCTCCCGATAAAAATGATACCTCACTTGTGTGGGTAGGCCTAGCGCCCGCGACAGGAAACGCCCCAAAGCGCAACGTGGACATATCCAAATTTTTGGAAGAAAACAGAGGTGTTTTTTGCGAAGTGCCTACCTGTAGATTTTGGCCTCTAGCTCAGCCGGCACCTAGGGAAACCTACCAAACCTGTGCATTTCTGCAAACTAGAGACCTAGGGGAATCCAAGGAGGGGTGACTTGAGGGGCTCGGACCAGGGTCTGTTACCCAGAATCCTTTGCAAACCTCAAAATTTGGCTAAAAAACCACATGTTCCTCACATTTCTGTGGCAGAAAGTTCTGGAATCTGAGAGGAGCCACAAATTTCCTTCCACCCAGCGTTCCCCCTAGTCTCACGATAAAAATGATACCTCACTTGTGTGGGTAGGCCTAGCGCCCGCGACAGGAAACGCCCCAAAGCGCAACGTGGACACATCCAAATTTTTGGAAGAAAACAGAGGTGTTTTTTGCGAAGTGCCTACCTGTAGATTTTGGCCTCTAGCTCAGCCGGCACCTAGGGAAACCTTCCAAACCTGTGCATTTCTGTAAACTAGAGACCTAGGGGAATCCAAGGAGGGGTGACTTGCGGGGCTCGGACCAGGCTCTGTTACCCAGAATCCTTTGCAAACCTCAAAATTTGGCTAAAAAACCACATGTTCCTCACATTTCTGTGGCAGAAAGTTCGGGAATCTGAGAGGAGCCACAAATTTCCTTCCACCCAGCGTTCCCCCAAGTCTCCCCATAAAAATGATACCGCACTTGTGTGGGTAGGCCTAGCGCCCGCGACAGGAAACGCCCCAAAGCGCAACGTGGACACATCCACATTTTTGGAAGAAAACAGAGGTGTTTTTTGCGAAGTGCCTACCTGTAGATTTTGGCCTCTAGCTCAGCCGGCACCTAGGGAAACCTACCAAACCTGTGCATTTCTGAAAACTAGAGACCGAGGGGAATCCAAGGAGGGGTGACTTGTGGGGCTTGGTCCAGGTTCTGTTACCCAGAATCCTTTGCAAACCTCAAAATTTGGCTAAAAAAACACATGTTCCTGATATTTCTGTGGCAGAAAGTTCTGGAATCTGAGAGGAGCCACAAATTTCCTTCCACCCAGCGTTCCCCCAAGTCTCCCGATAAAAATGATACCTCACTTGTGTGGGTAGGCCTAGCGCCCGCGACAGGAAACGCCCCAAAGCGCAACGTGGACACATCCAAATTTTTGGAAGAAAACAGAGGTGTTTTTTGCGAAGTGCCTACCTGTAGATTTTGGCCTCTAGCTCACCCGGCACCTAGAGAAACCTACCAAACCTGTGCATTTCTGAAAACTAGAGACCTAGGGGAATCCAAGGAGGGGTGACTTGAGGGGCTCGGACCAGGGTCTGTTACCCAGAATCCTTTGCAAACCTCAAAATTTGGCTAAAAAACCACATGTTCCTCACATTTCTGTGGCAGAAAGTTCGGGAATCTGAGAGGAGCCAACAATTTCCTTCCACCCAGCATTCCCCCAAGTCTCCCGATAAAAATGATACCTCACTTGTGTGGGTAGGCCTAGCGCCCGTGACAGGAAACGCCCCAAAGCGCAACGTGGACACATCCAAATTTTTGGAAGAAAACAGAGGTGTTTTTTGCGAAGTGCCTACCTGTAGATTTTGGCCTCTAGCTCAGCCGGCTCCTAGGGAAACCTACCAAACCTGTGCAGTTCTGAAAACTAGAGACCTAGGGGAATCCAAGGAGGGGTGACTTGCGGAGCTCGGACCAGGTTCTGTTACCCAGAATCCTTTGCAAACCTCAAAATTTGGCTAAAAAAACACATGTTCCTCACATTTCTGTGGCAGAAAGTTCTGGAATCTGAGAGGAGCCACAAATTTCATTCCACCCAGCGTTCCCCCAAGTCTCCCGATAAAAATTATACCTCACTTGTGTAGGTAGGCCTAGCGCCCGCGACAGGATACGCCCCAAAGCGCAACGTGGACACATCCAAATTTTTGGAAGAAAACAGAGGTGTTTTTTGCGAAGTGCCTACCTGTAGATTTTGGCCTCTAGCTCAGCCGGCACCTAGGGAAACGTACCAAACCTGTGCATTTCTGAAAACTAGAGACCTAGGAGAATCCAAGGAGGGGTGACTTGCGGAGCTCGAACCAGGTTCTGTTACCCAGAATCCTTTGCAAACCTCAAAATTTGGCTAAAAAAACACAAGTTCCTCACATTTCTGTGGCAGAAAGTTCTGGAATCTGAGAGGAGCCACAAATTTCCTTCCACCCAGCGTTCCCCCAAGTCTCCAGATAAAAATGATACCTCACTGGTGTGGGTAGGCCTAGCGCCCGCGACAGGAAACGCCCCAAAGCGCAACGTGGACACATCCAAATTTTTGGAAGAAAACAGTGCCTACTTGTGGATTTTGGCCTGTAGCTCAGCCGGCACCTAGGGAAACCAACCAACCCTGTGCATTTTTGAAAACTAGAGACCTAGGGGAATCCAAGATGGGGTGACTTGTGGGGCTCGGACCAGGTTCTGTTACCCAGAATCCTTTGCAAACCTCAAAATTTGGCTAAAAAAACACATGTTCCTCACATTTCTGTGGCAGAAAGTTCTGGAATCTGAGAGGAGCCACAAATTTCCTTCTACCCAGCGTTCCCCTAAGTCTCTCGATAAAATTGGTACCTCACTTCTGTGGGTAGGCCTAGCGCCCACGAAAGGAAATGGCCCAAAACACAACGTGGACACAACATATTTTTTCACAGAAAACAGAGGTGTTTTTTGCAAAGTGCCTACCTGTGGCGTTTGGCCTCTAGCTCAGCCGGCCCCGGGAGGGGGGGGGGCAGAAATGCCCTAAAATAAATTTGACCCCCCCAAGCCCTCCCTGCCCGGGAACGACCCTTGCCTACGGGGTCGCTCCCCCTGCGTGACATTGGCGCCAAAAAACAAATCCCAGGTGCCTAGTGGTTTCTGCCCCCTTGGGGGCAGATTGACCTAAAATCGGCCAATCTGCCCCCAAGGGGGGCAGAAATGGCCTAAATACAATTTGCCCCCCAGGGGAGCGTCCCTTGCCTGATGGGTCGCTCCCCATCTCTAAAAAAACAAACAAACAAAAAAAAAACACAAAAAAAAATTTGCCCTGGTGCCTAGAGGGTTCTGCCCCCAGGGGCGGCAGAAATGGCCTAAAATAAATTTGCCCCCCCAGCCCCCACCCCCCCCCCCGGGAGCGACCCTTGCCTACGGGGTCACTCTCCCTGCGTGACATTGGCGCCAAAAAACAAATCCCCCGGTGCCTAGTGGTTTCTGCACCCTTGGGGGCAGATTGACCTAAAATCGGCCAATCTGCCCCCAGGGGGGCTGAAATGGTCTAAATACAATTTGCCCCCCAGGGGAGCGACCCTTGCCTGATGGGTCGCTCCCCACCTCTAAAAAGCAAACAAACAAAAAAAAAACACAAAAAATAAATTTGCCCTGGTGCCTAGAGGGGTCTGCCCCCCCGAGGGCAGTTCGGCCTAATAATAGGCCGATCTGCCCCCGGGGGGGGGCAGAAATGGCCTAAAATAAATTTGCCCCCCCCCGGGAGCGACCCTTGCCTACGGGGTCGCTCCCCCTGCGTGACATTGGCGCCAAAAACATATCCCCGGTGCCTAGTGGTTCAGATTGACCTAAAATCGGCCAATCTGCCCCCAGGGGGGCAGAAATGGCCTAAAATAAATTTGCCCCCCCCCCCCCGGAGCGACCCTTGCCTACGGGGTCACTCTCCCTGCGTGACATTGGCGCCAAAAAACAAATCACCCGGTGCCTAGTGGTTTCTGCACCCTTGGGGGCAGATTGACCTAAAATCGGCCAATCTGCCCCCAGGGGGGCAGAAATGGTCTAAATACAATTTGCCCCCCTGGGGAACGACCCTTGCCTGATGGGTCGCTCCCCATCTCTAAAAAAACAAACAAACCAAAAAAAAACACACAATTTTTTTTGCCCTGGTGCCTAGAGGGTTCTGCCCCCCCCCGGGGGCAGTTCGGCCTAATAATAGGCCGATCTGCCCCCAGGGGGGGCAGAAATGGCCTAAAATCAATATGCCCCCCTCCCAACCCCCCCCCCACCCCCCCGGGAGCGACCGTTGCCTACGGGGTCGCTCCCCTTGCGTGACATTGGCGCCAAAAAACAAATCCCAGTTGCCTAGTGGTTTCTGCCCCCTTGGGGGCAGATTGACCTAAAATCGGCCAATCTGCCCCCAAGGGGGGCAGAAATGGCCTAAATACAATTTGCCCCCCAGGGGAGCGACCCTTGCCTGATGGGTCGCTCCCCATCTCTAAAAAAACAAACAAACAAAAAAAAACACACAAAAAAAATGTGCCCTGGTGCCTAGAGGGTTCTGCCCCCCCTGGGGGCAGTTCAGCCTAATAATAGGCCGATCTGCCCCCAGGGGGGGCAGTAATGGCCTAAAATAAATTTGCCCCCCCAACCCAAACATAAACAAAATAAAATAAAAAAAAAATGGTCCCTGGTGCCTAGAGTTTTCTGCCCCCCCTGGGGGCAGATCGGCCTAATAATAGGCTGATCTGCCCCCAGGGGGGGCAGAAAAGGCCTTCCTGAAAAAATGCCCACCATGGGAGCGACCCTTGCCCAAGGGGTCGCTCCCTTATGTGAAGTTTAGTAAAAAAAAAAAGAAATCCCTGGTGTCTAGTGGGGTTTCAAAAGCCAGATTGCAAGCAATCTGGCTTTTGAAACCCTCGGAGGGACTTCAAAGGGAAGGAAATACATTTCCTTCCCTTTGAAGCCCCTCCGGGCCTCCCCAGTGATTGAAAGAGAAATGCTTTTGCATTTCTCTTTCAATCGCGCTGGAAGCAGAGCTTCCAGCGCGACGAGGGAGGCCCCTGTGATTAATCAGCGCACGCGCGCTGACGTCACAGGGGGGTGTGGGGGGGGTCGGGGGTGGAAGGGGAAGGTCTTCACCTTCCATCCCCGACTTGGGGGGGAGGGGGGTGCACGGGGGGCGCGCTAGCGCGCCCCCAAGTTCCCCTGTGCCATGGACGAGATGATCTCGTCCAAGGCACAGGGGAACTGTAGCCTTGGACGAGATCATCTCGTCCAAGGCACAGAAGAGGTTAACTGTGTCACTGCCTAGATTTGCACATACCTCGCCATTCCCACTGTCCCATCACATGTACACTGAGGTGGTGGTTCTAATTGTGGCAGCCTACTCACTCTTGTGTCCCTTAGATACCTACCACTTGCGGATGAATATGAGTAGGAGACAAACCCCGTGTACAGACCCCTTGTGGACTTGACTACACTGGAGGACAGGCACATAATACTCACCTTTAGACTGGACAGGGCCACAATCACAGAGCTGTGTGCCCAATTGGAACCTGACCTGATATCTGCTATTCGTCACCTCACTGGGATCCCGCCTCTTGTGCAAGTTCTATCAGTGCTCCATTTCCTGGCAACTGGTACTTTCCAAGTGATAGTGGGCTTGGCAGTAGGGATGTCACAGCCAATGTTCTCAAACATGCTGACCAGAGTGTTGTCTGCCCTGTTTAAACACATGTGCAGCTACATTGTATTTCCCCAGTTTGAAGATTTGGCCACAGTGAAGAACAAGTTCTATGCAATGGGACATATCCCCAACATAATTGGGGCGAGTGATTGAACACATATTGCATTTGTCCCTCCCCCGTCAAAATGAACAGGTGTTCAGAAATCGTAAGAGTTTCCACTCTATGAATGTACAGATGGTATGCTTGGCGGACCAGTAAATATCCCACGTCAGTGCTAAGTTTCCTGGGTCAGTGCATGATGCCTTTGTCCTGAGGAATAGCAGCATCCCAAATGTGATGGCCCAACTACAGAGGCACAGGGTGTGGCTAATAGGTGAGCCCTGGTCCCCACCCAGTATATGTTGGTGTATGTGTATGGTGTGGCCATATGGGATAGTGTGTGGCTAAATGTTGTTCCTCAATATTTCAGGTGACTCTAGTTTCCCTAACCTATCATGGCTGCTGACACCTGTGAGGAATGCGAGGACAAGGGCAGAAGAACGTTATAATGAGGCACATGGGTGAACCAGAAGGATAATAGAAAGGACCTTTGGCCTTCTGAAGGTCATGTTCAGGAGCCTCCATCTAACAGGTGGATCCCTGTGCTACTCACCCAAGAAGGTCTGCCAGATAATAGTGGCATGCTGCACAACCTTGCCCTGAGACGCCATGTGCCTTTTCTGCAGGAGGAGGAGGCTGGAGTTGCCCGTGTGGCAGCACTGGACCCTGTAGACAGTGAGGATGAGGAGGCAGAGTTTGAGGACCACAGAACATCAGTCATCAGACAATACTTCCAATGACATACAGGCAAGACAGTGTTACTTCACATTTCAATGACATTATTTGGAATTTCTGTGGCACTGGCATGCTGTTATTTCCCACTTCTATGTGCACTTACTGTACCCTTTGGCAGTTCATTTTATAGTTGTTGGTGACCTCACATATGTTCCTAGTGTGATCATTGCAGCCAGCTACAGGTCATTAACCTATGCTCATTTTCTGTACAGTTGAATTGCAATGGTTGTACCTGTTTAAATGAATACATACTCGAAAAACTTGACATTCTCCATACTTCTTTTTTTTGCAAGGGTGTTCATTGAAGTGCTAAAATATTTAGGGGCAAGTGCAATGGGATGGGGTGATGATGGAAAAAAGTCCAGGGTATTGTTCCAGTCTGTTGCACAGGTGCATTGTCCAAGGGGACATAGGAAGGGGAGTAATGGCAGAATAAGGTGGACAGGAGGACAGGGTGGGACACAAGGGTGACAATCAGGAGAGTCTCATTTCCTGGCGGGGGTCTTGGCAAGTTTCTCTGGCTTCTGTCTGTATCACAGGGAACGCTTGCGGAGTGGTTCACCTTCTGCAGGGGAGAGGTGCTGGTGGCCTGTTGGTCCTGTGGCGGGGCCTCCTGGCCACTAGCGGCAGCGGAGATGGAAGGCTGTTCAGATGTCTGTCTTCTGGCAGGGGTCGCTGTTGTTTGACTGCCTCCCTCATAATATTGGCCATGTCTGCCAGCACCTCTGCTATGAAGACCAGGGTGGTGTTAATGGCCTGCAAGTCCTCCCTGATCCTGTGGTACTGTCCCTCCTGCAGCCGCCTGTTCTCCTGCACATTGTTCAGGATCTGGCCCATCGTGTCCTGGGAATGTTGATATGCTCCCAGGATCTCTGCAAGTGCCTTCTGGAGAGTCGGTTCCCTGGGCCTGTCCTCCCCCTGGCACACAGCAGTCCTCCCAGCATCCCTGTTGGCCTGTGCCTCTGTCCCCTAAACCGTGTGCCTACTGCCACTGACCCAGGTCCCTGATTGTCTTGTGTGCGAGGTGTGGCCTGGGATACCTGTAGAGGTGGACACACTGCTTATTGACAAGTACTGGGGACAGAGGTATGGGTACGCTGGGTGGGTGCTGTGGTGGTATTTTCTGATGGGGAGGCTCTGTGGTGGTGTGTGACTGGGCCTGGGTAACCGACTGTCCAGAGGTCCCTGATGAGCCAGGTTGGTCATCCAGATCCTGAAGACCAGAGTTGCTGTCATCACTGTGGGCCTCTTCAGTTGGGGGACTGGATAGTGCTAGCACCTCCTCCCCGGTCACATTGGCTGGGGTACCTTTGGGGATGTAAATGATGTGTTATTGTTTCTGTGTCTGACATATTGTACATCTGTGGCTTGCCCTCTTTGTTTGTATTCGCCCTGGCAGCTTTCACTTGTGTAAGTTGGTACATGGTGGGATAGCTGATTCTCTCGAGTGTGCCTGCTTTAGTGATAGGTGTCCATGCAGGGCTCTGAGTGGTGTCTAAGCAATGGTATGGCATGCAAGGTCTGGCATTGGGATGAATGAGATGTGATGGTGGGGTGGGTGGGACGTGGTGTAGTGATGGGAGTGAGGGTGAGTGTGGGGGTATGTGATGGCATTCAGGTGGGTGGGTGATAGTAGTAAAGAGTTGACTTACCAGAGTCCAGTCCTCCTCCTACTTCGCACAGGCCCTCAGGATGCAGGATTGTCAAGACTTGCTCCTCCCAAGATGTTAGTTGTGGGGGGGGCACCACCAGTCCTCTGGATAGCGAGTTGGTGTCTTGCTGCAATGGAACATACCTTCCTCTTTAGGTCGTTCCACCTCTTCCTGATGTCATTCCTAGTCCTTGGGTGCTGTCCCATGGCACTGACCCCATCCAAGATTCTCTGCCATAGCTCCATCTTCCTACCTATCGATATCTGCTGCACCTGTGCTCCAAATAGCTGTGGCATTACCCTGAAGGTTTCCTCCACCATGACCCTTAGCTCCTCCTCTGTGAATCGGGGGTGTCTTTGTGGTGCCATGGGTGTTGTGTGAGGTGTGTAGGTGAGGTTGTGTAGGGTAATGTGTTGGGGTGTGTGATGTGGGGTATGTGGGTGGTGTATAGGTGTAGGTAGTGTATGGCTCTGCTTTTGTCTGTGGTCTTGGTGTCTGTCTCGTGCCAGTGGGTTGTAGTCGTAAAGGATTGTGAATAATGTGGGTGGGTGTTTTATAGTGGTGTGGGTGTGTTGGTGTGGTGTGTGTATGGGTGTTAGGTTTGTGTTATTTAAATTGACCAATGTATTGTTGTTTTGTATGTGTGTGTGTATTTTGAGCGCAGCAGTATGTACCGCCAGTGCTTTACTGCCATTGAATGTCCGCAGTGGTAATTCGTGGGTCATAATGTGATGGGCGTTGTTCTGTTGGCATAATGGTGTGGGTTTTGATACCACCACTTTATCACTGACCTTTGGTGTGGCAGAATTGTGTATGTGGCTGAATACTGACAGATTGGTGTGTGTGTGTCATAATATGGTGAACGGATATCTGCGGCGGTGTGTTGGCAGCAGTCCGCGTGGTTGTAAGTGGGATTTACCGCCAATGTCATGATGACGGCCTCAGTGTAATTTAGTCCCTCACCTAACAGACTTATATAACTACATTGTAAAATCCCAGACTGTGACTTCGACAATGGAGGAAAACCTGATAACCATTCTCCCGAAAGCCGGGAAAGATCAATAACTGTGCTTCCTACAGGCCAATTGTGCTACTGAATATGGATGCTAAATTATATACAAATATCTTGGCTAACAGACTTGAAGATCTCATGTCAGAATTAATATATCCAGACCAGTCCAGTTTTATTAAGGGCAGACAGACCCATGATAATCTAAGAAAGGTGATACACGTAATTGAGAAGGCCGAAAACCAACTATTCTTTTGGCTCTAGACGCAGAAAAGGCCTTTGACCGAGTGGACTGGAGTTTCCTCTTTCAGACATTATGCAAATTTGGATTTGATGAATGTTAAAAATATGATTCGAGCCAATTACATCTCCCCAAGCTCCAGACTACTGGTAAATGGGATAGCAACATCTCTCCAAGCCCTACAAACTGAACTTCACCTATTTGAATCAGTGGCAGTGTTCAAGGCAAACCTTAATAAATCTTACATACTCAATATAACTGTCCCTCTAAAAAAGATGGAAACATAACAGTGTCATCTTCTTTCCAAACTGCGAATAGAGAAATCACATATCTCGGCATAAGAATTGCCCCCAAAACTACAGACTTATATAAAGCAAACTACCCTCCCTTCTTAAGATAACCTAAAACAGATCTTAAACACTGGTCCCCACTATACCTGACATGGATAGGATGCATACACACAGTTAAAATGACAGTTTTATTGCTCATCTTGCATCTCTTTCAGGGACTTCCTATTGAGTTAGAGAAAGATTTTCTACCAGCCATAGACACCATGGTAACAAACTTCATCTGGCAGGGTGCCGACTACTGACTACTGACACGCCCTCGAGAGACAGTCGATTTGCACTACCGGACTTTGCAAACTACTACAGAGCATCACAATTAAATGTCATAACAGAATGGTCCCTCAAAGCCTCTGAGAAACAATGGATATACATGGATAGGGCTGTAGTAGGTAGGACAATCTAAAATGTACTATGGAAACCCAAAAGACATCGCCCTAAAATGCCACTAGAGAGTTACGGCCAATAGAACAATTTGTAAAAAGAGTGGGGACCACTCAAGGATCCATATCCTTCCTCTACGCATTACAACAATCTACTATGCACACCCCCATACCTCACTATGGCCCTCATCATGACATTGGTGGTAAATCCTGCTTACTGCTGTGGTGACGGCCTCCAACATACCATCGCGGTGGTGAACATCCGTTTGCCATATTATTACACACACATCAAACCGATAGAATACTTCCACAAACACATATCTGCCAGCCCAAAGGTCAGTGTTAAAGTGTCTGAACGAACACCCATACCGTTACGCCAACAAAACAACACCCACTACATCATGACCCACGAAGCACCACAGCGGACATTCAATGGCGGTAAACCATTGGCCGTACACACTGGCGCGCTCAGAATGGCCACCCAAATACAAAACAACACAACATTGGCCAAAAAGAAAATCACACACCTGACACTGATAAACACACGACACCCACTCACATCACTATAAAACACCCACCCACATTACCCACCACCCTTTACGAACACCAAAAATTGCCACGAGACAGACACAAAAATCACTGAGACAACTATACACACACACCACAAACACCCATTCATCCGTCACGCACCCCACATCCCACACCGCAGCACATTACTCAACAACCTCTGCACAACATACACCACACACGCCCATGTCCCCAATAAGGCACCCCGATTTCACTGATGAGAAGTTGCAGGTCATGGTGGAGGAAATAGTCAGGGTAGAGCCACAGTTGTTTGGAGCACAGGTACAGCAGACCCATTACCAGGAGGATGGAGCTATGGATGAGGATCGTGGACAGGGTGAACGCCGTGGGACAGCATCCAAGAACTAGGGACGACATAAGGAAGAGGTGGAATGACCTACGGGGAAGATATGTTCCGTGGCAGCAAGGCACCAGCTCGTCAGCCAGAGGACTGGTGGTGGACTCCCACCTCCTCCCCCACAGCTCACAGCATGGGAGGAGCAAGTTTTGGCAATACTGCATCCTGAGGGACTCACTGGAGTAGCAGGAGGACCGGACACTGGTGAGTCAGTATTTACTACTTATCACCTTCCATACCTGCATGCCATCTCACTTCCTCACCCTGACTCCCATCACTCCACTTGATCCCACACACTGCAGCTACACATGTGACCAACCCCAATGCCAAGCCCTGCATGCCATACCAATGCATGGACAGCCCTCCCAGCTCTGCATGTTCACCCATCACCAAAGCATGCACAGCATGCAGTACAAACAATCATACAATACAACATCATACACAAACAAAGGTGGCAGGGCTACAGCAATGATAGAGGGGAAGCTAGTGATGTACAAAATGTCACAGACATGAAGTATAATACATCACTTACATTCCCACAGGTGCCCCAGCCATTCCCGGCGGCGAGGAGGTACCACGACTATCCAGTCCCCCAACAGAAGATGCCCCCAGTGATGACAGTAACTCTGAACCTCAAGATCTGGATGAACTACCTGGCCCATCAGGGACCACTGGCCAGTCGGCAACCACAGCCCACTCCCAGTCCACCACAGAGACTCCCCCCTCAGTATCCAACACCACAGCACCCACCCAACGTCCCCCCTCCTCTGTCCCATAGACACCTCAATCAGCAGTGTGTCCACCTGTACAAGGACCCCAGACCACACCTCACACCGAAGACAATCAGGGTACTCGGGTCAGTGGGCACATAGTTAAGGGGACAGAGGCACAGGGGAACAGGGACAGTGGGAGGACAGCTGTGTGCTGGGAGACGACACACCCAGGGAACCGACGCTCTAGGAGGCACTCACTAATGTCCTGGGGGCTTACCAACTATCTCAGGACAAGATGGGCCAGATCCTTACCAACATGCAGGAGAACAAGTGGCTGCAGGAGGTACACCATCAGTAGATCGGGGAAGATTTACAGGCCCTCAACACCACCTCAATAGCAGGGGTGCTGGCTGATATGGTCAACATCATGAGGGAATGGACAGCTCATCAGTGGGCCCCAACCACTAGCCAGTCTACTGACCAGCCCTCCACATCTGCTGAAGGTAGTGGACAGGAGGCCCTGCCACAGGACCCACAGGCCACCAGCACCCCTCCCCCTGCAGAACGTGAACCACCCCTCAAACGTTCCCTATGACCCAGACAGAAGCAAGAGACACTTGCCAAGACCAATACCACCGCCAGAAAATGAGACCCACCTGAATGCCCCCCTTGTGTCCCACCCTGTCACCTTGTGCACTCTGAACTGCCTTTGCTCCCATTTCTGTGGCCCTTTAGACACTAGACCTGTGCTACAAACAGACTGGAACTAGACCCTGGACTTACCTCTACCATCACCCCATTCCATTGCACTTTTCTGTCTATATTTTGCACTACAATAAACACCCTTGAACACAATTTGATGATAGTGTTTTATGTGATGAAAATTTGCAATTATGGAAGCAGTCAAATCTTGTGCAAATGATCTGAACACTGTGATAGCATACAAATAATGACCTGTAGCTGTCTGTAGTCATCACATCAATACACAGTTGTTATAACACCAACATCTGCAAAATGAGAAGCCATAGGTGACAGTAAGTTGAGATGCAAAGGAAGTTAATGCCATCCTGCTACAGCCACACAGATAACATCAAAAGTCAGAGGAATGGTCAGTTCTACTGTCTCACCTGTGTGTCATTGTAAGTATTGACATATAACTGATGTTCTGTTGTCCACATGCTCATCCTCTGCCTCCACTGCTGCCACAGGGTCATTTCCAATCTCCTCCATCTGCAGATAAGGCACATGTCATCTGGGGGCCAGGTTGTGCAACATGCAGCATGCTACTACTATCTGGCAGACCTTCTCGGGTGAGTAGCAAAGGGATCCACCTGTCAGCTGGAGGCATCTTAACCTGGCCTTCAGGAGGCCGAAGGTACATTCGATGATCCACCTAGTTCGCCCATGTGCATCATTATACAGATTTTCAGCCCCTGTCCTGGCATTCCTCACAGGGGTCAGGAGCCACAATAGGTTTGGGTAGCCAGAGTCACCTGCAGGTATTGAGGGACAAACATTAGCCTTACACAATGCTATGGGCATAACTCCTGAAGGCATACACCGACATACATTGGTTTGGGACTCAGGCTCACCTATTAGCCACACCCTGTGCTTAGTAGTTGTGCCATCACATTTGGGATGCAACTATTCCTCAGTACGAAGGTGTCATGCACCAACCTAGGATATTTGGCAGTGACATGGGAGATGTACTGGCCAGCCAAGCACACCATTTGGACACTGAGGCCCATATTTATACTTTTTTAGCGCAGCATTTGTGCCCCTTTTTGATGCAAAAGCAGCGCAAACGTACAAAATACAATTGTATTTTGTAAGTTTGCGCTGCATTTACGTCAAAAAATGACACAAATGCGGTGCTAAAAAAGTATAAATATGGGCCTGAGTGAGTGGAAACTCTTCTGATTCCCGAACACCTGGTCATTGTGGCGGGGGGGACAAGCGCAATATGTGTTCCGTCAATTTCAACAATAATATTAGGTATGTGACCCATTGCATAGAATCCTGCCTTCACAGTGGCTAAATCTTCCACCTGGGGGAAAGCAATGTAGCTGCACATTTGTTTGACCAAGGCAGACAAAACCCTTGCCAGCACGATTGAGAGCATTGGCTGTGACATCCCTGCTGCCAAGCCCACTGTCACTTGAAAAGAACAAGTTGCCAGGAAATGAAGCACTGATAGAACTTGCACAAGAGGGGGGATCTCAGTGGGATTACGGATAGCTAATATCAGATCAGGCTTCAATTGGGCACACAGCTCTGTGATTGTGGCCCTATCCAGTCTATAGGTGAGTGTTATGTGCCTGTCCTCCAGTGTATCCAAGTCCACAAGGGGTCTGTACATGGAAGCTTGTCTCCTCCTCCTATTCATCCACAGTGGTAGGTATCTAAGGGACACAAGAGTAAGTAGGCTGTCACAATTTGAACAATGATACTACCACCATAGTGTACATAGATTATTAATGTGATGGGACAATGGGAATAGCAATGCATGTGCAAATTGTAGCAATGACGCAGTCATCGATTATATGAATGTTATCCACTACCATAAAATGGCGACAGCCTGTCCTGTATGCAGGGACAGGTGGAAGTGAGGTAACTCCTCCTACGTTGGGTGTCATGGCAGGAGGCAGTCTTGCACCACCATGCTATTCCTCATTGGCTAATATGGGGCTTTATGGAGTACAGTGGCCACTGGGGATGACCAGCGGCAGTGACGGTGTACACCGTTGCGGACGTGACCGCTGTTTTGCATCTATAACCTCCCTTGATTCCTGATTTTCCACAGGACATCACCTGCACTGTGTGTGCTGCTGTGACCTGTGTCTGGATCCTGCCATGACCCGTGTGACCGGGGAAAGGGCCCCTGCCTTCACTTCGGAGTGGTTGGAGAACTTGGTGGATGGGGTCCTATCCCAGTATGGACAGCTGTATGGACCTTCAGACCAACAGGTGAGTACACCTTGGGCATGATGCATGTGACAAAATTGCTTGGAGATGTGTGTGCAAGCATTGTATCATTTGGAGGGGTGGTGTGTCTAGTAGTAGTGTACATAGTGGGCGCCAGGTGATGTGTGTGCCAGTGGAGATGGAAATGGGATTTGTGGACCATATGTGTGACAGACTGGATTGTATGTGTAATGGTGTCTTCTTGTCTGTATTACCTCTGCAGGTCAGCGCCCATCAGAAGAAGGGATTGTGGCGTGCCATCGCCAAGGATATGCGGACCCTGGGGGTTTACAGCAGGTGGAGCACCCACTGTAGGAAAAGGTGGGAGGACCTGAGACGCTGGGCCCGGAAGACCCAGCTGGGGATGGCCTTTCAAAGAGGGCGAAGTGCCTGTCAAAACCTGACCCCCCTGAGGGCCTGCATACTGGCTGTGGCCTACCCAGAGCTGGATGGGCGCTTGAGGGCGTCACAGCAGCCACAAGGGGGTGAGTACAGTGGGTATTACAACAATAATTGGTAGGTGGCATGGGATCCTGGTGGTGGGAGTCAGTTAGTGGGTGCCCCTTAATGCCAGGTCAGACATTGCAGCATGATCCAGTTCAAGGGTAATGGGTGTATTTCAAAATCTGATAACCTAGCTAGGTTGCATTCCATGTCAGACAGGGCTTAGTGGGTCCCAGGAGGGGTGCAGTTGGCGGTGGTTGGCCCTCATCTTGCTGTGGCACCTAGCCAATTGAATGCAGTGCAGTACATAGTGCTCAATCCTGATCCCTGTGTGTGATGGTAATGTGTATGCCAACTGTGGTGTTGGTGCTGTAATTGACCCATTGCTCCCTTTCTCTCGCCCACCTTTTTTATTCTGCATCCTGTCCTTGTGTGCATTAGCATGATCTGGTGGAGGAATAGGGGCACCAGCGACAGAGGGAGCTGCATCCCACAGGACCCAGGAGGCAGAGTCCACCGATGCCGAGGGAATCAGTGGAACGAAGGACGAGGGGAGCACCACGACAGAGACAGGAGGTGCCAACACTGACTCTGATTCCTGCTTCAATGGAAGCTCCGTGGTGGTGGCGGATACCTCTGGGACCACCCCAGCTACAGGTACAGCCGCCACCCCCGTACCAGCACTGCCCTCCCAGTTGCCCGTGCCTGCTCAGTCAGGAGGGTGGGCATCTCCTTTTCCCAGGCACCTCAAGCCCTGCGCTAGTGAACCCTGCTGCCCTGAGTGAGGAGGCTTTTGACCTCCTGAGATCCATCTCTGTAGGGCAGTTAACCGCTGTGCTAGCATCCCAGGTGTAGCAATGCAATGCATTCCTGGAGGGCATCCACAGTGGATTGGCAGCCCAACAGATATTGTTTCAGGCTCTGGCCTCCTCTCTGATAGCAGCCATTGTCCCTCTTCCTACTGTCCTCCCTCCAACTACCACTTCTCAGTCCCAGTCTCCTCAACCCCAACCCATCCCATGCATACATACAGACAAGCATGCACACAAAACATCACACAAGAGTGGCACAGATGAACACAGGCAGCACACTTCAGGCCACATGCACTCACACAAAAACCAGACTGTTGCACACACAACCACATCCACTGCCTCCACTGTCTCCCCCTCCTCCTCCTCCCTCACAGTCACATCCGTGCGCACACCGGCATGCACTGCATCAACAGCAACCACCACCATCACCACATCAAGAAGCACACACTCCTCACTAGCAGACAGACCTCCATCAACATCCATCTACACGTCCCCTGTGTCCTCTCCCACCATGTTTGTCCCCCCAAGAGACACAAACACACGCACTCAGACTCCTAACAGCCATCCACCTCACATCAGCATACTGCCCATGCACCTGCACCCAAGTCCAGCAGACATACACCTCCAACAACCACTCCCCCAACCTCCACTCCCATCCCTCCTCTCTCATCCCGCCCCAATGCCCCTAAGAAGCTTTTCCTTGCACATTGTGACCTCGTCCCTCCCCCTCAGCCCCCCGTCCTGCCCATAAGAGCAGAGTCTCAACGACCCAGCCCAGCACCTCAACCAGACAGTCTGCCACTGCTCCCATCATATCAACAGCTGCTGGTATGAAGGGGCCCCAGAGTGTGACAGCTGCCACTCCTACCGTGAGCACACCTCCACCTCAGAAAGGGAGGACTAGGGTGGTGAAACCCAAGGGACATGTGACAGGGACAGTGGAGGTACCTCCTAGTCGTGGAGGCAAGAAAAGGAAGGTTCCCACTCCACCACCCAAGAAAGAGAAGGATCCCACTCCACCACCCATGAATGGGAAGGGTCCCACTCCACTACCCAAGAAGGGGAAGGATCCCACTCCACCACCCACGAAAGGAAAGGTTCCGACTCCACCAACTAAGAGAGGCAAGAGGCCCCCTCCACAAGCAGTGGACAAGGAGCCCTCACCTCCAGCAGAGGCAGGCAGGGTAACACCTCCACCAGCAGGAGGCAAGGAGCCCTCACCTCCAGCTGAGACACAGCATCCCTCACCTCCAGCTGAGACACAGCAGCCCTCACCTCCAGCTGAGACACAGCAGCCCTCACCTCCAGCAGAGGGCATGTAGGCAACCCTCCAGGGACTGTTGTACAAGGAGTCCCCTCCAGAACCAGTGGGCAAGTTCCCAACCTCAGAGACTGTGACCTTGCACTTCCCAGCAATGAGAAATGGGCATGGAGCCCCCTCAAGAACCAGTGGGCAAGTTCCTCACCTCAGAGACTGTGGCCTTGCACTCCACAGCAATGAGAAATGGGCATGGAACCCCCTCAAGAACCAGTGAGCAAGTTCCCCATCTCAGACACTGTGACCTTGCACTCCCCAGCAATGAGAAATGGGCATGGAGACACCTCCAGAACCAGTGTGCAAGTTCCCCACCTCAGAAACTGTGAACCTGCACTCCCCAGCAATGTGAAATGGGCATGGAGCCCCCTCCAGTACCAGTGGGCAAGTTCCTCACTTCAGCTGAGGTGCCTCCCTTGCCCCTGAGGTGCCCACCCATTTCCAGCATGATGCCCCTGTACAGTGTAGTGCGGATATCGTCAGGATACAATTTTGGGCTTGGACTGTGCCCTGTGGCAATGTGGGCCTTTTGTACATTGGTCCGGCCATTGGCCCTTTCTGGACATTTACTCCCTTTTGTTTTTATTATTAAATGGACAATATGGTGGCTGTTGGCATCAAATTACAGTATCAGTTAAACCTAAATATTCTCCTTGGATTATAATGAAGTGGGTCCTGTGATATTGTTTTTCCTCTGCAGCTGGTTGTGTGTAGGGTGTGTGTGTGAATGGTATGTATTGTGCGTGTGTGTGTCACTCTCTTTTTCCTCCCTCCCTCCTTTATGTGTGCTAGTCGGCTATACTCACCATCGTTGTCTTCGTCGGCTTTGACGTTCCAGGTGGAGCATGGCGTAGGAGACCATCAGGAAGACTTGTAGTTCCGGTTCCATGGCGGCGTTGATCTTCTCTGTGTCTCTGATGGTTAGTCTTTCGTCTTTTGTGTTCTGTTTCCGCCAGGCTTTTGATGGCATTGGTACCGCCCTGGAAATTGTGGCGGTTTGCTATGTCATAATGTGGTGGGCGGTACCTTGTCTTCCGCCTGGCTGTTGATGACTGCCGTCGTGGTCAGTGGTGTTAATGCCCTGGCAGTTGGTGTTGTACATTGGCTGTCTATGGGAGTTATCACCGCCATGGTCATAATTTGGCGGTAATTACCACCAGCCTGTTAGCGGTATTACCGCCACTTTAACAGTCACCGCCATTGACCACCTATGTTACATTTTGGAAGCACACTCTAGGGAAACTGATTACTGAGGGGCAATGGCAGAGACTATGGGCAGATATAATGAAATGCAATCGATCAATAGGCCTGCGAGAAGCACACTACAAGGTGCTTTTTGATTGGTATTTATACCCCACAAAACTACAGAAAATATTTCCGAATACATCGGATCATTGCTGGAGGGGATGTGGCCTTTTAGGAGATTTCCAACACATGTGGTAGGACTGTCCGACAATACGGTCATATTGGACGGAAATACTAGCCCAAATCAAGGAAATCTTAGGATACCCAATACAGTGTACTCCAGAATTAGTGCTTCTAGGCTTCCTTTCCCAAACCTTAGAAACCAAAAAATTGGTGACCGCTCTATTCTATGATTATGCCTGGGGGCAGCAAAAATGGCGTTCGCAGCAGCCTGGAAGAAACCAGAGGCCCCTTCTATATCACAATGGCATACTCGCCTTTGGCAAACAGTTACAATGGAGTGCATGACAGACATAATGGAGGAGACTAGGAAAGGCTTTGATTTTATTTGGGGTCCTTTGGTCCACTTCCTTTCACAAGGCTTGCCACTCTTCGCGTGCCCCACTCGTATACGAGGACTTCATCATTTCCAAACATAGGTGCACTCTACTGTTTAACAAATTGATATGTCTAGGACACTCATCTGCTACTTCCTACGACGAGCCTCTTCTCGGCTCGACCCCTGCTGCCCCGCTCGACGACCATCCTTTATATCTTGAAGTTATATTTGTTTTTAATTTTTGGATATTTGCACTTAAGTTTAGCTGAGGCCCTTTTGAGGACTAAGAGAATACAAAAAATTGCATATATGTTACAATGACATTAATAACAAGGATGTATTATCTATGGCCGATACCAAATGAAGGAAATAACATATCGACACATGTCTGATTCAATCTTTGTGAAAATGTAAAGACTAATGGCTATCCCTATTGGTATCAGACTTATATATTTAATGCTGTAATAACTAAGCAGTGTCTCAAAAGTCTCAATGAAAACAAGGTGAATAAAAAAAAAAGCAGAACAAATCCTCTAAAGGTCCCCAAACACCAGCCCTAGGATGGAGTTCCCACATCCAATCCACTAACAAGGGAAAGAGGTATCAGGGAAGACATTTTGACCCTACAAAAGCAGGGCTGTGTTTTGACTGCTTGCAGTCAGGACGCAAAAGGTGGAGATGCACAAAGAAGCAGGTGGGCAGTCCAAAGGGATTGCTAGTGTAGGTGTTGGGGTGGAGGTTTGCCCAGAGATGGGGAAAGGGTATGTAGAGGTGAGCTTAGTTGCTGTGGATGGGGTGGAAGTTGCCTCCCTGGCAGCCCTACCTCCAAGCATGGAGAAGTACAGGCAAAGGCCCAAGGTCTGAGGTTGAGGCTCTGTGGGATACAGGAGTCAGTGTGACCATGTTGTAGAATCTTTTTAGCACCTAGGTTGGGCACCCTTATATTAGCATTAGGCCCAAAGCCCGTTCTTTTTGCACTCATATGCACTTTATTAATTTACATATATTTTAGCACAGTCAGCTTTTAGCTTGTTGTTTTTATATTGTAATCTGATACCTCTTTACAAGAAGACAGAGTTGTTCATGCTACCCATTTTATCAGCCATTTGTACAACGTGCACTCTGAGCCCTGCTCAAGGCTGTCATTTATGGTACTGGATATGCTAACTTGTATTGCCATTCCAGGAGCTCAGGAGCCAGTCCCTACTTTCAAGACACATCAGTACACCAGGCCTGTTTTTAGAACCCTGTATGGGTTACTATATAAACAACACATAGGCCTAAGGGGAGCAGAGGGCATTCAAATCATGATGGGCCTGGGATGCACACTATACCACAGAAAGCTTTGCTGATCCTGATGCTGACTTTTTAGCTTTCCGAGAGGATTGCCATCCAGACAAAAAGCAGACCCTTGCTATCCTATTCAGGTATGTGAGGCACTGCAGACTAGCCAGGAGACAGGCAAATGGTGTAGAGTTGAATCAGTCTACCACACTCGGTTGTATTGCGGCCCTAAACCTTATTACCAAAATAGGAACCACATGACAACCAAGAGGTTGGGCAAACTGGTTTTCAGAGAGCAGATCCTACCTGGTGTATTTCACCTATGCAGACAACAGAGCCAACCTTAATTTCATGGCAATGGGGAGTTTGGAATGGAGAGGTATAACTGGCTCTAAGATGGTAGTTGTGTCTCCTGCCCTCCAGTGGAGAGTCTACTTGGAAATGATGTTGAAGCTTATGAGTGATCAGGGGTGGAAAGGCAGGTCTTGGACAGATACTGGACCTCCCTGAGTGGGTTTGTGCTGTGACGAGGGCATGGGCTACACATCAGGGGACCAGTGCAAACCTGGACCCTCAAACAATTGGCCAAGCCTCCAAGAGCAAGAGAGAGAGCAATACGATCTGATGAGCTAGCCCACGTAGCTCGAGGTCCATAAGGAATCCTATTCTGAGGGAGAGGGTCTGGCACTAGAAGGGGGGACTCTACCCCTTCAAGATCTGTCTGACTTCGCAGATTTGCAAGGAGACAGTGGACCCTCCAGACAGGAGCTCTGCCAGGGAAAAAGGGATCGTCCCACTCTAGAGGGCCTGACACAGACTGCCTCCAAGCAAGAGAATGGTGATGTATGTAGTTTCCACAGAGTTCATTGGGAGGATGGATTCTTCTATATTGAGGTCAGGAGCAACCAAGAGAGTAGTGGTCTCCCAGAAGTATTGAGAGTTCTTCTTCACATTGGCTCATGACATCCCCTTAGCTGTACATCAGGGCTAAACCAAGGCTTGGATTAGGCTGGTCAGTCCAGTCTATTGGCCCCACTTTTCTGACAAGGGAAATTAGTTTTGCAACTTCTGCGCCACCTGCCAAGGCAGTGGCAAGACAGGGCACCAGCCAAAGATTCCTTTGATACCACTGCCAGTGGCTGGGACTCCATTTGAGGGGGTTGGAATTGACATTGTTGGTCCTCTAGACCCACAAACTGCCTCTGGGAACATACATATCTTGGTGGTAGTGGATTATGCCACCATGTAGCCAAAAGCAATACCCCTCAAAACAGTCACTGCTCCCACAGAAGCCAGAGCCCTATTTGGCATCTATATGTCCACCTACAAAGGGTGATGTGGGATGAATGCGGTGTTATAGACATGTTCACCACCCCATTTCATCCCCAGACCAATGGCCTAATGGAAAGAATCATTAAGTCCCTAAAGGGCATGATTATGGGCTTTACTGACAAATGCAGGAGCACATGGGATGTTCTCTTACCATGCCTGTTGTTTGCTTACAGAGAGTGCTACAGAAGGGTTGGTTTTAGCTCCTTTCAGTTACTGTTTTGCCAACCTATAAGAGGGCCATTGAATTTGTTTAGATAAGCTTGTGAAAAGCCTCTCAAGGAGCTTAAACAAGATGTGCTGGACTATGTGCTAGGGCTGTGGTCCCACATGGCAGAGTGAAATTAGAACATAGACTAGGAGAAAGAAAGGGAGATAAATACAAACTGGAATCACGGTTAACTTTTATTAGACACAAGAAGAAAGACCCAGATAATAAACTCCCTGAACCTGAGCCTATGCAAATAGGGACACTCAGAGGTCCACTCACATCAGAGGAAAAAGAAAGAAGGAGAAAACTTCAATTATGTTTATATTGTGGCAGGGCGGGTCACTTTGCCAGAGAATGTCCAGTAAAGACTAAAACTCCACGAAAGGGTGCTGTTTCCTCCACCTCCTCAACTGAATCGGGAAACGATTAAGCTCGACAAGGGGAGAGGTTACTTGTTCGAGAAAACATCTTAATAAAACCTCTAATGCTGCAGCCTTCATGGTACCGCACATACCTAGACATTTCATAATTCAGGTAGTTTTAATTGTTACTACCCAAGTGAGGCATTCTCTCCCTGTCCTACTGGACTCAGGCGCGACAGGAAATTTTGTGGATAATAAGTTAGCTGAAAACTTAGGACTTCCTATGTGCCTAAAGCCTTGTCCAGAAGCAGTATGTACAGTGGATGGGTCTGAATTGACCTCTGGATTAATCACAAAACAAACAAGTCCACTTGTTATGGTCTGTCAGAACGGGCACACAGAGGTGATTAGCTTTGATCTGATAGATACTCCTAATTTTGGTTTGATTCTCGGGGTACCCTGGTTAACAACTCATAACCCAAAAATTGATTGGGTGAATAGAACTGTTACTTTGGATTCCTCTTTCTGTAGAACCAATTGCTATCAAGAAGCAGGTACAGAACAGAGCACAGTATTACACTGTGCTAGTCTTACACAAGATGAACCAAGTCTCCCTCCTGAATATTCTGACTTTAAAAACGTCTTTGATCCAGTAAAGGCTAGTGTGCTGCCCCCACATCGGTCTTATGACTGTCGTATAGATCTTATCCCAGGGGCCCCTTTACCTAATAACAGAGTATATGCTTTGACTGACGAAGAAACCAAATACTTAAGAACCTACCTAGATGACCTACTACAGTCTGGGTTCATCCGTCATTCCACATCTCCGGTGTCATCTCCACTGTTTTTTATCCCAAAGCCGGATAAATCCCTGCGTGCGTGTATCGATTATAGAGGACTAAATAAGGCTACAATAAAGAATAAATATCCTCTTCCTCTAATACCTGTGTTGTTGGATCAATTAAGACATTCTACTATATACACTAAACTAGATCTGCGGGGAGCTTACCACCTGGTCCGAGTAAAAGAGGGGGATGAGTGGAAGACAGCTTTCAAGACAAAGTTTGGTTTATTAGAGTACACAGTAATGCCCTTTGGGTTATGTAATGCCCCTGCGGCCTTTCAGTTCTTTATAAATGAGGTCCTACACGAATTCCTGGACGTTTGTGTCATAGTATACATAGACGACATCCTCATTTACTCTAAGAACTCAGAAGAACATACCCAACATGTTCGTGCAGTATTATCAAAGTTAAAAGAAAATCATCTTTTTGCTAAGTTAGAAAAGTGTACTTTTAATGTCAGCAAGGTGGACTTTTTAGGATACTGCCTGTCACCTCAAGGAATAACTATGGATGTAAAGAAAATCAGTGCTATTGCTGATTGGCCAGAACCATCCTCTGTAAAAGATATCCAGAAATTTCTGGGTTTCGCCAATTTTTATAGGAGGTTTATTGCACATTTTGCAGACATTGCGGCCCCAATAACTACCTTGTTGCGGAAAGGGCAACGATTTCTTTGGACTGATGAGGCGGCACACGCCTTTCAACTCCTAAAACAAAAATTCACTTCAGCTCCAATTCTGAAACATCCTGATCCTGACTTGCCCTTTTTTGTTGAAGCGGATGCTTCACAAGTAGCTTTAGGAGGAGTTCTCTCTCAACGAGATGCAGTAGATGGCCAGTTACATCCTATAGCCTTCTATTCCAAAAAGTTATTACCAGCTGAACAAAATTACACTGTGGCTGAAAGGGAACTACTAGCTATCAAAGTAGCCTTTTCAGAATGGAGGCACCATTTAATGGGAGCCAAGTACCCAGTTACAATCTTTTCTGACCATAGGAACCTACAGTTTTTTGGATCACTTAAAGCACTAACACCACGTCAGATGCGCTGGTTAATTTTTTTTAGCACATTTGACTTTGTAATAACCTATAGACCAGGTGCACAACAAATTCAATCTGATGTGTTATCTAGATACGGACATACCTCAGACATGAAACAAGATAAAATAGGAGAACCCATTATTCCTCCCCAAAAGTTTTTGGCACCAGTACAACAGAAGGATTTCATCACAGATCTATATAATGCACACATGAAAATAGCATCTCAGGATTGGTTAAAGGATTCCCATAACACAATACAACAAGGTTTATTGTATCACGACAACATGCTGTTAGTGCCCACCTCTGAATTACAAACACAGGTGATAATGTGGCATCACGCCTCACCGTTGGCAGGTCATCCTGGTTGGGTAAAAACCCTGGAAAATGTTCAAAAACACTTTTGGTGGGACACTATAAGAAAGGACATTAAGCAATTTGTCACTACCTGTCCAATTTGTGCAAGACATAAATCTTCTCATAAGGCCCCTGACGGCTTGTTAATACCAATGCCAACACCCAAACAACCTTGGCACACTGTGAGCGTAGACTTTATTGTAGGTTTACCACCTGTAAAATCTTTCACAACAGTGTTGGTTAGAGTGGATTTTTTATCTAAAATGGCACATTTTGTACCATTACGGAAATTACCCACGGCTGCAGAATTTGCCGATATTTTTATAAGGGAAATTGTGCGTTTACATGGTTTGCCAAGCAAAGTGGTGTCAGACCGAGAGAGACAGTTCAACTCTAGATTTTGGAAAAAATTATGTGAAAAACTGAAAATAGATGTGGCATTATCCACTGCTTTCCACCCAGAGACAGATGGACAGACTGAACGACTGAACCAAACCTTACTTCAAACGCTACGTTGTTTATTGGCTGATTATTCTAGTGAATGGTTGGAAGCTCTCCCTGTAGCGGAGTTTGTTTATAATAATACTGAGCATTCAGCTCTACTTTGCTCACCATTCTATTTCTTGCAGGGGTATCATCCAAGAGCTATACCCATTTTGTTAGAAGATTCCCTGTTACCTACAGTAACGGATAGACTAACGAGGTTAGGTGACATACAAGACAAAGCCAGGAAACATTTATTAAAGTACAAGGAAAGCATGAAAAGACAAGCAGACAAACACAGATCTGAGGCCCCAATGTATAAAATTGGTGACAAGGTATGGCTCTCCACAAAGAACCTAAACATAGAGGGATCCCGAAAGCTGCAACCACGTTTCATTGGACCCTTTAGTATAACTGCCATAGTAAACCCGGTAAGAGTAAAATTAGATTTACCAAAAGACTATCCAGTACATACTACATTCCATGTGTCCTTGCTTAAGCCGTACAACCCAAAAACCCAACCTGAACCACCACCTCCACCCATACCAATTAAGGGAAATCTAGAATATGAAGTGAAAAGCATAAAAGACTCAAAAAGAATTAGTGGACGTCTGTTTTATTTAGTAGAATGGAAAGGATATGATGAATCTGAGAATTCATGGGAACCAGCATCATATGTACATGCCCCACAGCTGATTAGACGGTTTTATTTAAAAAATCCAGGAAAACCCCGTCCTGTAGGAGGGCCTTTGAGGGGGGCAACTGTTAGGGTTTGTGCACAGCAAAGAGCATGTCCCCTCTCACTGCACTAGTGGGTTCTGTAATAGCTCCCTTTTAAACTTACTATTGAAAGCCTTTCTTGTTATCTCACCTTCCCCCCCCCCTAGGCTTCTGTGTATGTTGTTTAATGTGCTGTTTTGTTTACACATTGGGCCTTGCTTTTACCAAGGCTTCTTTAAAACACTCCTCCCTAGGCCATGTGTTAATTCAACTCACTTGTATAATAACTGAAACTCTGCACACCTTTCAAGAACATGTGCAGCATGTGAGGACCACACCCAGCTCTTCAAACCACACCCAGCTCTGCACACCTTTCAAGAACATGTGCAGCATGTGAGGACCACAACCAGCCCTTCAAACCACACCCAGCTCTTCGAACCACACCCAGCCCTGTCTATAAAAGGCAGCCCCCGAGCCTCACCCAGTGCTTGTGCTCGTCTACCTCCCGCTTACCTGAGACCAGATCCCTCGGCGCTGGCACTCCTGCTCTCTACAGACTTTCATTGGCTTCGATGGGTGCAGCTGCTGGCTCTTCCTTCCTCCGGTTTCCGGTTCCTCCTTGCCTCAGCCTCTCTCCTACAAGCAACCTGCAAAAGAGAAAGAAGACAAGGTTAGACTGATCAGTATCTCTTGCCAGCAACAAGTAAATGCACAACTTTTTATTACCTGAAAGAACTTTGACAACAATTTCTGGATTCGTGTATAGACAATTTGAAACAAGACACCTTCCACAAACATTGTGATTCAAACTCTTTGTTACAAGAATACTTTGCGTAACTTTGGGAAGCAAACATTTTTTTTTTATGGAACTTTTAAGAATTGAACAGTGGAAACCATTAACAGCAAGACAAACAGTAAATCAAGGACTTGCACAAATTACATGCTGTATTTTGATGTAAAAGTATAGTATTTGTTTTATAATAGATTCTGGAAATATGGGAAAAGTGAGTCTGCTATTGGGAGTTTAGGCTTTAGTTATATTAAGATGAATGTTAGATATTGGTAATTCTGATAACAGTATTTGTTTAATGTTTTAGAAGCTTTACAGCAATAGAAAACACATCCCAGAGTAGTAACACATTCCAAACCTGGAAACTAGAGACCAGGATCCAAGAGGTACTTTTAGAAGAGAATTTCTAATAAATAAAGGGATAGTCAGGAACCCATTTAGGAATAGGTTGTACTTATCTGTTCTTTGTTTATGTTTCATTAGGCACCAGTTTCTACAGAAGTCAGAAAGGGCCGCAGATTTGTGCAGCACTTCAACAGTGGAAACGCAAGAACGGTGTTGTCTCTCTTTTTTATTTTATCCACTTCCCCCCTTCCCTTGAGCTTCTGTTCTTAGTGCACTGTTTTAAAAACTAGTGTGCTGGAACAAGCAGTTTCAGGGTGGGGTCGGATTGTCTTCAACCTCCATCAGAACTGAACAAGGACTCAGGTGAGCTGGGCTTTGACAGTTCCTTGGACCCACTACTTAGTGTGTCCATGACATTGACACTGATGACAGCCTATCTGTCAAAAACAAGCTGTGTAGCTTGTCTGACCAGGTGAAAGCCAGAATTAAGGCTGAGGAAGCCAAAATGCAGACTTTGGAGGTAATTGAGCCCTCTAACAGTCCATGGGCCAGTCCATGGGTACTGGTGCCCAAACCAAATCTCAAGGGTAAAGAGAGAAATTAGGTTTTGTGTAGACTACAGAGGTTTGAATGCTGTCACCCAGACTGACGTCAAACCCTATACCTAGAGCTGATGAACTCATTGACAGGTTGGGGGCTGAAATGCACCTGCTTACATTTGATTTGACCTCATGTTACTGGCTGATTGCCTTAAGTCCAGGAACAGAGGAAAGGTCAGAATTTTCTACCACAGAAGACCACTTTCAGTTCAAGGTTATGCCCTTTGGCTTGCAGAATATCCCTGCTGCCTTCCAGATATTGATGAACAGAGTCCTGTCTGGGTTGGAAGCTATCAGTGCGGTGCATCTGGATGATATAGCTGCATTGGGAAGCCCTGAGGGAAGTGCATCAGGTCCTGCATCAGGCGGCCAGGACTATGAAAGCAAGCAAATGCCAGATAGGGCAAGGTTATTCCTTGCACTGAAGCATCTGGCTGGACATTAAACCCCTTATTGTAGTCAGGGGCCAGTAAGACTGGCAGTGAACACAAAGCCTCATCCAGAGTGTCAAAGGCCTACTGACACTCTAGGGTCCAAATTACCTTTTTGGGCTGTTTCTGTGAGGTAAGCTCTGTCAGGGGAGCCCCAATAGTCCCATAGTTCCTCTTCACCTTCTGTAGTACCCAGTCCACTAAGGAAAAGCCCTGATCTGTGTCTGGGTCTTAGGAGTTTCCCAAACCAGGATGGTCTGGATCTTGGCGGGGAGAGGTTGTACATGACCTCCACCTACAAAGTGGCCAGGTACCCCTGGGGCAGTACTGCTCAAGTAAATAGAGAGAGCCAAGATCAACCAGTTGCCTTCATTAGAAGGGGACTACTTCCCAGAAAGCAAAGATGGAATGCCATTTAGAGGGAAGCTGTTGTTACAGTCTGGTCCTTGAAGACTCTCAGACCGTACCTGTTTGGTGCTCACTTTCCTGTTGAATCTGACCCAGACCTCTCCAATGGCTTATGCTGATGAGGGAGCAGAACCTAAAATGGTTGAGATGGTCCATTTCCCTACAGGGAAATATAGAGTAAAGTACATTTTCCCAGGAAGCTACAACAAACAATGCAGTAGAAAAGTGCCACAATTTCTTCCTATGAACTATTGAAATGGAACTCCCACAAATGTACCCACTTTTAGAAATACTAAAGAAGGAACATAGTTACCAAGATCTACATTTATCACAATCAGTAAAATAACTAAAACCGAAAGTATCTAAGCACACAGGAAAAATGAATGAAACGCTAGCCAGTAATGTACTCCTATGACCGGTATGGGAGAAAGAGATTTTGCTCCAAAAAATGACATTAGACTGGTTAGAGGCAAAAAAAATGCCTCTAACCAGCCTAGCATCATTTTCTGACGCAAAACTATCCATACCACATGACTCCTGTCTTAGAAAAGACAGGAGTCATGTCCTCACTTCAGTGGCCAGCACAGGGTACAAGGGTCCTCTAGGCATGGCCATCGCACCCTGTGCCATGCAGGGGGCCCCAAGTCGGGCCCCTAATGGCACTTTAATTTAAAAAAATAAAAATACTCACCTATACTTACCCTACTTACCTGGAATGGGGTCCTCCATCCTCTGGTGTGGGAGTGGGTGTTCCTGGGGTTAAGGGAGGGCACCTGTTGATCCATTCCTTGGTGTTTAACCATGGAAATGGGTCCACAGGTCCCCTAACGTCTAGTCTGACACAGGCGTTAAATAATGATGCAAAGCATGCTTTGCACCATTATTTAGTCCCTCCTCACATCCATGCGTCATTTTAGCATTGGGGATAATTATGGGGCTAAGGGGTTAGCGCCATTTTTTAGATGGGAACGCCTACCTTGCATCTCATTGATGCAAGGTAGGTTCACGCATCTGAAAAATGGTGCAAACTCCAAAATTTTGACGTTAGACGGGTCTAGCGTCAAAATATAACTATGGAGTTAGTTTTGCGCCGAATGTGCCTATAAAAATGATGCAATTTTGGCACAAATGGAGTATACATATGCCTCTAACTTCCCTGGCAGAGGGTTCCTAAGATCTGGCGCAAGATGAAGTTCCAACGACTCTCACTGTGACCTAAGGTAATCTGGGACCTAATACTGGTGCATAGACAAGGATCCCTGTTTCCTGCTCTCCTCCTACAGGACTGTGCCTAATCACTGCCAGTTAGCTGTTCCTTTGTTATAAGACTCTGAGCGAATATCGCTGAGGACGGCTGAGAACTGCTATGCCCACTAACCTTTTCCTGTTCTCACTTGAGGTCACACTCTACGATATTATGATGGTGAAACCTCAGGCTTCCAAACCTTTGTCACAGGACCCTGTACCTCCCCCTACTCCTGCGGACCAACTATCAGATACCTTGTGTCACTTAGAGGACACCCTTCATGCACATTCCACCCAATTAAAAAAAGTGTTATGAGCAATACTGGATGCTAAGGGCATGATATAGATGTTAGCTGTAAAGGTCCTGGTAATGGTTTTCCGACTGAAATCCCGTCCGCCACCTTGGCAGTCCACCTGCCAGAGTTAGATGTTGGTGGTCCCATAGATGTTAACCAGCCCGAGTCCCGCTGACTCCTCCAAGGATTTACCATCCGCTGCCACAACGCCAGAGGAAAGAGCGACTGGTGGCAGGACTCCAGCCACACATACCACCGGGCAGATTTAGATGTGCCTTTCCGCCAAGCAGAAATTGGCGGTCTGACCTGACTTGGTGGATTGAGGGGAAGGTGTGAAAACTCACCTTTTTTCTGATTTCACTACAGTTTCTAGCTTGACACAAGTGGACAACACCCTCCGTGGCTGCTGCCAATGGACCACAGAGAAAACATGACCCCCCTGTCACTGGACACAAACGTTGGGAACCTGCATTGGCTGTGTACGTTGTGGGGTCACCGCACATGAACTCCGGACCACTGCAGACATATAAATGGCACAGTAATGTTTTTAAGATTACTGTGACATGCATATGTTGGGGACCCTAGTTGCTGAGACGTGGGTGGGGACACACACAACACATATCATGCACATACACAACTGTCATTATAGCATCAGTATTCATTGGCAAATTAATACTGGCACCACAGTGACGGTACTATCACATTTGTTAACTGTGTCCATGTGTGCATATCGCAAGTGAACCTGTCATGTTGTGCTTTGACTTGTGTGTGTGAGTCAGTACATATGCTATGTGACTGGCTGGTTGAGGTGCAGGGAGGTGTAGTGGGTGCTTTGGTTGTGTCAGTATGTGTGCAACTTGCTTTGATGTTGTTGTGTATGTTGTGTTGGGTGTTGTGTTGCTGAGTGCAACATACAGGTGAGTGTTGTGTGGCGGTCATCGTGATGTGTGCAGTTGTGATGGTGTAGTTGTGTAAAAGAGTGTGTAGTTGTTTTGGTTGTTGTAGTTGTGTTGTGTGTGGGTGCAGCACCACTAGTGTGTTTCTGTCGTGCTATGGATGCATGCCAGTGTGTGTTTACAACATGTAAGTCTTGTTTTGTGGTGGCCTGGCAATGGATAAAGGTGTGTATGTGTTGTGTTGTGTGTGATGCAGGGTGACACATATGGCAATGTGTGGTTGTGTGATTTACCTCTATTCCGTAGCCACTGCCCATTGGGTCCCACAATGTCCTCTCTCCGCCAGCGAACCGCCGCCAGTACACCACCTGCAGGACTGGAACTTCTAAATATGGCAGACGGAACACCACAACTTGACGGTATTCTCAGGTCAGCCACCACAGCAGCTTGGCAGTAGGCCAAGATTGAAACTGTCTCCCTAGATGTGAATCTCCTCAGGGCTGATCATCGAAAGCTGTCTGACCGGGATGGATAAGGCAGAGTCCTCTTTGACCACCCTAAGACCTACGGTACAAGCCCTGCAGGAACAAATGAAACTACTGAGTGCAGGGGAGGCCTCTTCACAGTGCAGAGCAGAAGGCGCAGTGCACACCCAAGACTTAATAACATGTGCTTGCTGGGGTTTCATAAATGGTCAGAAGGCTCCAATGTGGAGCTCTTTGTTGAAACATGACTGATGGACTTGGTGCTGGCTGACAAAATCCCTAAGTTCTTCTCGGTAGAGAGAGCACATTGGATACTTGACAGGCAACCTCCTCCGAGAGCTCCACCACTACCCATCGTTGCTCGTTTTTAATTTTCAGGATCGTGATCTGGTGCTCCAACAGTTCCAGGAGTGGTGCCCCTGGAAATACGAGAATGCTTCAATAACTGCATATTCTGTCTTCATGGCAGAATACAGCACCTCTGTGGATTCTATGCCAAGGTCAAGCAATGTCTTTAGGAATCAAACTTTAAATATGCCCTCCTGTTCCCAGCAACACTATGACTGATCAACGAGGAGACAACCCATGTCTTCTCCACTCCAGAAGATATATGGACCTAGCTACGTGCTGAGGTTCTGGCTCACGCTCCTTACGAGGACCCTATCGCCAGAGAATGGCTGACACCTCTGTCTCATCGACACAAGCGGGACCCACCAGTGCTTGACCTTCTTGAGACCAAGCAGCAGAGAAACAGGCAAAGGTGCTGAAAGAAGCATCACAGCACAAACCCTTTCATTTTACTTCTTTTGAGCGTCACTTAGAATCTGGATCGGACAAGGGATGCTCTGGGACCTCAACAACTGAACTACACCGGGGTCTGAAAATCATTCCACAATCTCCAGATGACTTGTAGTAAGTGTTTACCTGTACACCTAAGCCCCATAAGGCAAGCATCTGTAGACTAGGTCAATGGCTGCGGCTGACCATTTCCAAGGTAAGTTATTAAGCATTGTGTAAGCTGGATGAAAGGCTTATGCAATGGACATTTCATGCCTGGAGAGTTTTCCCACGCTCCAGAAAGACTCCAAAGTGGACATGTTTTGCCCACTGAACTGTTCTCTTAATTACTGGTTTGTTCTTGAGGCCATGTGGCCTGATCTGGGCTGGGTATTTTTGTTTTATTGTTGTTTTTTTTGTTTTGTGTTTGTTTTAATGGAACCTTTACTGATGGATGCACACTCTTGGGGTACACCAACATGGTGCGAAACTCTGTGATGCGAAGCTGAGAGTGATATGGGGCCAGATGTATAATTTTTTACCAATAGCGATTACCTAATTACAATTTTTTGCAAATCACAATTAAGTAATCGCTATTGGAATGCATGAAACTCCAGGAGTTTCATATAGAGATTCGCAAGGGCTCGCAAATGGACCTACTTCATTAATATTCATGAGGTAGATCGCAATCTGCGACCAATTGCAAATGGCTACAATCACAGGGATGGTGGCTTGCTGGGCTCAGCAATCCATCATGTCTGTGATTGCTTTTAAATAAAGCAATCTTTTTTTTTTTAAATGCGGCCCATTTTCCTTAAAGAAAAATTAAAAGTTTTCTTTTAATTTTTTAAGATTAGGCAGTGGTCCATGGGACAACTGCCAGCTCTTAAAAAATGTTTTCCCATGCATTTACAAAGGGGAAAGGAAAGAGATCCCCTTTGCGAATGAGTTACCACCAATTTGAAATTGGTGATAACTGCGATTGTTTTGCGACATCATTCACGGTCACAAAACAATCATACATACCTCTGCGATTTGGTATTAGGAAGGGACGCCCTTGGCACGCCCCTTCCTAATACTGAATCGGTATGTAATCTCACATTTGATGTGATACATACCAAAATGCATTTCTGTGATCGCAAAAGGCCCACTGGGACATTTGTGATCGCAAAAATATTTGATACATCTGGCCCATGGATCATATTCCATTTGCAGCATTTAGACACTGTCTCAATGCCTGGGATTCCCCTCATCGGTACATATCATCAGCGCCAGCACAGATAGAATTGCACCACAGTACAATCTGATAATAATGGAATGTGCATGGTATGGCTACACCTGCATTATGAATTTGGGGAAGGTTGTGGTAAACTTCTAGCTTGGAAAACTAAAACAGATCACTCCAAAAGCCATATTACGTCTATTAAATCAGAGATAACAGGAACATTATGCACAGATGCCTCCGGAATAGAAGAGGCCTTCGTTGCTTTTTTTCAGGACCTCTACACAGAAGACTTGCATTGTTCGGAAGCATTGGTTAGGGGTTATCTAGAGGGGGTTCATCTCCCTCAGTTAACAGATGCTGAACAGCTGACAAGGAGGATAGAAGTTGGGGAGGTAAGGACAGCAATCCAAGCCCTGAAAAAGGGAAGGCCTCGGGTCCAGATGTGCTCCCTAATGAGCTACATTGTGTGCTTTGTGATGAGGTTGTCTCAATTTTGGTAGAGTTGTTCAATCTTCTTTTACAGGAAGGGATAGATATGCCCACTTCATGGAATGATGCAGTGATAAGTCTTCTTTTAAAGGCCGGGAAAGACCCGGCATTGTGTAGTTCATATAGACCAAATTCTTTGTTGAACTCAGACTATGAACTTTATACCCACGTTTTGTCTAAGAGACTCCAAGATTCAATCAGGAGGTTGATTCATGAAGATCAAAAAGGCTTTATCAGGGGGCGACAATTGCATGAGTTGACTCATGATTTGCTAGGCACAGTAGATTTGGCTGGTTCAAGAAGGGTCCTTATGACGATTCTTACCTTTGATGCTGCCAAAGCATTTGACAGGGTGAATTGTTACTTTCTACTGAATGTCACGAAAGGCTACAATTTGGGCTCAAGATTTATTAGTGCGATTCAGGCTATTTATAGAGCCCCGGTTGCTAGTATTTTGGTCAATGACAGAGTGTTGTTGAAATTTAAGATCGAAAGAGGAACGCGTCAGGGTTGTCCACTGTCCCCTCTTCTTTTTGACTTGTGTATTGAGCCGTTAGCTGCAAAAATTAGGACTGGCAGTCAGATCCCCCCCTTTCAATGTCAAGGTTGGACAAAGAAGGACGCTTTATATGCAGATGACTTGATGGTCCATACTGGCGATCTGACGCATGTTTTTCCTAGAATTGTACAATGCTTAAATGACTTTGGCAAAGTGTCAGGCTATTAGGTGAACTCAGAAAAAACAGAAATTATGTGTTGGAATACCACTTACAACAGTCCCCTGGTAAAACAACAAATTAGGTATTTAGGGATGCAAGTTACTGTCAGCCTCCATGAGACAGCTAAGACAAATTTCGATATGGCATATACAGAGACTCGTAGATTGCTTAGAATATGGGCGGGCCTCCCATTGTCTTTCCTCAGGACGGTAACTATTCTTAAAATGATCATCCTTCCAAAGTTCACCTTTCTGTTTAATGCAATCCCTTTAGAATTTATGAAAGGTTGGTTTGAAAAAATACAGGGAGATTTAACTTTGTTTGTGTGGGCATCTAAGGGGGTCAGGATTGCCTGGCAGAAAGTATGTAGGACAAAGGGAAAAGGTGGAATTGCGGCCCCAGACTTCTATAAATATTATTTAGTTTTCCATCTGAAGAATGTACGATTCTTGTTACGTGATAGATCGGAATATATGTTTTTTTGGGTTGTAATGACTAAGGAATTGTTAGAGGCTGGCAGGAATTTTCTATATAAGTTTGGTCACCCTAAATATTTTAAAAAGATTTGTCTGAAGATCCTCAAGGATGCTGCTAGGGTATCGTGGCGAGTTAGACAAGCATTAGGAATTAAGTACTATAGTTCCTTGGCTCCGGTGTGGGATTCCCCTGGTACCCCAGAATGCTTGATGGATAAGCTAGCACTTTCATTAAGAGGGGTGGTTTGCTGGGGACAAATTTTGGAAGATTCAAAGTTGGTGGCCTGGGAAAGGTTTGAGGAATTAACTGAACATAGGTCCTCGACGTTTAAATATTTACAGCTAGCCAGTTGAGCAGCAACTCTTCAGGATCAGGGGGGTATGGAGCATGCTTAGGAAGAGAAATTATTTCAGGCCTTGGTTCGTAAAGAAATTGCGGTTTGGTATTAGGCATTACTGGAAGCCTCTGACTCAAGTTTTCTCTTAGCTGAGAAGAAATGGGGTGATGTCCTTCCATTCTTGGATCTGGTAAAAATATGGGAAACATCTTGTTCTATGCTTTGGTCTGTTGTTAGGCCATCCCGCTAAAGAAAAATCATTTGTTTACCTTATACAGGGCTTATTGGTCTCCTCAGAGGCTATCAGTTTTGGGGAAGTCAGTTAAAAGCTGCCCACGTTGCGGGGAGTCTAATGCGAATGATATTCATATGTTTTGGTACTGTAGCAGTCTTGGAGGCTTTTGGTCTAGCATAGGAGCTATTCTTAAGTACATCATAAACCCTGATATAGAGGTAAACCCTACACTAGTGGTCTTTGGGGTAACTCCTGAAGTGTCTAAACTGCCCAAACCTCAGAGGGATTTGATGTTTTTGTTGATCCTATTAGCTAGGAGACAAATATGTTTTCGATGGATCTCCCCTTTTCCTCTTTCTGTATCTGGATGGTTGACATTGGTTAATTATTATTGTCGTTTGGATGCCCTTGGCCCCCCTATAAAAGGGACGAATGCTGGGAAACGGAAAATTTGTCAACAGTGTGATTCTTTCTTTTTCCAGTCCAATGATTATTTGCCCTCTATTCAGCTGGTTAACTTTATATGTCTGGATGGCCTGGATAGTATAATACGTCGATTTATAGGCGTATAGGTGCGGATAAGACCGGGAGAGGTGAGAATATATGCGCCTTACCCTTTGTGAGGGGGTACAGGTTGATGACCCTCGTCCAGAAGTATGGGCTTTTATGAGGACAAAAAAAATAAAAAATAGGGCTAAATTAAAAATAAGTTGGACAAATTAGGAACACTCTTTATACAAAATGCTTGCCTTTTATTTAATCTCAAGAGCTCAGCGCCCTGCATGCAATGATTGAACTTGAAATAAATCTTCCAACAATTCAGTTGATTCTCTTCAATTAAAAACAATTACTTCTGTTAATGCTTTTCAGCTAATGCAGATTAATTGAGGGGTTTGATCTATTAGGAGTTGTCACAGAATTTCAAGATTATCTTTTTTCTTACCCCCGCCTCCATCACTGCTGCACCAAAAGATCACAGTTTACTATATGAAAGGGTGTTCTGAAGAT